>NC_137455.1:374578339-374945905 GCF_964235325.1 Thermobia domestica | reverse complement strand
GGCCTGGTTCTAACGGTGGCGTTGGTAACCAAAAGATTATTATTATTATTATTATTATTATTATTATTATTATTATTATTATTATTATTATTATTATTATTATTATTATTATTATTATTATTATTATCAGTTAACAAGCCAAGTCTCGATTCAGCTATAAGCCTATCATGATAGCCAGCTACACTCTTCCTATAATGCATGGAGTTAAAACAAGAAATAACAAATCGTACATTAAAACAATATATATATATAAATACAGGGTGTTTTAAACCAACACCGACAACTTTTGAGAAGTGATCCCTGACACCAAGATAAGACAAAAAAGTATTGACCAACCAGGTTACACAAATGTTTTTCTTTCGAAGTTATAGGCTGCCGAAAGCATGAAAAAGTGAACTTTAAATGTTCATAGCTCCAAAACTATGGGAACTACCGTAGTCACCATGTCAAACATGGTGCGATGACAACAAATTAGTAATAAATGTATCCTAGTGTAAATCCCCCTCTTTTACGAGAAAAAGAAATCCCATCACCTTTGGCTATAGAGGAGGCCGGGGCTGGTTGGCGAACTTTTCATTCTTTATTTTTTTTTATGAGCAGATAATGCACTGTATTACAATGTAATGGATGTGTACGGACAGACCAATGTTTTCTCTAATATATTCAATTTTTGTTTTTGTTTTGTTGCTTACAGTTTTCGACAAATTTTTCTTTCTTTTAAAATGGAGTATGCCAACCGACCCCTAGTAAGTGGCTGGTTGGCTGATATTGTGGGGCTAGTTGGCATACTTTTTAAATATAGCAAAACAAACAAAAATTGGATGTATTAGAAATAAACGTGATTTTTTCTAAATTCTATTAGATCTATATATATTGCAATGAAGTAGGCTATTTGAAGTTTGAAACGACTTTTATTCACAACATTTAAAAGAATCAGAATTATGAAATATGAAAACTTCTTTCTTTCATTCTAGCTTGGTTGTCATGACATTGAAAGCTACAAGATTATCAAACCACATCAGTTTTAATATGATTTGGTGTAGGTTAATTATTCATATTATTTCAAAATGTAATTAAAATAACTCAACTATCAAGAAAAGTAGTTTATTTCTCGCTGTTCACAAAGTAGCTAAGAGAAACTAAGATATGTTTTAGGTGAATTATTGAGAAATGCAGTTTATTTTCTACTTTCCACAAAAAAAGATAAAGCAATAGCTAGGCCTCTATTTTTGTAACAAAAGAACACATACGAAATATTCTTGATCCTGAGAATTAGGCCTATTCAGAAAATTCAGAGTCCGGCATACAGTCTTATCTCGATTTCTAAATTTTGACAGTAATCCAATACGTGCATGCTATTCTATAACATTGAAGTAAAATACTAAAGTTTATTCAAGGAACGTTCAGTACCTCATGTAAACAAATACACGTGATGATTGTTTGATTTTATTGGTTAGAGAGCCCTAGAACACCCATGCGGCAGAAGAAAATAGTCCTTGCTTATAAGGCTCATTACCAGAATTCCTTAGAATTAGACAACAGAAACAACACTTTATCTAAGAACTAAATTGAATTAATGCAGTAAAAAGAGAATACGCATGCACTGAAAGTGGTTTTGACCCAACTTTAGCGCGAATCACAGTTAACAATATGGCCACATGCGGGGAATAAGTAAAACATCGACAGGGTACAAGCACGTGCTTCTCGAAAGAAGCGTTGACCGATAGCCAATCATCCGATGACTGGCGGAGTAATACAATTTTGCAATGTTTACATCAGGATCAGAAGGTTCGTTGAATGACGTATAGTAGAACTGTAAACTACATAACAATAAAACAAACAATGTAACCATAAAAGTAAAATGAAATAAAATTTCACACGAGGTTGTTTGGCGCACTTGCCCTATCAACCCCAAATGCTAAACGCTAACTAGCACCACAAGCCCATGTTGTGCAACAAAGTCGTAATTACTCAGCAATTGTTTGGCATTTACGTTTTATTGTTTCAATATCCATAAAAACAAAGTTCAGATCTAACTAATGCTATATTACTTACCTCTGTACTCCAAGTAGTGACGATTTTGTGATGTTGTAACGGAGAACTGAAAAAAATACTTCAGACTGGCAAAAACACTCTTTATCTATTAGACGCCATAATCCGCAAGTTACAAATTTCATTTGAAGGTGGCAGCTGTATCCATAGGTCGCTCTTTTATGGCAGCAGCAACAGGTCATTATGTTAATTAATGAAGGAGTTATATACAGTTCGTCAACCAGCCCCTGCTGCCAACCAGCCCTGATCTCCCCTACACTGAAAGAAACTAAATTGTCTAAATCAAGTACTGTCAAAGATTTAGGCGTTATTTTTGATCCTGAAATAAATTTCAATCAACACATAGATATGATAACAAACAGCGCATATAGAAACTTAGGTTTAATTTACAGAATAGGGCAAGACTTCTTCAGTGAGACAACGTTTACAACACTTTATTTTACATATGTTAGATCAAAATTAGAATATTGTTCTACTATATGGACCCCCAGTAATAAAAAATACTCTCAAGAAATAGAAAACATCCAAACAAAATTCTTGAAAATGCTTACATAGAAAAAAAAACTAATTACTATCCCAAATATTTTTCCTACAATGATCTAGTAAACAACTTTAATTGTCAAACTCTAGAAAAAAGAAGGCGAATTTTGGACTTGTTATTCTTATATAAGTTGTTAAATAATAAGATTGATTGTATGGAGTTGATCTTGAAAATATCATTGCGGATTCCCACTTACAAAACCAGAGTAGAGAATACAGGTACATTTTTTTGTGCGAAAGCCAGGAGCAATATATTATATAAATCCCCTATGTGGAGGCTGTGTAAATTATACAATGATATTGTAAATAAGCTTGATAAAGTGGATGTATTTAGTCTTTCAGAAAACAGGTTCAGATCATATGTGAAACAAGAAATTTTCTGTTGAAGTAATTAAGAAATTTATATATGTCACATTTACTGTATGTACATGACACTGTAATTGGGCACTTCCAGCATTTTGTTGTGTTGTATATTAAATAAATAAATAAATAAATAAATAAATAAATAAATAGGGTCAAGACTTCAGTTAGGATCTAATATGTGCGCTATCCAAAAATATATGCTTCAGAATCCTAAGTACTCACGCAACAATTTCTATAGAGGGAGTTTGGCTACGGGCATATAATTTGAAGTATTCACCAACTACAGTGAAACCTCTACTAACGGACACCTCTATAAAGCGGACACCTCCCTTAACGGACATATTTTGTAATCCCCAAACACTGGAATAGGAAAAAACATATTGGCAAGCCTCTCTAAAGCGGACACTCTCTAGTACGGACACGGACAGTCTTTTCTGTCTTTTATAGGTATTATTTACCTCCATGTTACGGACACTTTCTCTAGAAATAAGTTGAAAAGTGTAGTAAAAATACATTTTCAGTAATTCATACATGTGTCACCAAGGAAGCATTGTGACAACATTTTGCCTCCTCAAGTGTCTGCTCAGCAACCCAGACGAAGCGTCTCTGTTTAACAACACTCTTATATCCTTTGCCTGCATCCCACTCCCACCCAAGCTGTTTTAGACACAAAAGTGATTGACAGTTGCCCACCGTTAGGGATGACACGTTATGCTACTGTCTCGTTAGAGTCTCTAACTAACCAGAAGACAAGTTTAGTATTTTTTGCCCTCAGGTAAATATATTGTCTCAAAAAGGACACTTCAGGACTGCAATTACCCCATAAACTATAGCGCCATACTGAAAACGAACGAAGTACTGATAAGTGTAAAGTGCAGAGATCTATAACATGTTATTTCCATGTTGTGCCTCGAACATAGAGTATTGGATGACAGAGGATAATGCATGTAATATTCGTAAATACGTGATTCATGCAAAAATATTTTTTTCTACTTGTGTATTACCTTGCTTACTAATTTACACAACAAAATACTGAAACCTCTTGAAGGCGGACACCTCTCTATAGCGGACAATTTTTATTCCCCATGGCTGTCTGCTTTAGAGAGGTTTCACTGTAATTCTATAAAAATTGTTGCGGAAGTACCCCAGGATTCTGAAATTTGGATATTTGGATAGGGTACATACTAGTTCTAAAGTGAAGTCTTGACCAGACTACTGTGGGTCCATAGTTTTGGAGCTATGAACCTTTAAAGTTATTTTTTTTTATTTTTATGTTTTAGGCTGACTATAACTCTGAAAGGAAGCATTTGTGCATCCAGGTTGGTCTATACATTTTGCCTTATCTTGGTGTCAGGGATAACCTTCCATACGTTGTCGGTGTTGTTTTGAAACACCCTGTCTATTCACAGGCCGGATAAAACATACTCGCGTGCCGGATCCAGTTCGCGGGCCGCTATTTGGGGATCTCTCGACTAAATCGATTTTTCAACAAGTACAAACCTACAAACATCTCTAAAGTGGCTCAGCGATAAGCGCTCATTTTTGGTGTATTCAAGCTTGCGCCAAGCGGACTTTCTGGCTTACAAACACTAGGGATGTGCACGAGTCGAGCTAAAACTCGTCTCGACTCGAAGCTCGAAGCTAATTAGTGATGTTAACCGGCTCAGCTCGGTTCAACTGAGCGAACAGCCTCGAGCCAGCTCGGTTGGGATGAGGCACCGACTCGGATCAGGTAAGCCATCGGCTCGAGCCGGCTCGGTTGGGGTGAGCCATCAGCTCAGATCGTTTCAGCTCGAGCCGGCTCGGTTGGGTGAGCTGTTGAGTCGGCTCGGCTCGATAGTGAATGAGCTGTGAGCCAAGCCGCTCGAGTCGTTGAGAATCCTAAAACCCGAGCCGAGCAGTTTTGAACATATTTGGCCGGCGCAATCTAACCTTTAACAATTTTTGGTTCGAGCCCGGATACTTACTCCTCCCCGGAACTCAAACTCAGAACCTCGTGAACGATGTCCTTGCCTCCTAGACTTCACAACTACCGAGGTCAGCAGTCAACTAGATTTTAATATTCAGATACAAACCGCCTATCTTTCATGTTTATACACGGTGGTGTTAATAATAATAATAATAATAATCGTTGTAGTAGTAGTAGTAAGTCTCATTGATAATAATTATATTGTCTATGTAGGATACTTGAAGAGAATACTTGAAACTATACAGAGCATTTGGCTCGTGTCAGCTCGATTCAATTCGAAACTCGAGTCAAATTCGAGTCGAGTTGGAGGAAAACTTTCGAGCCGAGTTCTCGAGTCGAGCTCAAAGATGTTTCGAATTGAGTCGAGTTTCAATAAAAACTCGCTCGAGGTCACTCGTATCCGTCCTTGACAAACACTGTGTATGTGTGTGTGTTTTCTCAAATTTCTGCTGTTTCCTTCCACTTTTCTTCTTCTTGTTCCATAATTTCATCCATTATCATCTTTAGCCACGGGGAATAATCGTGATACGTTAAACTTAAAGTTCCATTTAATTTCACTCTCGTTAATCATCTGTCTCTCTTTTAGATTGAAGCCCATAAACGCTGGATGTAAAACTGAAAGGTTTAATATTTCTTTAACATAGAGGTTGTATTAATGCACCTTGGGAGTATTCCTTTTCTAGTACACCCATATAGGAGGTAAAATATGTAATTGTAATTAAATGAATACTGACTTTCCTAATCAGATACATCTTTTGTAGCATTGCATTACAACTTGGAGCGTGTTTGTAATGATGTATCTAAAGGTGTAGACCTCCCACTGTTTATAGCGACATACCGATATAGTAAAAATTTCTTTTACGTGACTTTGTACATGAACGAATGTTTCCCAAGGGATAAATTCTTTCCCCCCATTTTCCCCCCAAAGACAATCAGATGTTGTAGGAGAAATAGAAGAGAAAATATCCCTCAAATACGTATATCTCGACCAGTTATATTTCTCAGTAATGCAATGGTTAAAAGAGGAGTTATATTCAGAAAACACTGCAGCGTTAAAAATTTAACTGTCTAGATATATAGTGTTAAATTTGTGTTCAGTTTTTTTTTTTTTTTTTTTTTTTTTAATTCACAGTGTATTTTCGTTTTAATTCAAACTATTACGCTTAGATAACTATGCAATTTAAAACAGTCTATCAGAACGTCATTTCGGGTAAGGTGACAGTTTCACCTTTTTTATTAGTATATTACTATACAATTTTTAAAAAGGGTGTGCTTTCAAAACTCGGGGTGTGTAATCGCCCCCTCTGCCCTCCCCAAATACGCCTCTGCCTATCATGAGACATGATAGTATCTTTGTTGAAAAATTATTGAAAAATTTAAAATATTCCATTAATAGATGACAGAAAAATGATATAGAACTCCAGAGTGTAAAATATAAACTTTAAGATAATGTAACAATATGAGTGTTACCTTTCTCATATTATTGTCAGTTCATTTTTTGTTTCTTTCTTGAAGAGGGCGAGGTAGCTCAGTGGTAGAGTGCTTACCTTCAGTGCGTGGGGTCCCTGGTTTATCCCCGGCCAAGTAAGTTTGTGGTGGACAACATCACGTTTGCGGGTTTACCTGGATACTCCCGTTTCCTCCCGTATTTTCATTCTACCAATTCTTCCACCCTCATTCACTTGCTTTAATCATCGTCTCTCTTAGCCTACAGGGCGTAACATGGGACTTTAAACTCAAGATTGGTAGACCACGCACGGCAACTGGGGCAGTATTAGCTTCATTTAGTGAAAGTTCTAAGAGAAGCATGCATAGTGTAGCCCGTGAAGGTGGTGTTAGTCTTTTCCAATAATGCGTATAGTGAATAAGTGGAAAAGTTATAAGATACAACTTCACCAACACCTTAGAGAAGATGACCAGAATACCACAGAGCAACTACGACAAAACCTCACATTCAAATCTGATGTATTGTTTACTGATGAGGCAAACTTTTATATGCCAGGAGAGGTTAACAAACAGAACGTGCGAATAGTAGTCCACATTGGTTTGACGCATCCGCAGCTGTCCTCGACAAGATGATGTAGTGTAGCGTGTCTGGAATTCGTATTGTCAGTCCATTCTTCTTCGACAGGACCCCAACGACAATGGATTATAGGCGCATGTTCTAAGTTTTTCCAGCACGATGTGGTGCCACCCCGTTACGGTATCTGTGTCCGTAAGTACCTCGATCAGCAGTTTCCTAATACATGGATTGGTCGGCGCTGTGGTGCTGTGGAACGGCCACTTCTTTCCCTCTGACCTGACCCACTGGATTACTAAATGTGATGCTATGTGAAGTCTGCTATTGAGTATTCGGTAAAAATTAGTAGTGTTAGGCGTCTCAAGAAACAAATTGTGGACGCATGTTTCAACATTACAGCCGACACTTTGCGCAAAATATTGCGTGACTGGGAACTCAGAATGCATCTGACAAACGACTGAAATGGGGAACGCACTGAGCTCGTTCCGAACAGTGAGTGGTCCTTGCCGTATGACGGGGACACAATTAAACAGTCATAACTTCGTAATGGTTAACACTACAGCAAAAATAAAAATTCCATCCAATCTCTCCGAAAATTTTATATTAAAATGACATATTATAGGCTATGATTTCCATGTAAGGCATTTGTGTAAAATTCAAGATGGCGGACTTCAAGGTTTTGGACGTCATTTTGATGTGTGTCCTCAAGCATTTTTCCCAATTCCTATTCTCCCCCTGTATTGTCACTTTGGTAACATTTTCCAGCGTTTACCAATAATTAGGGTGTATCCACACTATTGGACCACCCTTTATAATGAAAAATGTTGTAATTAATATAACTATCAGTGTAATTGCATATATATTTTTCTGGTGGTTTGGAAATAAATTTCCAAGGTTAAAGTTATGTGGGGCTATATATCAGCCATTATAGACTGATGAATATCTCTGAGTCAAGTTTAACTTGATGATCTTCGTATATGCCTTAATTATCTTTAATTATACAAAAAATTGTGATGACACGCACAACATGTATTTTAACTTGCCCATTATTTAATATGAAATCAATATGATTATTTGTAAGATCAGAGTGTAATAACTGCTCTCCATCCTTTTGGATTCTTTTAGTACCTGATAACGAATAATAACATTAATGAACTAAGACAACTAACTGTATTTACTGTCTAGATAAGAGAAATGCAGTAAATAAACAATATTACGCCATTATCGCATTCTGTAAGCATATTACGAAGTCATTAAGGAGAAACGAATGATTGTCTTAATTTGCGTCAATTATTAAATTAAGATAATGGAACAACTTCCTGCGTGAAGAATGATACAATACAATGTACTTGCTAAAGTAAATACAACTATATCTCGCTGCTGGTATCATACGATGTCGTGGAGATGAAAGATGAACACAACGATTGTTTGACAACGTAAGTACGTTTTTATTTGCTGTTAACCGTATGGTCAGTCTCATCTTATTAAGATGTGCTGTGGGATTAAGATGTGTCTCCGTAAAGAGGCCTTGTCACTTTACAAAAACTTGTAGCTGTCATCATAAAAAAAAAAAAAAAAAAAAAAAAAAAAAATCTTGAAACCCAATATTTTTATTTACTGTGTGCTGCATAGGTGAAAGCAAGAAAGGTATTTTCACCTATGCAGCACTGCACTCTAGTGAACCTCCTCATTAAAAAACGTGTATTTTGGCGCACTCCCCCTCCCTGTCCAAAGAACCCGTTGTTTCTGAAGCGGCGAAACTGGTTTTTCCTTTATGTCAGCGGGAGGGCGATAGCAGGTGGCAAGCAAGACGTCCCAGAAAGTTGCACACTGTTCAACTCCTTGCAAAATGAAAATAAATGTTTTATGACCCTTTATGACTATGTGTACATGGTGAAATATGGTAGGGTTTCAAGATTTTTTTTTTTTTTTTTTTTTTATGACAGCTACAAGTTCTTGTAAAGTGACAAGGCCTCTTACGATTTCATCTTAACAAAATCTACTGAAAGTGTTAATCAGTTTCGTATCAGCTGTCCTGAGCTACAGAAATCAAGCAAATCTCGAGACAGAGTCATTAAAAAATAAACTAGGGCTTATGTCCTTTTGAGCAACATTTTAGACAACTACAGAGTGAGCCACGGGATATAGAACAAATTAAAATCTTCATTTTGAAAAACGATAGTTATACCTAGAAAAAATTTACTAGTCCCCACGACATGTGCAAGTATTGCCATTAAATGGTATAATTTGCAAAATATCACAATGTCAGTATTTTTGAAATATATCATCCTTGACACATGCATTCAAATGGACATTCGACATCATAAACTTGTCCAGCAAGTCTTCATCACGATTCAGTTTGTCTAAAAACAGTACACGATCTTTCTTTAAGCTTTTCTTCAACCAGCCGTAGCTGTTGCACAGTCTGTATCCTGTACGGATAATAGTATAGGTCTTCTTTCAAAATGCAACGCACTGATGTTTGCGACATGTTCTTGCATGGCGACAAACTGATCTTAGCGGATTTTGCGTGGCGTACACGATTCACGTTTTCTGGTATACGGACTATCCTTGAAGGTCCTTCATGCTTCTTGTCGATGACAGAGCCTGTTCCTGTCCATTGTTTCGCCCACCAAGGTCCTTCATGTTTCTCGTCGAAGACAGAACCTGTTCCTGTCCATTGTTTCGCCCACCAAGGTCCTTCATGCTTCTCGTCGATGACAGAACGAGTTCCTGTCCATTATTTCGCCCACCAAGGTCCTTCATGCTTCTCGTCGAAGACAGAACCTGTTCCTGTCCATTGTTTCGCCCACCAAGGTCCTTCATGCTTCTTGTCGATGACAGAACCAGTTCCTGTCCATTATTTCGCCCACCAAGGTCCTTCATGTTTCTCGTCGAAGACAGAACCAGTTCCTGTCCATTGTTTCGCCCACCAAGGTCTTTCATGTTTCTCGTCGAAGACAGAACCAGTTCCTGTCCATTGTTTCGCCCACCAAGGTCCTTCATGCTTCTCGTCGATGACAGAACCAGTTCCTGTCCATGTTTTCGCCCACCAAGGTCCTTCATGCTTCATGTCGAAGACAGAACCAGTTCCTGTCCATTGTTTCGCCCACCAAGGTTCTTCATGCTTCTTGTCGATAACAGAACCAGTTCTTGTCCATTATTTCGCCCACCAAGGTCCTTCATGCTTCTTGTCGACGACAGAACCAGTTCCTGTCAATTGTTTCGCCCACCAAGGTCCTTCATGCTTCATGTCGATGACAGAATCAGTTCCTGTCCATTGTTTCGCCCACCAAGGTTCTTCATGCTTCTTGTCGATGACAGAACCAGTTCCTGTCCATTTCTTTCGTCCACCAAGGTCCTTCATCCTTTTTGTCGATGACAGAACCACTTCATGTCCATTTCTTTCGCCCACTAAGGTCCTTCATGCTTCTTGTCGATGACAGAACCAGTTCCTGTCTATTGTTTCGCCCACCAAGGTCCTTCATGCTTCTTGTCGATGAAAGAACCAGTTCCTGTCCATTGTTTCGCCCACCAAGGTCCTTCATGCTACTTGTCGATGAAAGAACCAGTTCCTGTCCATAGTTTCACCCACCTGGTAATTACTTTCCTGTTTCGTACACTGAAATGCCGGTCCTGCCCATGTTGTAGCTCCCGCTGAACAGCAATAATACTCTTCTTGTTAACAAAGGCTTCCATCGCTTGAACACGCATGTGTATTGGTCAACGACTCATGGTCAACTAAATAAACAGCAGAAATAGTCACCCGGCAAAATAGTCACCCGGGCAAAGTTACTTTTTGGCCCACTCCTAGTCCTGCTGAATGTTTTTTTTTTTTTTTCGTAGTGCCACTCCTAACCCCCTCCTATGTTGTTCCAGAGTCGTATATTCAATTTCACAAACATTGTCGAAATGAATGATTTGGCAAGAACTCTACATAGCGAAACAATAACAGTCTCCTAGACACTACTTTCAACAAAGACCGATAATTTGGCGCGGCGGTGTCGTTTCTAAGAAATCAAAAGTAAGTGCTGTATATACTGTTCCCCCCTCCACTACCACTTTAAAAAAAGTATAGATAAAATCCAATAATATTCATTGCCTGGGAAAAGTTCACAAGATCAAGGCCCGCTATAAGCAATACCAACTCCCCTTCCAGTCTTTCTTCTACATGCCATGTCTCTATTTGTTGATACAGCCCTCCTAGTACTATGAAACTTTCTTCTTCCATGGTGGAATGGAAAAAGATGATAATTGCACTATTTTACAAGAATATAAACCAAAAAATCGGTAGAAAACAAGTTATAAAATTTACTTTTTGAGGCTCGTTTTGGCGCCCTCGTGATTGTGACGCCCCAGGCAGTCTCCCGGGTTGTCCGGCCCTTTGTCCGCCCCTGATAGGAGATGTCTGTAATGTAGACGGCATGGGAGCTAGCGCCACCATGCGCTTCAGTTTGGCAGTGTTACTACTTTCAAGTGTCCCATTTTTCGTTCTTCATTCTTATATTTATACCGGGTGCATCAAAAGTTCGGGGAAACAAGCTAACTGCATTATGAATAACGATTTGAAAACAATGGACAGAGAGAAAAGTTTTGGGGAATAGGCGGTTTCTAAACTAAAACGTAGAATTTTTGAAATCGTGTCAGCCATTTGGCCTATATTAAATGAAACAGTAACATAACCAATTCAACAGACTGTTTTGTTGGCCCTCATCATAGCAACAATACAGCATTGTTGGGGAACAGATTTGAGGTATTCTAAGTTCCTTCAGCTAAAAATGTGCAAGTTCTCCGTGGTATTGTTGCGTGTTTTAACTTTCCGTTCGACTAGGTTACTGAATTCCGAACATTCATTTTTCAGTTATTATAGGTAGTTTTGTGAACAGCCAGAACGACTAGTGCGATTGGAAACAATCCACCATTTTAAATTAAAAACCACCTGTTTCCAACAATATTCCCCTTTTTACATTCTTTTTGTATCTATATCTATCTATCATAAGGTAACTCTGTTATTATCACCGGTCCCGGGTTCGATTCCCCACCGTCGGTCGAAAAAGTGTAACAGCTTTTTCAGGCCAGCCACCTTGGATGAGATTTTCCTGGGTTTTCCTTATTCACACCAAGCAAATGCCGCGGTGGTACCTAACTTATAGGTCGTAGGCCGCTTCCTTCCTTCCCCAATCCTTTCTTCGCTCCCTTTACCAGGATAGTGTGCTCGCCGAAGGACGTCATCCCTCAAACGTGACGGGCTAAATGGCCATAAGACGCCGAGAGCCCACAAATCTAAATCCTAAATCCTAAATTGTTATTATCAGAGTTACAGCGAAATGTAAGAGGAGAAATCGCCTCCGAATATTATGTTTTCAATCTAAAGTGAAAGAATTTTTTCAATCGGACGAGCCGTCTGGGCTTTACACTCTTCATGCACCCAATGCTAAATGAATGTGCAACGTTGCATTTACCTGGACCCACAACATAAAGTGAATGGGGGCGTGCATGAAATGGGGGCTGGCCATCGACACGTTACCGTAAAAGACAATAACTTCATTCAACGTATTCATTGGGGAGCACAGTGGTTCAATGGTAGAGCGTTCACCTCTGGTGCGTGGGGTCCCCGCTTCGATCCCAGTTTGCGCCGAGTAAGTTTTATGGTGGACAAACACCATGTTCGTGAGTTTTCTCTCGTTTCCTATCACTTTATTCATTCCAACATTGTATTTATTTCTCATTATCACCGTCTTCTCTAGCCTAGCCGGCATAACCATGGAAAGTAGATTTCATTTCAGCGTATTCATTTATCCATTAATGAACTCAGAACTTTGTCTTTGTAGCCACAAACTCCTTTTCTAGGCTGTCTGCTTCATCTCAATGTTTCTAGAACAGCGAATACAACTGATCTGATCACGTTCTTTTAGATAGATAGGGCCGGACTAAAGCCTATTAGACCTAGTGCTTACAATTAGGCTCCTCGTCTAAGGGGCCCCCTGCTTGTAACGCTTGTAAAGGAGAGACAATATATTTATATACAGGTGTATGACTGCAAAGTTACGTTCGACCAAAATTGTACCCAGTTGTGACCCGCTGTTTTAACAACTACCCTGTAGATAGGATGCTCTTAATGGTTTTTAAGAGCCTGGCTTACAAAAATAATACAAAATTTACCATTTTTCTTTTGCTTGTTTTTCGTAAGTGAAAGCAGATAGGGAAATGTAACTTACCACAATCATAGATAATGTTATTCTACAACAGAAAATATGAAGCTGAAGAATGTTTAGTGTTGCCATCCATATAAATTACAGTATTGCCAGAATAACAAGTCCCTCAAAATCTAAGTTAGAGGAATGAACTCAACTGCACTTGATTACTTATCATGTTGTCTTGGTATCCTATGAACTATTTGGTCTAGGAATTAATTCGTGCGGGTGGACAAGAGATGGCGCAACGAACGGAGCGTCCCACAGTTCCGTGTATCCACACATGTGTTGCAAACCCCTGTCATCGCGTATCGTTCGTAGTATAGGGCAGTGGATTAAAGCGTCAACAACACCAGTTTGTAGTTAAGTGAACATGGCGCAATTTGTGCCTGATAAAGTGTTTTTGCGGGGTGTCCTGCTGCATTACTTTAACATGCAGAAAAGTGCGACTGAAAGTCATCGTATTTTGGTGGAAGTGTATGGTGACCATGCTCTAGCTGAGCGAACGTGTCAGAAGTGGTTTGCACGGTTTAGAAGTGGTGATTTCGGCTTGGCAGACCAAGAGCGAGCTAGACAGCCAAAAAAATTTCAAGACGAAGAATTGACAGCATTGCTCGAGCAGGATTCGTGTCAAACGCAGGAACAACTTGCAGCAGCATTAGGCGTTGATCAAACAACAGTCTCCAAACGCTTGAAAGCCATGGGAATGATTCAAAAGATGTCACATTGGGTTCCACATGAATTGAAAGACAGAGACGTTGAAAGACGAAAAAACATTTGCGAATTGCTGCTTCAACGACAGAGCAGAAAGGGGTTTCTGCATCGAATTATTACGGGTGATGAGAAGTGGATCCATTACGAGAACCCTAAACGAAAAAAAGCCTGGGTGAAACCAGGTGAACCAGGTCCATCACAACCAAAACGAGATATTCACTGTGCAAAGGTTATGCTGTGCATATGGTGGGATATGAAAGGTGTGGTGTACTATGAGCTGCTGCAACCGGGTGAAACTATGAATGGAGAACGTTATCGACGACAATTAATGCGTTTGAAGCAAGCTCTGGCCAGAACACGACCAGAATGGGAGAACAGACATGATAAACTTATTGTTCAACATGATAACGCTCGCCCACATGTCGCAAAACCGGTCAAAACCTATTTAGAAAATGTCGGATGGGAAGTTTTACCCCACCCGCCGTATTCACCAGACGTTGCTCCTTCGGACTACTACTTGTTCGATTGCATGAACAACGATTTGATTGGACAGCGGTTTACTTCTTCAGAAGATATCGAAACATGGGTCTCTGACTGGATCGCTTCCAAGGATGAGGACTTCTTTCGCCACGGAATCCGTACATTGCGTGACAGATGGGCGAAAGTGGTGGCTAGCGATGGACAATATTTTTCTTAAGCTATTTATGTATTTTGTGTTTGTACTACAGCTTCAATGTGTGCGTACCAACCGCACGAATTAATTCCTAGACCAAATACTTTATAAATAACCTTATTATTTAACTTTAATAACGGTATCTTAAAACTATTTTGTTTATTACAAACTTAATACAACTATTATTTAAAAAGTACAGTGTGTCCCAAAGTTTGATTGCGTATATCTTTTGAACCAAAAACAATAAAGACCTGAGACGTGAAACAAATGTAAGCGTGTTCTATGTAGATATTTTCGAAATCATGACCGAAGTTGGAATTTGTAACGAATTCTCGTAGTAACCAGGGGCGTCGTTTAGGGGGGCAGGAGGGGGCAATTGCCCCCCCCCCAAGAGTTTGAGGTATGCATGCACTTGAATCGATTGTCTATTAATATACTAGTACAAAACATAAAAGTCTTATGACGGTGGTGCTCTTGCTCCCCTCAAGCGAAGTCTGAAATGACGCCCCTGATAGTAACTAAAGAAAGTAGTGAAAGTGTAAAATAAAAATTTTCAAAATGAAGAAAATCAATATTGAGTTGTAGAAAATTGATTTTCTGCGGGTGAATCTCTTTGTATATGTGCAGTATGAATCAACATTTATCCATTGGTGCGAAAATGTGATGAAGTTGATGCAGTGTTTCCAGTTAAAAATGCTATTTAATGCAAGTCCGTAAAATGGATGTTTTTTGATAGAAACGCGGACCCTGCAAACACTATTGTCGTAAAATTACTGCGACAGATATGTTTTAGGTTAATTAATGATAAGCAATGAGAATTTCCACATAATTGACAACCTGGTTTTTCACTTACAGCTGATACTTACCTACAGCTGGCAACCCTAGAATCCTCATAGAAAGAAAATTGCGCTTTACAGCAAATGTTAGGAGAATTTTTTAGCGACCACATCATCTCCAAAAATTTGTTTCTCTCCCGTTCCCCGAACTTCAAATTACCTGAATTTTCTTATCGGGTTACCTGAAAAATGTGGTGTACAAGAATAACCCCAGAGCCGTAGAGGAACTGAAAACGAACATTAAAACAGAAATTCAATCAATCACCAGGAACACTCTTAAAAAGGTGTCAAAAATCATGGTGAAGCGTCTAAATTTGTGTCTACAAGAACGCGGCAGCCACTTCGAGCATTTACTGTAAAGTGCTCCTCTCTTTCCATGAGGATTCCAGGGTTGCCAGCTGTAGGTGAGTATTTTTTATCGCAATTTTTTGCATAAAAATTCAGGTTATCAATTATGAGCAAATTCTCATTGTTTATTATTAATTAACCTAAAACACATCTGTTGCAGTAATTTTACTACAACAGTGTTGGCAGGGACCGCGTTTCTGTCAAAAAAACACCCATTTTAGGGACTTGCATTAAATAGCCTTTTTACATGGGAACACTGCATCAACTTTGTCTCATTTTCGCACCAATTGGATATACGTTGATGCATGCTGCACATATACACAGGGATTCACCCTCAGGAAGTCAGTTTTCTGCAATTCAATATTGGTTTTCTTCATTTTGAACATTTTTTTTTTTTTATTTTTCACTTTCGATACTTTCTTTCGTTACTACACAAAAAAGTTACGACTCCAACATCGCTCATGATATCGAAAATATACATAGAACAAACTTACATTTGTTTTACATCTCAGGTTTTTATCGTTCTTCGTTCAAAAGATATACGTAATCAAACTTTGGGTTGCGCAACTTTACGGACACACTATAGTTTACAGGCTACCAAAACAACAAAATACGTAATCAAATACAGTTGAGTTCGTTCCTCTAGTCGCTGCCTTAACTTAGATTTTTGGGAATTGTTATTCTGACAAAACTGTAATTTCTATGGATGGCAACACTGAAAATTCTTCAGGTTCATATTTTCTGTTGTAGAATAACATTATCTATGATTGTGGTAAGTTGCATTTCATTATCTCCTTTCACTTATGAATAAACAAGCAAAAGAAAAATGGTAAATTTTGTATTATTTTTAAGTCAGGCTCTTTAGGTTGCTTTAAAGGGACAAGTTTTGCACTACAGTCTTCGTATCTCCTCCATTTATTTTTTTACCTTCCACGGAAATTCAAGATTTCTCTTACAAATTTCAACCTACAGACTTCAAACTTTTACAAAAGGAACTTCATAATCTATCGAAGGCAATAATCCGTGCCGATTTTTTTATTTAGAATTGTTGAAATGGCTTAATTGTTGAAATGGATATCCAAACCTTTAACAATGGAACTGTTTCAACAATTAAGACAATTCTAAATAAAAAATCGGCACGGGTTGTTCTATTTAGTAGGTTATGAAGTTCCTTCTCTAAAAATTTGAAGTCTGTAGGTTGTAATTTGTAAGAGAAATTGTAAATTTTCGTGAAAAGTAAAAAATACATAAGAGAGAGAAGAAGACTGTAGTGACATCTATCGGCCAAACTTGTCCCTTTACACTAACCTTAAGTTCCTCTTGCAAGTATTTCTCGATCCAAGATCTCCTGTATCGTGCCTAATGATATATTCTCCAAGGGCGGATCCAGGGAGGGGGCGATCTGGGCGATCGCCCCCCCCCCCAGAAGAGGAAACTTTCTTATTTTATATATATAAATAAAACCCATCCCAAAGTTTGGAGCCCTTAAAAGTAGCAGTATGACAATCCACCGCCCCCCCCCAGAAGTCGTTCCTGGATCCGCCCCTGCTATGAACTTGTTTTGTTCTCATTATTATTTTTTGGTAGTTCTCTTTTATTTTATTCAACACCCTTGAAGTGTAAGGTAAAGGTTATGAGACTTCGTGGGTTGAGCTACCAGGAAATTTGAGTTTATATACAATAAGAAAATAATCTTATGTTGCATATAAGAATGAGAAACATTTTACTTTACAATTGAAACAAACTGAGAATTATAATAATAATAATAATAAATAAAACTTTGTCGAGTGGTAAATGTATTTATTTCCGTTGTACCTTTGACTTTCCACATCCCTTTTGTCACAATTGTTCATAACTATACACAGTTATTGTTTTTGTTTTCTTGTTTTTAAGAGGAAAAAAATAACCTTGAATAGTCACCAGATTGTTATTATGAGTAATTACGCATTCTTCCGTCTGTCCAAAATGTCCTAAATCTCTTCTTCTTCTTCATCTGTATTATTATTATTATTATTATTATTATTATTATTATTATTATTATTATTATTATTATTATTATTATTATTATTATTATTATTATTATTATTATTATTATTGTGACCTACACACTACGAATAGCTCTTTGACTTTTGGTGTGAAACCTAGATCGAGACCAAGGTCTCTTTCATAAGACCGTGACGCGTTTCTTTTCTGCTTGGAATAGCTTTTTTTTTTTCTTTCTTATTTGTAGCTGTTGCACTCTGTGAGGCTTAACGTCACAGACTTTCTGCTACACGAAGTGTGTGAGAAATTGTATTAATCTGGCGCAATATTATTATTAGTATTTTTATTTTATTTTATTTATTTATTTATTTATTTATTTTTTGGAGAATACTTGGAATATATCAGTATAATTCATGGTACTAGGAGGCAGTATTTCTTTCAGAAAAAATATGTTCTTGGAAGCACACTTAATATTCGGAGAGGCATATATTATTTTCACACGGTTCTATTATGATATTAGAGACATATTGTTTTGGTCCACTCCGGGAGACACTCTCAGAATTCCAGGGCAGTGTCCCCCCCCCCAAAAAAAAAAATATATCTAGAAGAAACACTGCCAGGAGTGCCCATCTTTTTTTGCTATCAGCAACTACCTCTGTCGTCATGGCGAGCCCGTACGTGTTACTGCCTCAAAGCACTATGATTTGGATTGCGAACACTCATTCCAATATACATTTTAGGCTTTAAGAAGGAACTGTATCATGAGCGATGTGCTCGAGGGTATGGTGAGAGGGGGCGAAGGACACTACAATGAATGGAAGATATCACGATATCAAAACAGAAAAATCGTAGATAAAGACGAAGAGGTTAGCGGAATACCGTGAAGCATGGAAGCTTCTCAGTTGCAGCAAGTGACCTGCCAGTAATGGCAGATTACCTACTGTACGATGATAACGATGATGATAACTCAGCTGCTATAGCTTTGAATAAAAAAAATATATAATTAATCATGAAAGAAGGTATTTATGATAGATTTTAAAAAGTAAATATGAAATAACTATACGAGTGTTTTCGGAACTTTTTTCTGCATAAAAGTTGACCGCTAAGTGATTTAATATGAACCAAGGGAAAGGCCATGGTGGCTCAGTGGTTGGGCAGCCTAAGATTACACATTGTGATTCAAGGAAAGGCTTTCGAATGAACACGCCGAGCTTTGTGGCAGCCAGTGTGTGTAGCCGAGCAGTCTGAGGCATTGGGCTGATGATCGTGAGTTCAAGCCCATTGGGGTTCGAGTCCCTTTGACGAACAAGGATGGAATTTTAACTGTACTTGATGTTTCTGTGTTCGTGTCCCTGTCGAGTCTAGTAGTCCTGAAAAGTGGTTCGAGTAGAAAATAAGTCAGGAAGTTGAAAAAAAAAGTAGTAGATAGGGATGCACACGAGACGAGTCTAGACAGGATTTTCCTGACAAAATTCGAGTCGAGACACGGTTCTTCCAATAGAGAAATACCGAGTCGAGACATCACTTTTACAGCACATTTTCGAGACGAGACAGCCACAAATCTTGTCTCGTGCGCATCCGTAGTAATAGAGCGTTCACCTATGGTACATGGGGTCCTTGGTTCGATCCCAGCTCACGCCGTGTGAACTTCGTGATGGAGAAACACCGTGTGCGTGGGGTTATCTCGGGATTCTCCAATTTCTTCCCAATTTTTTCATTCCACTATTTCGTTCATTCCTCATCATCACCGTCAGTGGCGTAACAAGACGGGGGCAAGGGGGCATTGCCCCCCCCCCAAAGTTATGGTAGAAGTTATTGGGGGAGCCGAAAGCGCCTAATGATTACTTTGCCTTTTTTTAAAGCTGATTGAAGAATGAAAAATTTATGTACAAAAGCAGTGTTTTGTATACACTGCCAAATTTTACACAAAATATAGAATGCAGTGCTTTGTATTATTATAACTAATGGACACTTCTTCTGTTCTTTTGTGTTGATTGTCTAGGGCACCTCTAATACAATAAAATAAAGAAATAAAAATTATCTATATGACATTAAAGCAGCGATATAAACATTTTCTTAATCCTTTGTCGCCCCTTATTATGTACGGGCGACATAATGCTTCGATAGAATAAAAAAGGATTAATGTTTCAATGACGGAGCGTTTAAATATATTAATTATTCCTTTCGTCTCCCTTGATTGTATAGGGGTGCCTTCGATAGAACAAACAGAGATAAAATATTGCACCAAGGGCGCTGTAGATATATTAATTATTCTTTTTGTCGTCCCTGATTCTATAGGGGCGCCTTCGATAGAACAAACAACGATGTATAATTGCACCAAGGGCGTTGTAGATATATTAATTATTCTTTTTGTCGCCCCTGATTGTATAGGGGCGCTTTCGATAGAACAAAAAAGGATGTAATATTGTTCCAAGGGTGCTGTAGATATATTAATTATTCATTTTGTCACCCATGATTCTATAGGGGCGCCTTCGATAGAACAAACAACGATGTAATATTGCAACAAGGGTGCTGTAGATGTATTAATTATTCCTTTTGTCGCACATGATTGTATAGGGGTACCTTCGATAGAACAAACAAGGAACTCCTCAGGTACCGTGCAGGAAACAGATCCCGAAAAGACTAGAACACTCGCAGACATCCGCGAAAAATTACCAATTCAACACCGCAGAAGAGAAATTACGCGCAAGCTATTATGAATGTTTAGACAATTTCATTTGCAAAATTTAGTCGATTCCATCAGCCTGAACTGAAGAAATATCGTGCAATAGATTATGTAATTCTGGAAGGTAACTTTTCTCACGACATTAGTGACATTTTAAAAGAATACCATGTCAATCCGGACCGACTACAACTACAGATGCAACTGTTACTCACCACTATTCCCACTTCAAAAAATCTGAGAGACCTGCTTGAGAACTTCAAGAAACTCTGTAAAGAAATAAGAGAATTGTTTCCTGAAGTGTTGAAAGTCCTTCGACTCCTGTTTGTCATCCCGGCGACATCTGCAACTGCCGAGAGAAGTTCCTCAATGTTGCGGCGTCTCAAAACTTATCTGAGGTTCACAATGACCCAGGCAAGACTTAATGCATACCCTGACAGACTTGACTCACTGGACGTGAAGGAACTGTGTAGAAAATTCACAAATAGCTCCTACCGTGCAACTGTCTTCGGAAAAGTGTGAATTCTGCTCTTTGAAGCGTGCAGTTTTTGTGTCGACATGAGCTGTAGGATCACAGGGGGTCCTTATTTTTTACATTGAACATTTAATCAAATTGAAACTATTATTCCGTTCTTGTTAAATATATTAAAAGTTGGATGTTACGTACACAAGGACTCAAAAAACGGCTTTTAAAAAAGTTTTTGCACCGCTTTTATGCCTTTCAAATTTTGAACTTTTTTTTTTTTTTTTTTAATATTTCAACTTTACTGAAGAAAGTAGTTTCCACCTTTGTTCCCCATTATAAGAAGAAAAAGAGACTTAATTACTGTACTCTGAAGAAAAATAAATATGAGAAGTTCAACAATCAAGAATAATCGATCACTCATAAGAAAAAGAAGGACAAATATATTAACCCTTTGGGAACTTTTGGTACAGATCTGAACCATGGCGTCGACCTTCGGAATTTGCTTTATAAATATCTAGTAAAGCTTTTCACATTGTGTTTTTTGCATTCATTCAAGCGGGGAAGCATCAAAGAATGTGTTTCATGGGCATTTTGCAGTCACGCTTGCGATGCCTGGGGGTAGTGACGTCACAAACATGGACGAAGGAAGAGAGAAAAGGATAAATTTTAGAGCTCTTTTTTTTTTTTTTTAATCCTAATACATTGCTATTAATACTAGGATCATGGTCCATATCTAGTTGTGTTCGTAATAAAGAAATGTTTCCAACTGTGCCACTCAAATTTCCCTATTGTTTACCAGAAGCGGAAATATCCGCCCAAAGTGGAAAAGGGGATTTTTCAGATCTTTTTCTTTTTTTCGGGAATTCCTCCCCTCAGGGACATGTGAGTTGTACCGTTTAAAACCTACCACCATTCCAAACAAAACAAGGTACAAACCATGATCGTAGGGTAAATAGCGATCTTTAAAAAAATCTGAATTTTTCCCCTATTACATATTTTTAGTCAACGCGTTTAGTAAAGTAGCTACAGGTCATCCCTATTTGTCGTAGGATCATGATCTGTACCTCATTTTGTTCGTAATGATGCAACGTTTCCAACGGTACCACTATCATTGCGCTGTCATGTACCTGAGGAGATAAGATTCCGAGAAAGTTAATTTTTGAAAATTTGAATTTCCTGCTTTCCTTTATACATTTTGGGCGTGAATTTCTCCCCTCGGGTACATGATAGGGACATGCAAGTGATACGATTTAAAACGCTGGTTCATTACAAACAAAAAGTACAAACCGTAATCCTAGAATAATTAGTCTTGGTGCTAGAGCTGATTTACTAAATTTCCCTCCCTATTTTTGGGTAATAGTTAGTAATGTATTATTATTCAATAAGCTCTAGCGTCAAGAGTGTTTATTGTAGGACCATGGATCGTATCTCATTTTGTTTGTAATAAAGTAACGTTTCGAACTGTACCACTGCTATGGCGCTAGCATGTATTTTTTTTTGGGGGGGGGGAAGAAATTCTTTAAAAGATTATTTTTTCCTGACAAAAATCTCTTTTTCTCAATTTGAACGGGATTTTTTCACTTCTGGTACATAATGGGGAAATTTGAATGGTACAGTTGGAAACATTCCTTCATTACAAATACAAAGAGTTACGAACTATGATCCTACGATAAAGAGTTTTTACACTAGAGCTTGTTGAATAACAATAGTAGATACCGTATTAGGAAAAAAGAGTGTATTAATTGTAACACCAAGACTATTTACTCCAGTATCATGGTTCATACCTCATTTTGTTTGGAGTGAAGCAAAGGTTTTTTTCTTTTTCTTTTTCTTTTCTTTCTTTCTTTCTTTCTTTTTTTTTTTTTTTTTGGTAACAGTCATGTGTCAATGTTGTGTACGGGAGGGAAGAAATTCGCAGGAAATGGGGACTTTTTTTTTAAAAAAATCCTTTTTTCCCAATTTGGACAGGAATTTTATTGCCTTAGGTACATATTAGGGAAATTTACAAATTAGGAAAACACGATTCTACGATAGTCTCGACGCCATAGCTGCTTGACTGAAAGTCTAAAATTTACCTAAAAAAGTGGAAATCTCAAAAGAGTTAATGTATAGGGTTTTCTAGTTCGAACGAATTGTTTGTACAGTTCTTATAATAATATTTGACAAAAAAAAGTTTTAGTGAAAAGTTAGTGGTGGGAACAATAACTGTTCTGAATAGTAGTTTAAGGTTTCGAAAAAAACTAAAAACTAAAAAAAAAAAAAAAAAAAACCAATATCTTTTCCATACTTTTTTGGCTTGGAATTTTTTCTTTTAGTTTTTTTTTTTATTTATTTAGTGAACAAACAACAGTGTGTTCCAGCTTTCTTTTCCCATCATAGTCCAACTTAAAAAAAAAAAAAAAACTGTATTCTGAAGAAAACTAAAAGGTAAGAGCACTAAGTTTTGTTGCTCCAGTTCCTTAAACTAAATCATAGCTCCTGCTATTAGTGAAACATTTTCTTCTGAAATATGAACAAAATTATGAAGCCTTTTCGGTTCTAATATTAGGTATTGAAGAGTATTTGAAACAATAGTGTTTCTGGAACGGCGGTGATACTTTTTTCTTGTCTGAACAACACAATTCAAAATGTATAAATTTCAAGAACTTGATATCATGGTGAGGCAACCAACGTGGGACTTACGAGATCCTAGTTTGTCAAAAGAGCGAAAATTTCCGTTGTCTATCCTAAAGCCGCTTTTTTAATGAAAATAAAGCACGTCTTAAAAATCCGGCTATTTTGCATCTCTAGTCCGGTATATCAATACAAAGTGCAGTTCAATCTATGTACTGAAACATTTGAAGATTAATGTGTTGTAAAAGTAAAATAAGAAAAGTGTGCCTTTAGGTGTATTGTGAGAATCTGTTGATCACTTTAGAAAAAAATTTTGTCGTTGTGATATGTCTTCAGCCTATGAGTTCTGGAGAGTGAGAATGTGGCTTTAGTGCCGAACGTATACGGAACAATCACGTCGTACTATTTAGTGATTAATTAATAGTAAACTGTAATTCATACGTATCCTGAGGCAAATCAAATGAGGTCTACTAGTTTTACTAATGTACGACTCTTGTGTTGAATGAATACATTGAGTGAGTGAAGAAGCTGTCTTTACTTCAAGTAAGTCCAATATTTTAATTTTTCAAGTGTATAGCTGTTTTCGTAAATTACAATTATTTCTCCACACACACTAAAAAATAACAATAGTACTGTAAAGATTAGTGGAAATTACGCGCTGTGATGGGGGGGCACTGTTGAGAGAGGGGCGCAACAAAAAGACTTGCCCCCTCCTATATTCGAAACGCTGTTACGCGGCTGATCACCGTCTCCTTTAGCCTACCCGGTATATTCGTGAAACGTAAAAGTGAAAGATTTTGTGAAGGTTTGATTCTTTACCAAGGATGAGGTTTATTTTCCATAGTTAGCTTCCTTGTGAGGGTTTCGCCTTCTATCGGGGGGTATTTTATTGTTTTTAAATGCCAATCAAAGCCCAGCTGGTTTACGGGTATGAGACTTTAAGGGAACACGTTTGCTTTTTAAAAAGCCGATTTCAAAATTACTCTGCGAAAAATACGCGTCTTACTAGGATTTTTAGATCTTACCAAGGGCGCACCTACGGGAAGGAGGATCCACAGGCCCCCTATCTCCTAGAAAAAAAAAACTTCCTAACCTAACATACGTTTGTATACTTTCTCAATACAACCATACTTGTTTAACAGGAAAATGATTAATGTAACATGACAATTTGATTTTACACTTCATGTGTACTCTTTCTTTTATGAAAATAATCTAATTCTATCATTTTTTCCTTAGAATATAGGGGAAGTATTTTAAAATTACTTATCGTCTTTTCAGGTACAGAATAATACCCATTCAATATAATATAGACGTAGTGACTTGCAGTATCGCCCCCTCCCCCGCAAAGGTTGGATCTCTCCCAACAAAAAATTCTGGGTACGCGCCTGCTTTTCACAAACTAAAAATCACATGAAAATACGCAAGTTGCTACTTACGTTATATCATGCGTAAATGTGTTAAAACAGATAGCCCACGCCATCTAGAGTTTCGTCAATAGTTTCTGCCATGACGTGTTTTACAACGATTATTATTCTTGAACGCCATATTGACATTCTCCATAGCCGTCAACACGAGGACACGAGAAACCGTGTGGGTGGATCTCTTTGTCTGTTTTAACAAAAACATATTCCGCAGTAACACAATACGGCCAGTAATGGTATAGAGTATACCGTGTGATTACATGAAAAAAATTGCAGTCGCTGTGTTAAATAGCTTTTATAGAAAAACTTGACAGATATTATGTTACTTACTGAAAAAAAAAATTACATGCATTGTATATATTGGAATTTCGACCCGTAAAGTTATTCTATCAGAATGATAATAGATGTCTTACATGAAATAGGTGGGATGTGGAATAGTAGATCTAAATTATTTACTCCCTTCTCAGAATTTTAAGTACTTACAGTAGATACTTATCTATGTCGGTCATGGCTTAGCATAAATTAGATATATAAACTCCATTCTTTCGTATCATATCTATTTATTTCTTTACAGTTCAAACAATAAGTTTTAGTCTCAATTACAATGTGAAATATTTTTATCAATAACACACAGATTGATTGATCGGATGCAATTATACGCCCATTTTCAACACGAGGCTATGTGACGGACTCTACAGCATAAAGCTGGATCTTAAACAGTAGTGGTGTCAACCTAGAACCTTATGGAATCCCATCTTGAAAACCAGCAATTCCCATTTTGCGCTTAAATTTATCACGTGTTAATCTGATTACAAAATTTTCAAAATTTATAAAATATGAAAATTGAAAGTACTATATGTTACTGATTTTTAAAAAAAATCGTAAATTCTGATCTAAATTCCTAATATATATATATATATATTGTTGGAATATGAAAATGGTACAAAGTGCTTTCGAATTTGACACTAACTGTTGCTAAGGAAAATGGGAGTTAGTATGTGTAAATAGAATGCAGATAAAATATTATAGTTTGAAGATTGATTGATTTGTGATTCAAGATTACATACAAGATTATAATGATGAGAAATATGGTCACGATTGGAAGCTACGTTAAGATAAGGAGCTTATGAATAATATAGATTTAAGAGATTCAAAAGATAGTCACGGCACTGATTAAGAATAAAGGATAATAGAAGATTTCAGTTTTGTGTATTTGTAATAGATTTTAACATATATATATGCACAGTGGCGTATTCACGATTTTGTTTCGGGGGAGGGGGGCTTTGCCTGAAAATGTGAAAATTCTGCAAGACATTTCATATACTTTACCATTGTAAGTAAGATTTCGGGAGGGCTTAAGCCCGGAAGCCCCCTAAATACGCCACTGTATATATATATATATTCCTTAATTAAAAGACGTTATTGAAATTGCTCATTATTGTTTATTGTTTATTTTATTATCAGAATTTAGTATTTCAATCGCCAACTTTCATCGAGCTTTTGTTTCTCGAATCAGTACGCTTTATTTTATCGTTCCAATCAATTTTCAGCGGGCTATAGCCCCAAAATGAATTTCTGGCCTTAGGATTAGGAATTAGAATTCTGGGCTTTCGGTATTTATGGTCATGTTAGCGCGTCACGTATAAGGGATGAGGTCCCTCGGCGATCACATTACAGGCCGGTCGCCAGCACAAAAATGTATGGAGGGCCCGGCTGAAGTTAGGGGAGGCCCGATCCGACCGTATTATAGTTTATTTGCAAGCATACCGTGAAAATTTTAGGGGGAGCAGCAAAAAATGTATTGGGCGGCCCCCTAGACCCCCCTGGATACGGGCCTGCCACACTATCCAGGAAAAGGGAAGGAAGAAAGGATTGGGAAAGGAAGGCAGCGTCTTGGGGCCTATTTGCTAGGTACCATCCCGACATTTGCCTGCTAGAATGAGAAAAATCCCATTCAGGATGGCTGTTCTGAAAAAGTTTTTATACTTTTTCGACCGAGTGTAGTCACCAAAGGTGTCCAAACTCACGAGTTCGGAACTCACGCTCAATCGACCTCAACCTCACAAAGTGAGCGTGAGGTTGAGTGAGCGTGAGGTAGACTGGTTATGTGAGCGTGATGTTGAGTGAGCGTGAGGTCAGGGTGGTGAGGTGATCGTGAGGTTGAGTGAGCGTGAAGTCAGACTGGTGAGGTGAGCGTGAGGTCAGGGTGGTGATGTGATCGTGAGGTCGAAATGAGTTTGTGAGCATGAGGTTGAGTGAGGTTAGGTCAAAGCGGTCACCTCTAGTAGTCACTAGGACCACTCGAAGTGAATTTTTGCACTCATGTTGGTATATAATCCTTTTTTTCACATTTTCACGTGACGGATCATTTCTCAATTTCTTGGTTTTATTTTCTTGTTGGCAAGTTCACATTTTCCTCTTCTTATTTTAGTTATTTACTTTTATAGAACGATAGAAATTTAATACGGTTCAAACATTTCCTAAGTCCCTTCATTTCCATGCTATTTACTTTCCACCATAGTAATCTCTGACTACAAGACAGTCATTTATTTTTCCCATCATGCCACTGTAATCACACCAAGAAAAGTTAAAAAAGATCCCTTCTATGACGAAAAGCCAAACATTTTTATGATATTTTGTTCTTTTATTCTTTTTTTTTAACCTGTGACGGCCATTTTTTTCTACCTTAACTATTGTTATTATTGTTTCTTAGTGATCTCTCAGAACAAAAGAATTTCCGCTTTTCAATTGTTTGCTTCAACCGGAAGTTATCTCTCTCTCTCTCTCTTGTCTGTTTTTCCATGTATATTTCTTTCCATTTTTTACATCACGTTTTTCCTATTCGTCATATCTTCCACTGACTCTTTCTTTTCAGATATATTAATTATAATTATTACGAAAAAAGGAACATGTGTATTATGGAGCTAATTCAAATTCTTTGCTGTACAACTACAGTGTAGACCTGGTATGCACAAATGCAGTATAGATGTTTACATACCTAGGTATATATACAGGGTGGGCGGTAATTAACTTCCTATTGGAAAATGTTTATAACTTTTTTAATACTTAACCAATTTTCATAAAACAAAGAGCGTTTTTTTCATTAGTATGCTAGAATTGCTATCCATAGATCAAATTTCACATAAGTACCACCATTATCCACTAGTTTTCGTAAAAGTTTGGAGATATTTGAGATATACATTTCGAGATACTCCAGTAGTATATTTGCAAGAACTTGGCAGTAATTTCAAGAACGAAAATTCAACTCTACTTTCAGAACAGTTCAGATTGAGTGCCGAGTTAAATAAATCACTTTTGCGAGATGCCTGTCTTTGTAATTTCTGAAGACTTCGAGTGAACATTTCCTGAATTACTTGCTTCATTTTGGATGTTGAGAGGCGACCGTGTCTCTTAATGACTGTCACAAAACCTGTATCCATTAGTTTTGAAAGGCGATTCCTTATGGTCTTAAGAGATAGAGTTATGAGATGGGCTCTATTCTGTGATGGTTGCTCTTCCATGGTAGATGTCTATTTACCTATCAATTGCACCATGTTCAAGTCCAAATCGTGGCTTAAAGGCCATGTTAATACAGAAGTAGTAGGTCCCATTCTTCATAACTTAAACTCATTTGTTGTGTTCTATTTCAGTAAATAGATAAATCTATAAAACCTAAGGGGCATATTCAATTATCTATGTCCATATACTACATATAATTATTTATTTTATTTGTCTGTGGAGAAGAGGTTATGTAACACGAAAGAAAAGTATAAATAGCGGACTGCAAAGGTGGAGTGGGTTGTTTCAAGTGGGCCAAGATTCGTGAGTGGGTGGTGGGTCAACAGGACGACGCCTAGTGCAACCCACAGTGACCCACTCTGACCCACTTGAACCCATCAATCCACTCTGCTCAATGCATTGTAGACAGCACACTGATGAATTTGTCTACGTTTTACTTTCAAGACCTCCGTTTTTCTTCATTTTCCATTTGTTTCTGTTTACTTACCTGAGATGAGTAAAGTAATCTAAATGAGAAAGAACTTAAGGAATTTTTGGATATTGATATTTGTAATTGTAATAATAATAATAATAATAATAATAATAATAATAATAATAATAATAATAATAATAATAATAATAATAGGACTTACTAAAAGGCTTTCGACACAACCTGTGCGGTTTTAGAGGAGCTGAGTACTGAAACAAATATATTTTTTTGAATCACCTGTAATATTTGAATTATTATATAAAAATGGAATGTAACTATGTGTGCGTAATCATCAAAGCCAAGTGAAATGACTTTTGGTATATAGTTAGGTCCCAATCCCAACTGGGATGTTATCATATCGCTTTCATTATAATATTATCCTAAGGGGGAGTGGGTTTCCGAATTTTTTGCGAAAAATTGAGTATATCAGAAGCTGTTCAACTTAGGGAGCTGAAATTCAGTATATTAACTCTTTGTTAAAAATAAACAGAACGTGTCCTAGCATTTTTTAAATTCCTTTTTAATGGGAGGGGACTGTTTCTATACATAGGAATCTAATAGTGGGTTGATATCAGTGGCGTATTTAGGGGGGCTTCCGGGCTTAAGCTTCCCCCGAAATCTTATTTACTATAGTAAAGTATATGAAATATCATGCAAAAGTTTCACATTTTCAGGCAAAGCCCCCCGAAACACAATTATAAATACGCCACTGGTTGATATGTATGATAAAAATAATCGAAAATGATTGATAATAGTTGAGAAATAAATTAAGAAACAATTAGTAATTGTAAAGTCTACAGCGCTTCACATTTTAGATTCATTGCTTGCTATTAAGCCAATAATAATTTGAAGCTTATATTTATTATATGGAGAGTTCAGAGCAGAAAGCAATCAAACCATAAAATTGTAAGAAAAGTAGACAAAATTTGTACCTCAAGCTTAATTACATGGAAATTCTAAGTTTGAGGTATGCTTAATTATATGGAAATTCTAAGTTTGAGGTATGCTTAATTATATGGAAATTCTAAGTTTGAGGTATGCTTAATTACATGGAAATTCTAAGTTTGAGGTATGCTTAATTATATGGAAATTCTAAGTTTGAGGTATGCTTAATTATATGGAAATTCTAAGTTTGAGGTATGCTTAATTACATGGAAATTCTAAGTTTGAGGTATGCTTAATTACATGGAAATTCTAAGTTTGAGGTATGCTTAATTATATGGAAATTCTAAGTTTGAGGTATGCTTAATTATATGGAAATTCTAAGTTTGAGGTATGCTTAATTACATGGAAATTCTAAGTTTGAGGTATGCTTAATTATATGGAAATTCTAAGTTTGAGGTATGCTTAATTATATGGAAATTCTAAGTTTGAGGTATGCTTAATTATATGGACTGGCCTAGTTTATCTTGGTTTGAGACTTTCGAATTTCATCCTATTTTTCACTGAAAAGTATCCGGTATATGATAATTAAATTGAAATTCATCGTATGACAAATACTTTACCATTTTATATCTTAAAGATCAGGTCTATCGGTATTGTAACAGATATGTTAACATCCCAGTTGGGATTGAGGCCTAACTATATACCTAAAGTTATACTTAAACGATTGATTGTAGAAATTATTCAAACTACGATTAGTGACAATTTCATAGCCTTGTTTTATTACAAGTGTAAACGCAGTAAAGCCACACAGAGAAAAATCCGTTCTCCGGACAGCTGTATAGTGTATATACAAATATACGGTATCCTCTTGCTTACTATAGAAATCACTACGGAGCATACGTTATCCGTATGCTACATAGGCACTGCCTTTAGATGTTACATCATGCCGTTGCAGGATGTCTGACATCTAACAGTTTTCCGTGTATCACATGCATATACTTATGCTACCTTCGTCAGTTATATGTTATGTACGTCCATTTGTATGTGAGATCCTGACCGCCTACATTGTTTCATACGGAAAGTACGTATAGATGGAACGCTTATACAGCAAGTATTATAAAACATGCGTTTTTAGTTATCTATAGGAATTACGCATGTAACCTATCTTTTTAAGTACGCCACCTACATTTTTTCTCAGTGCAGTGAAGAGGAGGGCGTGGATCATGGTTCAGAGTTGATGACAATGGGTTTCTGTGGGTCAGAGTGGGTCATGAAAAGTAGTAGGTCATAGTGCGTCATGGTGGGTGGTAGGTCGGAGTGGGTCATGGTGAGTCATAGGTCATGGGTCACGATGGGTGGAGGGTGATTTTTTTATTGATCCATGAAATCCCTGGTGGACTGTTTAAAGTCCCAGACGTTTATTCAATTATATTTTGTATAACAATGAAATAACTTTTGAAATAACAGATTGAATATGTACAACAAAAAATATCTTATCCTGAGAGTTATGGCACTGGTCGAAAACTTGGGTTTAAGACCAATGTAGGGAGTTAGTTAAAAAAAAGAAAAAAAAACTGTACCAATCTGAGCATTTCTGTTGAAACTGTTTCGAAACTAGTAGAGTATTGTTTGTGTTTGGATTTATAACTCGTCGTTGAAAAGTAAGACTAATAACAAAGACGAAACGAGATCATAGAACTTCATTAAATTACAGCGCAGACCTCAAACCATCTAAGAAACGAGAGATTTTGGTTTCACTCATCTTGCACGCGATTTTCACACAAACCAAACCAAATAAAATCCACCTCCACCCTTGTCTCTCATATCCCTCCAGAATTTAAAAAAAAAAAAAAAAAAAAAAAAAAAAACTACCTCATCGACTTTGTATAGACGTGGCTAAGGGAAGGAGGTGTTAGTTGAGAGATTTTGGGCAAAATGCAACCTCGAAATTTGACTTCCTCATTAAGTAAAGGGACGCAGCAGTCATTTGTTTAAAAGGCTTTCCAGGGCGTCGGGGACTTTGGTTTCAGGGGAGAGGGGGGGGTTTGAGATGTGTTGCGGGGGTTGTTAGGATGAAGGGAGAACTTTCAGAAGGAGAAGGGTATTGATTTGTTTAGCAAAAGTAGGCTGGCAGAAACTTCTTTGCACGATGGATGAGAAAAAGAGAATCTTTGGGTGTGGAACGAAAAGAAACTAAAAAAAAAAAAAAAAAGCAGGGAAGCACTGTGAGTATTTCCTCATAGAATGTGTCTATATCATGCAGCCAAAATTAAAACTGTTGTGAAAAATTTACACAATATAGCTAATACTATAAATTAAGGAGACCGGAGGATTAACGCCGCTGAGCAAAAACTGGTCAGGTAAATTACGCTTTGCGCCGAAGCAATCTAATCATACTACTTCCCTAATATACAAGATTGGCTTATTAATGATGTTTTTTTTTTGGGGGGGGTATAATTCAACATATTTTCCAAAACTCCATTTTAAAAAAACTCAAAATAGCTAGAATTTCGGCGTGGGAGATAGGGTTCGATTTCCGGTAGGAGCTAGGATTACTCACGAAACAACAGTTGAGGCTCTCTTATCTCTAAAGAGAGGGCTTTTCTCGCTTCTCTGGTCAAGACAGGCTCTACCATATGTGTAATACGTGGTATCTGCATAGGGCTGCAGGTTTTGAGAGGCTGCAAAATCTGTCATAAACATATTATTTAAAATAAATATTTCTTATTGGAGACAGATTTCATAATGAGCGTAGTACAATTTAATTAACTGATCATATATTTAAATAATAAATTCATAAATCATGTTTAGCTCGCATTAGTTTAAAGTCACACGGACACTGCTAAAGCAAATGGTCAAAGAAAATCCCAGCATGAATTGCTTGACTGTTGTCAAACACAAGAACTCAATTCTTGAACAGTAGCAAATATCTGTTCTATTTAGTTAGTTATCACAGTTTTGATATGAAAACTAGTCTTGTCTTTGTCACAATCAAGTTCCTTATTATTGAAGGTAGAAAGAAGTATTTTTTTGAAAAAATATTTTTAAGAGATGTAGAAGAAAAAACAAGAAATAAAGATAAAAGTGCTAGTTGCACTGGAATTACAAATTGATGTATTGAGATTGGAGCTTGATATTGAATTCTATAAAAAGGATTGTCATCTTTCCTCTGCAGGTGTGTTTGCTTTAACTTTCACTAAGATAGTAGTTTATTATTTAAAGAAAAAAAAGACATAATGACATTGTATTTGTAATGTTTAGGCCTTTCTGAGTGCAAGTGCTCTTTCCCTCCTCTTCATTGTTCATGATAGGGTAGCATACTTAAAATCGTGGTTTTTAAGATTTATTCTTTCTGAAGAAACAGGGGCGACAAATTATGCATTTTTACGGGGCGGCAAATTGCCTAGGGCCGGCCCTGTCTCTGATGTTGCTTACAAAGCGAGATGTTTGGCTGTCTCGTCCCGAAAAAAAAAAAAAAAAAAAAACGTGAAAATGGTCCTTTATCTCGGTAAGTAATTATACCTGTTTCTGTTCTAACAGCTTTGTCTTGTCTCAAAAAATTCTGTATAGACTTGTTTTGTGGGCAACTGGGATTAGAAATTAGAATTAGGGATAAGATTTCTGGGCTTTCGGCCAGGGCGCTGATTTCTCCGTAAATTTGGAGGGGGGGCATTCAGATGCAGAAGGTATATATATGAGGATTTTAAGACAAATTGCATTCAAATTATGCCAAATATAAATACAAGGTGGGACCCACATGAGTTTTGGGGGGCCCGGCCCCCTGACCCCCCAGGATCGGCCGCCTTGGCTTTCGGTAGCTATGGCCATGTTAGCCCGTCACTTATGAGGGATGATGTCCTTGAGTGATCACACTATTTAAGGATAGGGAAGCAAGAAAGAATTGGGGAAGGAAGCAGCCTGGGACCTGAATGTTAGATACCATCCCGGCATTTGTCCGGTATGAATGAAGAAACATCAGAAAAATGTCACTCAGAATGGCTGACCTAAAAAAAAAAATACACTTTTTCGACCAAATATCCCCACCAGGAATCAAATCCGGAAGTTTCATTGGCACCACTGGTCGGTTGCTGTCTTCTCTTGTTTCATTGGCAACCCTTGAGAGCACATATGGTTCAGATCCCCTCTTCAAACTACATCCAACATAAGAGTATTCTGTATTCCGAAACTTACAGACTTGCAATAATCAAAAGGTCACTCATGTACAGACTTCCTACTGAATCAAAGGATAGCCATCTACGTGCAATAGATGTAGTTATTTTGGCGGGAGCTCATGTGGTTCGGATTCCACGTTAATCAGTAGGTCCACGTCTCATATAGCCTCGCTCTTGAAAGGGACGCTAATCTAAAATGAACTCAACTCATTAATTGTGATAAAATTTTCGGTCCTGCATTGCTCAAAGTTAGACTGTAACTATTGTTATGTACAAATTTTTGTTAATACTATTTGTTGACATACCTAACTAGGTAAGTCTATGCCTATGGAACCCGGAAGTTAGATAATGTTATTTTTGTTCTATATTCGTCATAACAGAAAACCAATTAAAAGAAAAAAGAAAGTGTCGTGTTTTGGAGGCTAGAACGGATTAATCGTACTTACATTAATTTCGATGGGAAAAATAATTTTGGTTTAGGAGCATTTCCGTCACCTGAGAGTCTAATGTAATAATAATACTGCTCAAAATGCAGTACGAACTTATAAATTTATGTACAAATTATGTCTGCGTGAGCGTGTTTTTTTTTTCTGTCAACCATGTTAATTGTATTTCTAAACTATAAATTATACACAATACTTTCCTTGATTTTCTGCTTCTTCCAATACGTTTTCGAAGCGTGTCGTATATTTCTTAAGCATGAAATGCGTCCGATTAAATTACATTTATTTTTACAATCCTTTCTCTGACGCTACGTGGCATATTACACCGAAGCTAAACTAACCGTACTCACTCAATTAAATCAGAATGCATGCATATTTGGGTGCATATAGCTAACCATTTATTTTGTGCACATAACATATATAATAGTTAAAGCCTACGCTCGAATTGTCCCTGACCAATCATATATTACGTCATATGTACATATGTGTACTTTCTCCATCGTTCTTTTAGTAGGTCGATCTTCCTACATGTGAACGGCGAGCAGGCGAAATTTTTAGATCGTGAGTTATGCTAGTTCTTAGTTGATCATCTACTGTATTTCCTTGTACGAGATTAAGTACTTGTTTCTCGTATTTTTTAAACCGTTGTATAAAAAAAAAAGCAGAACTTACTGTTTCCCCTCTTTCCGCCCGTAAATATCCTTTATATAACATTAAACAAGTAAGATTCATTTCACACTGTACGCTTTCAAACTATTATTATTATTATTATTATTATTATTATTATTATTATTATTATTATTATTATTATTATTATTATTATTATTATTATTAAAATGAGGGTGGATTGGAAAGTTCGTGGTCTGACTAAGAAGGAAGAAATTATTTTATGTTTGTATATATTAGCTACCTAGCTATATCCGTTGGTAATCACTGTGTAAAATTTCACTTCTCTATTGTTTCAGGTGATAACTTTATAAGGCGCTAAGTCGACAGAAATTACGAAAATCTGTGTCATGGAGAAAATCACCAGGACAATGCGCGCGTTTACACGTCCCTTGCATCCATGCCAGAGATTCATTCCTGTGGATTCGAACTCTTGCCCCACCCGCCCTATTCGCCTGACCTGCGCCCCCCTCAAACATTGATTTGTTTAGCTACTTGAAAAAGTTTTTTTTGGGGGGGGGAAGGTCAGCGATTTTCTTCAGATGCAGAGGTGAAAAGTGCTGTACTGGGATACTTTTCAGGGCTCTAGGAATCATTTTTAAAACTGGTAGACCCCTATAAGAGCGTTACTGGAGAGATGGCGTAAATGTATCTCGGTCGAGGGGGTTTACGTGGAAAAATGAAACATAAGTTATCAAAATATTTTCTAATTTTGTTGGTCAGGCCACGAATTTGCCAATCCACCCTCGTATTATTATTATTATTATTATTATTATTATTATTATTATTATTATTATTATTATTATTATTATTATTATTATTATTATTATTATTATTATTATTATTATTTAGTATTCCTGGAATTAAGAGGAAATCCCCTTGACAGGTTAGGATCTGGAAATGTTTCTTCCACTTTTCTCGATCTTCAGCTTCGATCTTAATTCTCCATATTTTCTTCCATTTGTCAGATCATCGATCAGTTGTGTTCTTCTTCTTCCTATTCCTCGCTTTCCTTCCATCTTACCCTCCATAGTGGTATGAAGAAGGAATTTTTTTGCAAGATATATGCAATTCAGTAAGTCTTTGTACGAAGGTTGCTGGTTAAGACTGTTTTCGCTCTTACTCGTTTTAAAACATCTTCGTTTTTTACACTCTTTCTGTCCATTTTATCTTCTCCATCTTCCTCCACCACCACATTTCAAAGCTCTCTAAATATTTCTTCTCTAACTTCCGTAATGGCCAAATCTCCGAACCATACAGTCCAATATTCCATATATAGCACTTGATCACCTTCTTTCTTAGTCCAATATTAACCCTTATCCGGGCAACCGGGGCCTCCCAGGCCCAGTAGCTTCATTTTTCTAAAATTTCTCAGTAACCATACATATTTCGAAGACATAAAATACTGAATTCTTCTGTCTTTCGTCGAAGTTAAAATCATGAACATATCGAGTTGGTAAAGTTTTTTTTTTTTTTTTTTTAATTTGAAAATCTTTTCCTGACGTAACCGGGCAACCGTATAACTTTAGTGAAATTCCTGTCAAATATTAGATCAAATTGTCACATAATTATATATTGAACACGTGACTATTGTAACCCTTAGTCGGAACAGTATACGACTACAGACATTGAATTTTGAGTGTTCTGCACTTAAAATATATACTGGCCCTGACAAGCCCCTGTTGCCCGTTTACGTCACAAAAATTTCTGGACCGGATTTGCTATTCTGCTTGGTCGGCTTACAAAAGTTCAAAAGTTACACGAAGTTTCGCTACTTGACAAAAATATATACCGTTACATTTTAGACTAGTCTGAACAGTAGGCAAGTGACAATAGGCATTGATTTTGTGTATTCTGCACTTAAAATATATACTGGGCCTCACAGGCCCCGGTTGCCCGTTTACGTTACTAAAATGTCTTGCCCGGATAAGGGTTAAACCTGCTAGTAAAGAGTAAAAACTCTCCTTTCCAGCGTCATAAGAAAAAGTTTTATCAGTATGTACTTGAGTATGAGTTTCATGTTAAAAGATGGCGGAACTATTGTAACCATCAATTTTTAGGTTTAAAAGAAAGGCGGTGAAAGAAGATAGGTCTTTTTCCGTCTGTGGTAGCCATAAAAAAAAAGCTCAAGCATAAAACAATGTTCATAATGGTCAGCATATCGTTTAAATATGAACTACAAGCATTAAACGTTATTATCTCTTTATAATGTATATGAAAAATTTAACAAGTCACATAAAGAACTCCGCAAATTCAACAATATCATGTTTTGTTTGCGGGGTTCTTTAGTTGACTTGCAGCATTTTTTCTTCATGAATCTTGCAAAATGTAACGTTTAAGGCTTGAACTTCATATTCACATGATATACTGGCTTTTTGTGAACAGTTTTACTTTTTATGACTATCATAAGCCGAAAAAGGTCGATTATCATCACCTTCTTTCTTTTAAACCTAAAAATTAGTGCTATGTAATATCTGCATCGTCTTTTAACACGAAATTGATACTCAAATATACACTAATTAAACTGTTCTTTATGAAACTGGAAAGACGAAAGCATTTCTGTACGGTGTAGTTTGATATCAGTTATAATCCAAAATTATTATAAACTCTTAAGGTCGTCATACACTTTCCCGAAATCCGGAGAGTAATAACTATATAGGCCTACTTATATAGTTAGGCTAGGTTTAGACGGAAGTATTTATCCTAGTATTTCTCGTAGTAAAAATCGTATCATCGATATCCCACCGTGTAAAGTAGCAAATGCTATAGCATTTCCCATGCCATGGCATATCCTATGACATTTCTTGTTTATAGAACCTGCTCTATTTCGTAGCATTTTCCCCAGTATTTCTGGTTCGATTGCAGCGCCGTGCTGTGTTAAAAAGAAGCGAATGATTTTGTGCCAAATATCCATGCTCTTTGTTTTGTGTGGGAAATTGAATTGTAGTAAAGAAAAATGAATTGGAGTAGGGATGCTCTTTGTTCACATACTTCTTTGTGATTTTCGTTTTTTAATATGACCGTCGAGAACTGTTGTTACAATTACTATAGCTTTAGCTACCTCACGCTTAATTTCGGAGCCATAATTGAGCTCTTCTCCAGTGATACGACAGATGTTTATCAAAATGCTACCGTTTAAAAGCACCATATACTTTTGATGCCATAGAATATTATATGAAAATTTTGGTAGCACATCTGCTACGAGAAATGCTACGATAAATACTTCCGTCTAAAACTAGCTTAACTCCTTTGAGGATTTCTAAATTCGATCGAAAAAAAAAAATAATAACAATAACGACCAATCGATAAATTATGTTGAGCTAAGCAAAATGACATATTTTGGGTGAATTCTTATGCGTAGTTTTTGAGAAAATCGGCATACATAATTTTTATAGCCTTGGATGGCCCTGTGTAGCGTAGTCGCTAACGCTTTCGCCTTTCGTGAAAACAGTTCCGGGCTCGATTCCCGGTGTGGACACTCGGTCGAAAAGCGTAACAGCTTTTTTTTTAAGTTAGTCATCCTGAGTGAGGATTTTTCCTGTGTTTTCCTCATTCACACCAGGCGAATGCCGGGGTAGTACCTAAAATAATATTCCCAGGCCGCTTTCTTCCTTCCTTTCTCATTTCTTTCTTCCTCTCCCATTCCCTGGGCAGTATGATCACCGTGAGACGTCATCCCTCATATGTGTGTGACGCAGGAGCGGATCCAGGACGGATTTCTGGGGGGTTGTAATACTTATACTTAGAGCTACTTTTAAGAGCTCCAAACTCTGGGATGGGTTTTATTTATATGTAAAACTAAGAAAAGTTTCCTCTTCTGGGGGAGAGGGAGACCGCCCCGATCGCCCCCTGGATCCGCCACTGGTGTGACGTGGTAATATGGCCATAGATGCTGAAAGCCCGGAAATTTAATTCCTAATCATAATCCCTGAGCTAATAATAATGGATAGGTACCAATAATAATGGTATATCTGTGATACACATTCATTAGTACACTGAGAGAAAAAACGTATTGGCGTACGTAAAAACGTAGGTTACATGCGTAAATCATGTTGTTTTTTTGAATTTAACGTACAACCCTTAGTAACATCATGCAACAAACGTATAACTGAAAACATATATTTTATACGTACTTTGCATATAAGTGTTTCGAATAAAAGTATTTTCCGTACGAAAGAAAGAACTGTAAACAGGTTGTCAAGATTTCACATACAGATGGACGTATATAGCATATAGCCGGCGTATGTAACATACGTATACGTATATAATATATGAAAGACTGTTAAATATCAGACATCCTGCAGCGGATGGATGTCACATCAGAGGGAGAAAAGGGCATTACGTATGTAGCACATGGAAAATGTATGCTCCGTAGAAATTTCCGTAATAAACATAAGGATTCCGTATATTTGTGCAATATACCGCTGTTACGGATTTTTCTCAGTGAAACTATTATTTCTATAAATAATCTTCCAACTTGTTACTATTAACAGAAATAGCTGATAAAACAAATAAACGACGAATGTGCTGTCACCTATCCTAACAAAATATTGCACTAATCTGTAACCCAATTGAACTATCCAGTTTTGTATTATACTGTGCACAATAGACATCGAAACGAATAACTATAAAAATCCAATCGCTAGATGGCAGTGAGTGTCAAACAGCACCTCAATAGAAGTTAAGACATTGGCGTAATAATGGAAGGACCCCCGAGAAGACAGAGAGAAAATCGTGCTAATACAGGAAGCAGGGCGGGTCACAGACGATGATTGACAGGCGTGAGTCCCTATCGATCGCTCATAACGGTTCCCGTCAACTTTCCATGAAAGAAATCCGTTTTGAAGGTTAACCTCACTTCACCATTAGCCCAGCCTCGATCTGAGTTATGATTTTTAGCCACCTCAAACCAACCATCACGCGTTCGTTTTTCAAAACTTTTTTTTTCTTTTTTTTTTTTTTTTTTTGGCTCTCAAACAAGTTGAATATACACACTTGTACGACTAACCAATAAAAGCATACATCACTTCCTGTATTTCTCTTCGATACGATAACTTGCTTTAGGTATCGCTTTCGTTTAGGTTTATTACAGTATGCTTGTCTATGTATCCCAGTAATCTGCAAACGGTGTGCCGCGATACACTGTAGTACCAGCACAAGATGAAAACTGTAACGCGAATTTTTCTTAATTATATTGTATAAACAAGAATTTTAGGAAGCCTAAAAATGGATCAAAAGATTGCGATCTTGGAAAATAATTAGTTTTTGCATCAGGGGCCACAAAATTTTTGATTTTTGAACGGCCCCCTAATTCGAGTTTTCGTGTTTTCTATGGAACAAGCACATCATTCAAGTTAAGTGATAGTTTGAGTTTAGCTACACTATATGTAGTTCTCCAGATATAAGGCCTACAAGAAAAAAATTGATTGAAATAAATTGGATCTTTTGATCGAACAATAAACTTTATGCCATTTTTACTTCATTACTGTGTAAAATATGAATACAGTTATTTTAATATTAGGTCTAATAGAAAAGTGTATTTTGTTAAATTTTTTACACTCCGTCTACAGTGAATTAAAATTCATAAAATTATTAATAAATTCAGAAATCTATTGAATAATAATAATAATAATAATAATAATAATAATAATAATAATAATAATAATAATAATAATAATAATAATAATAATAATAATAATAAATATTTGTATTAGCAATGCCAATATCAACATTACATGAGCGAAATGCCATATTAACTCATAAATAATTTATGGCGTGCGACGAGGAGCAAAAATTTGCTGATCACTGATCTATCCTATGTCAAGTGAAGCCAATAAGGACTTTTGATTGATTGGTTGGTTGATTGAACGATTGATTGTTTGAAACTTACAATTCGTGTTCAATCTTATATGAGATTAGGAGTGTTAAAATTATTCGAATATCCGTTATTCCGATTTTTTTTTTTGTTTGTTATTGGAATATTTGTTTTCAATATTTCAGCAATTGCTCGAAAAATTATTCGAAGTTATTCGAATATGTTATTGAAATGGTATATTTCAATACCGAATATCAGACGAACCTAGTATTCAAATACTCTAATCATGAAATATTCGATACCGGTATTTAACAGCACTATATGGGACTATATGAAAAGCTACATAATACCAAGAAGGTGAGCCAGGTAATTTTTAGAAAATGTTAATTAATATACTAACCTCTTCTTTTTCGAACCTCTTCTTATAGACCAAAAATTTAAGTGCGCGGTTTGTGACGTCATAAACGTTGGATACCCAAGTTTATACACGGGTTGGCACTAGGGATGCGCACGAGACAAGATTTGTGGCTGTCTCGTCTCGAAAATGTGCTGTAAAAGTGATGTCTCGACTAGAAAAATGTATATTTCTCTATTAGAAGAGCCGTGTCTCGACTCGAAATTTTTCAGGAAAATCCTGTCTCGACTCGACTCGTGCGCATCCCTAGTTGGCACAATAGCTAGTGGTAGAGCGCTGGCCTCTAGTGTGTGGAATCCATGGTTCGAGCCCCGTCCAAGTAAGTTTGTGGTGGATATCATCTTGTCCGTAGGTTTATTCGGGATATTCTCGTTCCCTTCCACATACTTATGCCACCAATTCTTCATTATCATTCATTTGACTTAATCATCGTCTCTCTCAACCTAAAGGGCATAATTGTACAGTGACGTAACTGAAGGGGGCAAACGAGGCTTATGCCAGTACGCTGGATTGGGAGTGAGGTCGCAAAACTGAACAAATATTTATTTTCACTATAAGGTAAGGAAAGGAGTGCCCTCCAAAATCATGTCTGGAAGAAACACTGCATTCATAGAACATAAGTTAGTTTCAAAGCTATCTTCTGAGGACATTGTGAAAACCTTTGCGGCCAAAAGAGTCCGCAGAGTTAGATTTTAGTTCCAACTTCTTGTGTTTTCATTTAACTTACATCGATTTAAGAGATTTGCAAAATGTCCGAGTATAATAATAGGTCTACTCGAGTCAACAATGAACGTATTTTTTTTTTTTTCGGGAATCGACATACAACGAGAATTTTTTAATTATGCTTCTCATCTCGACTCGATTCTTGTCACTTTTATCGTCTCTTCTCGAATTTCAAACTGTACTTCTTTTCTCGAGAAAACATGCAGTATGTCTCGAGAAAATATCACATACGTTTTCAAGTCGACACAAAAAAATTTCTAATCTCACGAGCAACACTACAAGTAGCGTAAGTGTGTAAAGAATATGTCTGTTACAGTCAGGAAAAGACGAAAAACAATATGCTTGTTAAGAGTCTTCATCCCAGCGAAATTAAAATACCGCTAATTTTACAGTAATTATCTGATATCTTCAAATAGATAAAAGATAATAGAAATGTGGAACAAGAGCGCCCTAGACAATATTATTTTTCATGAGAAACCGTTATCACGATTCACTTATCTGCTTTCGATTTCGAGCCATTTTGAAAATCGGTATTTATTTTCGCGCTTCTAAACAGCTGAAAACGGAAAGCCACTAGGTGACTTGTGATAACGGTACCTCATGCAAAATAATATTGTCTGGGACGCTCTTGTTCCATATTTTCAATTATCTTTTATCTATTTGAAGATATCACATAATTACTGTAAAATTAGCGGTATTTTAATTTCGCCGCGATGAAGACTCTTAACAATGTATTTTGCTACACATAACATAGACAAATAAGTAACAATTACTTTCAAAGAAATAAAACCTATCAATTAAGAACGAATGACATTGTTTTCAGCGTGATAAAAGTTCGTTTTGGTCTATCTTTGATTTGATTTTTAGTTTAGCGTCCCTTTCAGCAGCGAGGCTATATGAGACGTTGATCTACACCTTAACGTGGAATCCGAACCACATAACGTCCTGCCGGAAATCGAATCCGGATTTCCCACTCCAAATGCGCTTGCGCTAACTGCTTAGCCACGAGGGAGCTCAAGTCTTATCAAAAACTAGATATGAAAATTCACTCTCAAGTAGGGTCTATGTTCTCTTGTTCAGTTCCGTATAATCCATAGAGTAATATGTATATATACAGTATGGCGCTAAATTCGTTGTACAAAAGCAGAGGAGTGATTCCTGAGAGTAAAACCAACAAAAAAAAGTTCCAATAAACATAGGGCGAAACCCTCATCGTTTACGTCTTATAGGCTGCCGAAAACATGAAAAAATGAATTTTAAAGGCCATATCTCCAAAACTATGGGACCTACCGTAGTCGGGCCAAGACTCCACTTAGGAACTAGTATGTGCTCTATCGAAAAATACATGTTTTAGAATCCTAAAGTACTCACGCAACAATTTTTATGGAGGTAGTTGGAGAGTACTTTATATCATAGGCACGTAGTGAAACTTCCTCTATAAAAATTGTTGTGGAAGCACCTCAGGATTCTGAAACATGCATTTTTGGATATCGCACATACTAGTTCCTAAGTGAAGTCTTGACCCGACTATGGTAGGTCCCATAGTTTTGGAGCTATGAACCTTTAAAATTCATTTTTTCACGTTTTCGGCAGCCTATAACACGTAAACGATGGGGTTTTCGCCCTGTGTTTATTGGAACTTTTTTGTTTGTTTTACTCTCAGGAATCACTCCTCTGTTTTTGTACAATGAATTTAGCGCCATACTGTATATCACATAGTATTTGGACAATATTTTAGTTGAAGAGAAATTAAAATTTAAGAGTTATTAATAAGTTCAGGCATGGCTGCCCGCAGCAGGAGAGGAAGGCGAGAAATTGCCCCTGGATTTTCGAAGGTTCTTCAGTTCTTGGAAATATATATCAAACCATACTAATTTGCTCTCATATAATATTATAGTACATAGTATATTTATATTAAATCTATAATACTACGGTTTATTTATTGTAGTTAATAAGAATGTGTGAGTAAATAACTGCTGGTTTTATGATGTACTAGTATCAATTATCTGCTTCGCTGGGTTTAATTAAGAAAAAAAATATAGTACAGTAATATCTTCCGTTAGTCAGACACTTTTTATTATTACTAAAGCGTTCTTTGGTATCGATCATTTTTGATCGTTTTTATGTTTCTCCTCCCTACCCTGCCCCAAGTTGCTGGCCTGAATTTGGATATAAACGGGATCGGAAGTGTCACTGTTCATCCCAGAAAACTATTGATTCGACATTAAAATTGGTAATTTTCGAAATTTTTTTAAATGTCTCTTTCCCCTTCCCTAAGTTGCATCGTCAAAATGAAATGATAAAAACCATCCCTGACCCGAACACAGGGCCGGATTACGGGGGGGGCTTACGGTAGCTCCAGGGCCTCGGGCTGGAGGACAAATCCCTTCACTCTGATCAAAATCTCAATTGGCTATCTAAAAAGAATCATGAAGACACAATCATCTTCACAAAATAAAATATGTCCAAAAATATGAAACATATTCCTTTAACTTTCCTATTGTATCTTCACAGAAATGTATTAGGTAAAGTCAGCGTGGGCCATATATTTTTTTTCTAGCCTCGGGTCTCCAGATGTGTTGATCCAGCCCTGCCCGAACCTCAGCTATGTTGGAAGTTTGATGAGATTAGTCGGGTGGTCCAAGAGATTAAGAGTCACAAATATAGTCACTTTTAATTTTATAATATAGATTATGTGCACACGTACATGAAAGTGTATTCGCGTCTGTGCTTGTGTATTTGTCTCACAAAAACAAAACAAAAACATATTAAACCTTTTTCTAAAATATTATTTGGCTTTTTGAAAAAAAGAAGCTGGTACGTAATGTGTTATTCTACGATATTACTCACGACTCCATACTAAAATGTTGATTTCCAATAAACCTAATAAGATCCCTAAACATAGAGAGCATAACCTTCTGAAACATTTTTTGGAAAGGAGACTGAAAGGTATGCGCTTTAAGAACTAAAACTATCAAGTACTTAAATGTACCATTCTGGGGCTTTTAAATAGGTCTTGAACGACTCAGCAGTTTTGGTAAGAACTCTTAAAATGTTTTTCCACAAAAAAAAAAAAAAAAAAAAAAAAAAAAGCCAAAAATTTGCTTTTTCTTCATTTTCATGCTGAAAATTGTTGCTAATTCTATACAAATCGCATTAGTACAATAATAACTGTATTTTTTTTCTATGAATCTAAGTGAATTGTAATTTATTTTGCCTTTGATGAAGGAACAAAATGTAACAAAATATACATTTTGCTTCTGTTGACATCTACTGATAAAAGGGAAACAAACATTATTCTATTGGAAACACTTGGGTTGCAACTGTTGTCAGAGTATATCCGACAAGTTGCTATGGAAAAATGCTATTTCACATGTTAAGTAAACATGTTTTGGGATGGTTGACGTTCCACTACCAAAACCACAATTTCATTTTTTTGGTTTTCTTTTGTTTTGTTTAATTAAAAAAAAAAAAAAACCTTTGGACAAATGCCATGCATGTTCGTTTTGCATCTGCGATTATAACCATGTGTGTCACTGTTTATCAGCACTGACAGATGCTGGCTGACATACGCGTAGCGTAAAGGAAAACAAAAATTATTATACATTTTCTGAAAACAATGTTTCTGGAAATTATACTTGAAGGACTAACAATAAGACTTCGCTAAGAATTACAGTTGATAGAGTGGGCGTGGTGGCTCGGTGATACAGAACTTAGTTCTGGTGCGTATGTCCCTGGTTCGATCCCCGGCATAGTAAGTTTGTGGTGGACAACATTGTGCCCATGGGTTTTCTCGGGGTACTCCGGTTTCCTCCTACTACCTCATTTGACCAATTCTTCCATCATAATTCATTTGCTTTAGTCATCGTCTGCTTTAGCCTAAATGTCATAATAGTGAGACGTTAAACTGAAATATTTCATTTTACAGTTGATAAAGGTCAATTTCCAACATACAGCTAAACTATTGGTTTATACTTGACAACAAGAAAACAAAGAATACCTACAAAATATTACCATGAATCATCGTACCATACCATTGTTGTTAAATCATAATGTGTTAATGACAAATATTTTGTCAATTCTTCGCCTTTATATTAGAGTATCCCACTGACAAAAACATTCTTCTTAACTTTCATTTCTTCTTTTATTATCTATACAGTTCTCGAAGGCTACAATCATGCCAAATTTAATCACTGTATCCCTACAACAAGTGCTCAATAATTTTGGGGTTTAGAAGATGTCCCATACAAATAACATGGGAAAGATTTTTAATTGCCCATGAAAGTACTCTAAAGTTGGAAATTTTTATTTTTGGTGATTTACTCAGGAACACTAACGAAAACGCACAAGCACATCGAATTTTAAAAAGTTTTAAATTTAATTGCAAGTATCTAAAACATGAGGTTATAGGTCTAAATAACGAATATTTAATTAACATAGGGAATTTGTTTACCCCCCCCCCCTTTAGACCTCCTAAAAATTAAAAATATTCACTTTTGGCAATTTTTCAGTGCCTAGTTCAATAAAATACAATCATGCCAAATTTAATCATTGTAATACTAGTATATATGAAGTACCTAAACATTTTGGGGTGTAGAAGATGCCTCATATAAATAACAAGGGAAAGATTTTCCAGTCCCCCATAAAACCACTCTGAATGTGGACATTTTTATTTTTGGTGCTTTACTTAGATAACACTAGTAAAAACGTACACGCATACCGAATTTCAAGTGTTATTATTTTAATTCCAAGTGCCTAAAACATGAGATTATAGTTCTAAAATAACGTCTATTTAAATAACAAAGGGAGTTTCCTCATCCCCTAAAAATTAAAAATATTCACTTTCGGCAATTTTTCTATGGATTAGTCTCGGAAGAGTACAATCAATCCAAATTTTAGCTCTACAGGAATTGGCTAGACATTTTTGGGATGTAGAAGATGTGCTATAATTTAAAAATAACATGGGCAAGATTTTTTAATTACCCATAAAACCACTCTAAAGTTGATTTATTTTATTTTTGGCAATTTACTTAGGCAATGCAAACGAAAACGTACAAGTATACCGAATTTCAAGTTGTTATTCCAAGTACCTAAAACACAAGATTATAGGTCCAAAAAAGGTCCATTTAAATTACATGAGGAATTTCTTCATCCGTCCTTTAGACACCCTACAAATTAAAAATATTCCCTTTTGGCAATTTTTCTGTGGGTTAGTCCCGAATAGCTGCAATCATGCCAAATTTCAACTTTCCACGTGAACTCGAAGTACCCGTTATTTTATGTCAGTGACTTAGTGAGTTTATGTATTTTTATAGGGGCTATAGGAACACTCATGTCCAAAATTATTGTCGCATGTCTATAAATATGTTATTGTAGGAATATATTTTGATAACGAATTCGCCCGGTATTTCTTATAATGTTAATATATGTATAATTGGCAAAGACATATATGTGGAAAATTTCATGTCAAAAGACCAATAAATGAGAACAATAAAACGAAAATAAAACTTTTTTGTCCATTTAGCAACATTTTGTTTTATTCATTCTAATATCCGTATTTACAATTCTTTCCCTGTGAAATTTACCACAAATATACATTTCACGATTATACACATAATATCAGTATTAAAAGTACCCTGCAAAATCATTATCAAATTATATTCTTGCAAGAAGGCAATTATAGATACGCGACAATCATTTTGGACATTAGTGTACATTTAGTTAGGATGTATTCGAGTATATGTTTATTTGTAGTAGTGTGTGTGTGTGTGTGATTGTGAGATTAATATTTGTTTGTTTGTTGTATTATTTAGTTAAGTGTGTAAAAATTCACACTTTATACATACCTGTATGTGTATCCTATTGGATTATATGTGTATCATTTCAACTACTATCCTATAATTGCTTCTGATCTGTAATATTATTTCTGTTCACTGCATGATCAAGTGGGAGACAGAGCATGATTAGCCTTAACTTCGTCAGGTAAAATAAGACTAAATAAATAAAAATTTGAGTAACTATAAGTAAATAAAGTTGCATTTTATTGTTGTTACGGTGGTGGGTAATAAATGTGAAAAGTTGATGCTAAAACATAATATAATATACTGTAATATAATATATTTTGTAATATAATACATAAGTTGGTCAGAAAGTACGCACAATCAACTGTTGCTTGGTAACGGTAACAATTTTTTTGGAGGGGGGTGTGTGGAGAAATGAAGTTTTGTAACTAGGAACATTGGTCCTCTGGTTCCTTCGAAATGTCGCTCAATGTATAATTCCTGCTGTGGTCTTTGCTTCCATGACACGAATGCATGTTAGTAGCAGACTTGAGGTTGGTCAATACACCACTTTTTCACATGCACAATAAGATAGTTGTTATCTCTTCCTCCAATGGTGCTAGGTCGGGACTGTATGAGAGTTGTGGTACCACTGTCTGTCCTAGTTGACAATCTTCTAAACACACTCTTCTTTATTTGCATCGTCTTCCTTGTCAAGAGCCATGAATCTCAACGAGGACAATTTTTTCTTACATGGTCTGTATCGCGGTAATGCATTTGTCTTGTTGGATGAATTTCTCGATGACTGCTGTATTTTCATTGCTTGCAACGGTTGACGATCTTCCTGCCAGTGGCTGGTTTTAGATGTTGCAGTTATCACATACCGAAACCTTTTAAAATAATTGAACACACGTTACTTCGATTCATTGTGTTATCTCTATAAACAGGTAACCGCTTGCTATGAAGCAATGTTGCAGAGTTATTCTAGGATTGTAGCTGAATTCAATCACTGCATACTGACCTAGTACGTTACGTTGATCGATCTTATGGTGACTTACCTTCAAACACAAGAAATATAAATTAGGTATTAGGTGGTTATGGACCAATTTCAAAATTTAATTTCTTTAGTGCTTACCCGTTACCGACCTATTGTGGATTGTGTGTCAATCTTTGTTTATTGATCTTCTTTTTAGTTTAAATGAAAATCGCATTAATATTAAACTATTACTCGAATTATACTTCACTGTACTTTGACGATAATAAAATAACAGTACATTTGCCATTCATTCATTCGTTGTAATTTAAATTTAAAGTATGCACACTTACACAGTACTCCTTAATTAAGCATGTATACTGCGTTACTAAGCGACAACTTACTGTATTTTCGATGGGCCAGTTTTCTCTCTGTAGTACTATAGTTTAATCTCATGCCTAAAATATATGCCTACAGAAAGACCTCCCTTGTTTGGAGAGGGTGCTGTGTGAGTTGTGGTGAGGATACGGTGGCGGAAGGGGTATCAATCGATAGCGATATATGTGCCATTTTCAGTAGTCGCAATGACTTGGCGCGGTGAGCATCGTGCGTTTGTTGTGGAGGATATTCGTAATGGTGGTTCTGTGATTACTACTTAACGGGCATTTCGCATTCGGTTCAGACTTGGTCGACATGATTCTTTTCCGGATCAAACTTTAGAGCAACAAGTTCTGCACAGAAAAAAAAATCGCCTGGTCAACCTGCTGCAGATTGCTCGAGGGATACTCTTACACGCGCCACATTTTGAGTTGTTGTTACGGTCAGGCCATTTTTTTTTCTTCTGTGCAGAATCTGTTGCTCTAAGGTTGTTCGATACCCAAACTTGAATAGTTTTTCTATCTGGAACAGAATCATGTCGACCAAGTCTGAACCGAATGCGAAATGCCCGTTAAGTAGTATATAATCACAGAACCACCATTACGGTTATACTCCTCCACAACAAACACATGATGCTCACCTCGCCACGCCAATTGTGACTACTGAAAATGGCACGTATACCGCTATCGACCGATACCCCTCCGCCGCCGTATCCCCATCATAACTCACACAACACCTTCTCCAAATATGGGAGATCTTACTGCCGGACCCTGTATATATATTGAAACATTTATTAGTTAACTTATTATCTTTCAAATCAACAGGAACTTTCATCTAAATTGATACCTACTAAACACAATATCATAATAACAATTTCCGAGCTGAACGATCAAGATACTATATCGTATATATATATACATATATATATATATATATATATATATATATATATATATATATATATATATATATATATATATATAATATATATATACTATATATAGGATACAACATTACAAAAGGTCATCTCCACACATGCAATAGAGATTTTAGAAACGGGAATCACTTCTGAATACACTGGAACAGAACTTATTAATAAACATGTCCAAGGTCATTGACAACAAAGAAACGGATACAGATGAGATGTTTTTTAGTTGTATGAAACATGTGAAACAACAACAACAACAACAACAACAACAACAACAAAAATAACTGACAGGAAGGTACACTGACCATTTTACACCTTTGCTCCTCTGCATGAAATATCACAAATTTCTTTCAGAGGATTTTGTGAATGCACTATCGCACATTGATAACCTTGGCATATAAAGAATAGAAAAATGAATTGTGTTATATTTAATATCATAAGGGGCTTTCTGATAATTATGCCCAACACCCCTTATACCTTTACGTCTTTTATAGTTTTTTCGGTTCCAGGGACATCTTATATCTTTTACTTTGTTTTGTCATGCAAATTTTTATCTCTTTCTGTCTTGGGAAAACTTATGTTAGTTAAAACAGTTATAGAAATATTTCCAAGTCTTTGTTTTGTCTTGTTATTATACAACTTGTTACTTTCTCTTGTCCTAGAGAAATTGTAAAACTTTGTCCGGTTACAGAAATGTTTCTAAGTCTTTAATTTATTTTGTACAAGTTGTATTTTTATTCTCCTAGGGAAGCTAGTGTTCGCTTTCTTTATTTATAGGAAAATTTCCAAGTCTTTATTTTGTCTTGTTGTACAACTTCTTATTGTCCTAGAAAAATTGTAAAACTTTGTCTGATTACAGAAATGTTTCTAAGTCTTTAATTTATTTTGTACAAGTTGTATTTTATATTCTCCTAGGGAAACTAGTGTTCGCTTTCTTTATTTATAGGAAAATTTCCAAGTCTTTATTTTGTCTTGTTGTACAACTTCTTATTGTCCTAGAAAAATTGTAAAACTTTGTCCGGTTAAAGAAATGTTTCTAAGTCTTTAATTTATTTTGTACAAGTTGTATTTTATATTCTCCTAGGGAAACTAGTGTTCGCTTTCTTTATTTATAGGAAAATTTCCAAGTCTTTATTTTGTCTTGTTGTACAACTTCTTATTGTCCTAGAAAAATTGTAAAACTTTGTCCGGTTAAAGAAATGTTTCTAAGTCTTTAATTTATTTTATACAAGTTGTATTTTATATTCTCCTAGGGAAGCTAGTGTTCGCTTTCTTTATTTATAGGAAAATTTCCAAGTCTTTATTTTGTCTTGTTGTACAACTTCTTATTGTCCTAGAAAAATTGTAAAACTTTGTCCGGTTATAGAAATGTTTCTAAGTCTTTAATTTATTTTGTACAAGTTGTATTTTATATTCTCCTAGGGAAGCTAGTGTTCGCTTTCTTTATTTATAGGAAAATTTCCAAGTCTTTATTTTGTCTTGTTGTACAACTTCTTATTGTCCTAGAAAAATTGTAAAACTTTGTCCGGTTACAGATATGTTTCTAAGTTCTTAATTTATTTTGTGCAAGTTGTATTTTTTGGTATTCTTCTAGAGAAGTTTGTGTTGTTTATCCGGTTATAGGAATGTTTCTATATCTTTATTTTGCCTTGTGCAAATTTTTATTCTTTTAGGGAAATTAATTATGATAACTCATGATTACCACAAAATTTACAAAAATAAATCATTGAGTGACAGATGTGAATAATAATGGTACACAGAAGTGAATGACTAAGTCTACAATATAACGTAGAACAGGACATCAAAATTAAACACATGTTGACTACAAATGTTTACCGAAACTATAACAATCCAATTCAAAATGACAGGTTATGAAGAACTTTTTTTTAATGTACATACCAAAAAACACAATTTAATTGACGTGTTACCTACGTACATATACAAACAGGGTCATGATGAGTAATAGCACAATACACGTATGTATTCACATAAATAAGCAAACATTCGCTTATATATATATATATATATATATATATATATATATATATATATATATATATATATATATATATATATATAATCATAGTTAATTAAAAGTATAATGGAAACTCAAGTAAATATATGTGCTTACAAAATATACACAACAACAAATACACATTTCGAAAATTCTTCCACCCCTCCCACTTAACCTATTCAAATCAATTTTCTAAATACTACTTTGGCAATCAATAATTATACATACATATATAGTGATTTTGAACGAGAGTGAGAGGGGAGATGGGGGAATCTATTCAAATCAAATTCAAATATTGAAGCAAGCAATCATTTTCGAGTTAATTTTCTCATTCCCATTTCACCATTTATATTAGTATCCGGAATATCTCTTTCGCCCCTCACTCTCGTTATATATATATATATATTAGTATAGTCTCCCCGCTTACTTTCTCGTGCCGTATCATCTCATCTTCTATGGCCTTCCACCCTGGGTAACATTTTTTGTTACCCCCTCCGTACCTCGCCCCCCGTTTCAAATCAACCACCCAACCACTTATATTCCAGGACTCCCTTTCATCATATAGATCTACTTTCTAGTTTCAACCCTTTCCAAACAAGCGTTCAATGTGCCGTGTGTGTCGCAAAACTGTCGGCAGCTGGATTATTTTAAAATTGCTCAATTTGAAATCAATTTCTCATCTTTTTTTTTTTAAAAAAAGGGAAAAAATGGAACAGCATATAACGGATGATAAAAATTGATATATATATATATATATATATATATATACAGGACCATATGCTTTTTAATGACGGAAACTCCGATTTGAAATCCACGGCGTTCTTTATTTAACGAAAAAACTTGAATCCCACGAGGAAACACTTTTTGTGTGGTGAAATATACGCATATAATTTTAAATTTATAAACGTTATTCGGTATGAATATCGTATAATGAAATGTGTTTTATGTAAGCTATCATTATATTATATACTTTTTGTAAATATTGTAATATTCTCCTTGCATAGGGGTCGGTAGAGCTTTGGTAGAGCAAATTACAGTCCGGAATCGTTTCCTACTACCGATTTTATTATAAAATCCACTATAAACAGTATTCTAGAAGTACAGTACAATTATGTAAATTTCTCTAATATGAGATAGGTATAGAGTCGGTTCGACCAGACGGTCTAGGGAAGGATACCTCAGTAGCAAACTACGTGAGCAGGAGTAGGACATCTGCTTCCCAGTGCAAGCAGAAAGGGAGGTAAAGTCTCCCACAAGGCTTCACTGCAAGCGAAAAGGAGAAAGAACCGAAAGCTCCACTGCAAGCTAAGGCTTTGAGTTAGGATAGGTACTTCCTTGGCCACACTGCAAGCCCAGAAAGTGAATTAGACAAATCGCAGGCTAATGGCTGTCCATGGAGTCCTCTTGGTTACATAGTGCTCCAGGTGAGGTAGTGGCGCTCTGTTCCCTACTCGTCATGTGATCCATTGCATCGCTGTCGTTTCCGTCGTCTACTTCTTGTAGTACTTCTACGTAAGGTGTAGTGTTCCATCGTAATTTGTATGTGGTTGTTGTTTATAGACGGGAGCACTTGTAGAATGTTTGTAAACACAAGCGCATGATACATTACAATATATAAAAGAATAATCGAAATTTGTTTTACGTTGTGAAACTGAGATAGACATATAAACTATTGGTGTCCAAAATGGAAAGCTTATGTGGTACATTTTCCGGTTTCTGTAGAGAATTATGTTCGAAGATGTTTAGGACACTAAATCCATATTTATAAAAGAAACACATTTCTTGCTAGTTCCTACTATTTTTACAGAGATAGTCGACACGGACCGAGCGATGAACAGTGACGTTGCATTTAATCTTTTATATCTATACCATCCCCTACTTTAGAAGAATGAAACTTATTACTATATTATTAGGCATTTTATATTACTAGGTTCGCCCCTACCATTACATTTTATTTTAAGGATTTAATTGATCAAGATTTTCTCATACCGTTCCAGGACTATGTACACAGAAAAATGCATTCGTAAGCTTTTTTTGCCACTAATTACTTAGTATATTTATAAGAGTTTTGCACTAAGCATTAATTTTTCTTAATCCAAATGAATAGAATGTATAAGTTTACAAATTTGAGGCACTCATAAAATTTACCATTCATACGTGTTCTGGATATGTATATTTAACCATTGATATGAAGATATTAACATTTGGGTAAAGTTTATTGAGCATTAAGTGGTTTCGTGTTTCCAATCTAACTGGCGTCCTACAGAGCCCTACAAGATGTTGAAGGAGCTTCCTCGTTTGTCTTGTATGCGTTTGGGTGTTCCCGGAGAGGAGATAATCCCGACCACTCTCGCAGAGGAAACAGCGAGATTTCTGAAGTCAATAGACCCCTACTGTGAGGGAGAGAGTTGGCTCACACGGCGCTGTTTTGACGGCACGCAATCTAAGATGTTCTTTACAGCCTGCATAATTAACATTTACTTTAGCTAAACCTGGCTTCCTTGTTAAATGCAATTCAGTTAATACACTAAGAAAAGTCACTAGTCCAATCCTTCTAATTTCATCTTAGTTGAATACAGCAGAAAGGAACTAACTGTCCCTTATTGTTATGATTATTACTAAATTAATATACTAATAAAATAAACCGATGGAACCTTGTTTTTTAAAGTACGTTAGTACACTAAAAAACATAACTGCGGCACCATGCATGCAATGGCTAATATTCACTCTTACAATACGAATGTAAGAGAAAGCATAGAAGAAAAAAAACACAATACTGTACTTTTAATGAAGCACTATTCAATATACACTGTAAATATATTTACAGTACTAGATAATACAACAATATTAGGGATGAATTGAGGGATGAATATACAAGTAATTCGTGTTTATTTTATTAGTATGATGACTTTTCTTTACATTAGTAGCAATTTTTGCGAACTAATTATAGATATGCTAGAAATATAAATACATATGAAGGAAATATAAGTACACATGCTAGAAATATAAATATGTATGCTAGAAATATAAATACATTTGGTAGAAATATAAATACAAATTATTATTGTAAATTATAAATCGCTTATTGTCAACATACCTATGTACAGTAAATACAAATTTATAATTTTTGACTTTACGAAGTATACAATGTAATTATTCAATAATTAACATAAGCAGGCATTCATTAATTTATCAACGAATCTTGTAATCTTGCACAGATCTTTTCAATTTTGATATAAATGGCACTCATATTTTATATATATACGCACATCTAAGAATACATAGATTATCTGTAGCTATCATATTTGTTCCAAAATAAACATCGGACAAATAAACAATATCATTCGGGTCTTTAACGATTTGAGTAACAAAGTAAAATCTGTAGATAATGTTGCTACCACTCCCAAATTTACCGGTATTAGCCATGACTTCCAACAATGTATATTTATCCAAACTGAATTCAAAACATTCTTCATGAACATAGTCAAAGTGGTTGTCAGCCTCCTCGGATATGTCTCCTTCCGTCATATTGTGTGTTATAGAAGAAAAATCTCGTCCAGTTCTTTACCAGGAGGTAATGTGCCTAAGATCGATGACACATTCCCGCGCTGGATGGCGATGCTGATACGTTGGAAAAGGAATGCAGTAGCTCGGGGGTCAAATACAAATGTTAGAAATATAGATCATAAGCTAAAAATATAACTACATATGCTAGAAATGTAAAGGCATATACTAGAAATATAAATACAAATGCTAGGAATATAAATACAAATGCTAGAAATATAAATACACATGCTAGAAATATAAATACACATGCTAGGAATATAAATACACATGCCAGAAATATAAATATATATACTAGAAATATAAATACATATGCTAGAAATGTAAAAACATATGCTAGAAATATAAATACACATGGTCGAAATATAAATACATATACTAGAAATATAAATACATATTCTAGAAATATAAAAACATGCTAGAAATATAAATACACATGCTAGAAATATAAATACATATACTAGAAATATAAATAGATATGCTAGAAATGTAAATACACATGCTAGAAATACAGTATAAAGACATACTGGAAATATAAAGACACAGTGGGAATATAAAGACATGGTAGAAATATGAAGACATATGCTAGAAACATAAATGCATATGCTAGAAATAACCGAAGCTTTCCTGAGTAGGAACACTGACCTTGCACTTGAAATTTTGTTAAGAAAGGAAACAAAGAGAAGTGTGGAATCCATTTTGCGGCTAATACAAATTAAACCCGTCTTATCACGCTTTCATTTGCATATCGCAATGTGCATATGCATTGTTCAAGCTTGGTGACTGAGATGTTAACCATAATAAAATGGCGTCAACATGTTTTTTTTTTCTTTTTTACTTTATAAGTTGTTACAAAAGAACACTGGAATTTAAAACAAGGTAAACAAAGCAAAACAAGTATTTTATACGGTTAGTTAAATACATCAGAAAGCATAATTAAATGTAAATCAAAAATAATTATTAAAAGTGCAAAACAAACGAAGAGTAAAGGAAGAAATGAAAAAAAATGTATTTCACATTACTAATTCTTTAATTACTTTTTTTTTTTTTTTTTTTTGCTGAGACTGTTCCTTCCGAAGTTCTGAATCTGTGCTAAACCACCTAGACACCTAGACAGAAGCGTCATTTAGTTGTAAGAGGGCCACTGTCTCCCCTGACTTTCATACATCATATCATAATACAGGGTGAGTCAAAAGTCCTTGGACACCTGCATAAGTTTGAAAATCGACGGGAAAAGTAAAAAGTGATATCAATGAAAAATGTGAAATGATAGAAGGTATTGCCTTCTCTTCAGTGGTGCACCGAAGTATTTTTAGGGGGTATGGGCCTAATACTATAAGACATTATGTTTATGAAGTATTCAACTGGTGTTATTCTACACCCTGAAAGAACAGAAGTAATTGTTAATTAGTGCCACTTACACAGTACCGTGCCGTGGGGGGCGAGCGGGACGACGGTCCCGAGCCCCGAAGTAAGGGAGTTGCAAAATTCGAGATGAAAAAGAAAAGAAAAGTAGGAAAGAAAAACGAGAGAAGAAAAATTAGTTGAATATTACTAGTATGTACTTAAATTCTCTTCCTGCTTTAGGAAGTGGTCCTATATAGTTACTCATGTTAGGAAAATGCATGTGCACATATATAAAATAGAAGGACAAAAGTAATAAAAAGTACTCAAAATCAAGGAAAAGTAGAGTTTATTTTTGAAAATTTTCTTAACCTTCGCGGCTTGTCTGTCGACCTCACTCATATGTACGGGGTGCCGTCGTATACTCACTTCTCGGGCGCTGTTTTTCTACGGCACACACTGCACTTATACTCAGAAATATAAATCAGATTGTTGCTACATGAATCATTATATTTGCTAAACAAGTATACCTAGTAGTTCTATTAAGAAACTGTACAAATATTATATAGTAACGGCAGGGGTGGCTGGTAAGTACTATATGTTCCATGGTTACGCAACCGGTATTTTTTACCCTTAAAGATTTTTTTAAAAAGTATTAAAGTAATGTTTCAGTGAAAAAAAAACTTTTGTTCTTGAGCGTAAAACACTATTGATGCATCTGCCTAAAAATATTTTTTTTTAACTTTAAAAATTGAGAAGTTTACACTTCCAATTGCAACGAGCGTTGCTACTGAATTCAGTAACATTGAGCATGTGGTAGTATAACATCTATATATTAGCTCCAAGTTCGTTATTTCAAAATTTCTGGAAGTAATTAAAACGTAAGCTTACTCACTAAATGTTTCAATGATAACACAAAATAGAATGTATTTAATCTGATGTATTTTCCGAAGATTTTCTGCATTTATCTTTTTTGTTTTTCATAAAACTCCTTCTTATAATTGAGAATACACCCACTATTTATGGCTTCTTTACGTATTATCCCAGAACTGTTTAGAAAAACATGTTTATACATCAGGGGCGTCATTTCAGACTTCGCTTAAGGGAGGCAAGATCACTATCGACATAAGACTTTCATGTCTTGCACTAGTATAATTAGTAGACAATCGATTAAAGTATATATATTTTTCAAACTCTTGGGGGGGGGGTAATTGCCCCCTCCTGCTCTCCCCTAAATGAGGTCCCTGTTATACATGTCTGGCCATAAAGAAAATATCATACGTTACGGGCTACTGTCCATATCAACATATACACATTTAAAAATGTTATCGTTATAGTAGGAAGCTGTTATTCCTTAACATTGGAGACAGCATTTGTACCTGTATCGCTGCTATCTTCCCGTCATAGCATTTTGTACTCATTTTTGGTAATTTTGCAAGAAAGAAAATTAATTTGCATAATTATTAATAATATTTTAATAAATTAGAAATCTTAAATATTAATAGGAAAGACAAAATGTCGAATATATAGAATTTTGAAGTTTGCTAAAGCTGAAGTGCAAATGCCTGTTACGAGTTCTGTTTTATTAATTTTACACTTTATTTCTGTCATAGCTTTCGCTCCGCTTGCTCGTTCTTCACTTTCCTCAGGGGGCGCCAGCCCCCATTCGGAACCACTGATCTAATTAGAAATTCCGGGTATCCCATCAACGAAAACTTAGTAATTATGGGTTTTACATAGTTAGATTGATGTTCAATTCTCCAAATCAATTAATGATAATCATTATGAAATCAATATAACTTCTTATAGTGTTAAGGGTTTAGATTATCACTAGATGGTTCTTAACTACCGCCTTTATATTATTCCTACAACACACATAGTCTGTTTATTACTTTGAAAGGTTTATTTGCAATTTATAATAATGAACGTATATGAGATGGGATATACGGTACGATTTAATGAAGATTTGTTACAGAAACTCTAACGAGGAGTCAAATTTAGCAATATTAGGAAATAAGAAATAAGCAAGTACTTCTACAAGAGAATTATAATTTGATTTAAGATGGAAACAGTTTTTTTATGTCAGTTTTTGGAAGAATTAGCGCAGGACCAGGTCCGTATCAAAGGGGGTCTAGGGGGCAGGGCCCCCCTAAATTTTTACTGGCTCCCTCTAAGTTTTTCACGGTAGGCTTGCAAATGAACTATAATATGGTGATGAACTGTAACATTGTTGGATCGGGTCCCCCTAATTTCTACCGCCCCCCCTAGGGGCCTGAGCAAGACTGTCCATTTATAGTAAAACCGAAAGCTAAATCAATTTACTTTCGACTTGGTTAAAGTATAGGGTAACCAAAGGCACTACCTGTTTTAAACATTTGTAATTAACGAGTTTTAAAATTTACTTTAAGTAGAGAAGTAAGGAAACTGAAGGTGGGCACAGGAACAGTTGATCTCAGTAGAGATGCACACAAGTAGGCCGTTCCGCACCATATTATATCGCCTTCAAGGGAGATGGATTACAGAGTTACATACCAGCCCCTGGTTATCTAAAAATTTGAGGAAGAGGTTAACTCAGTGGTTTCCAACTTAAGGGTCGCGACGGACTTATGTGTCACAAGTCCCATAGGCGGTCACGAAATTTTAGAATTTAAAAATTAGAAAGCATTATTATAGTTAAAATCAATTTTGAGTCAGAGTGTATCATTCAACGCCTCCAGCGGGAGCACCAATGCTCAGTACTACGGGTCAAAGGTCACAGGGTCACTTGGGTCACGTCTTTTGCCGGTGTTTGGGACTCATTTCTCAATTCGGTTTGACCCGGACAGACCAGGAGACCCAGACAGATCCGGACACATCAGGAGACACAGATAGATTCGGATAGATCAGAAGTCTCACTTGTCAGACAGACCTGGACAGACTAGGAGACCCTCACAGACCAGTAGAATTAGACAGACCTGGACAGATCAAAACCCTCAGACAGGCCCGAACAGATTAGAAGACCCTGACAGACTAGGAGACTCAGACAGATCCGGACAACCGAGGAGATCTAGAGAGTCCCGGACAGATCACGGGACTCAAACATACCAGGAAAGTTCAGGAAATCCAGACAGATCTGGACAGATCAGGAGACCCAGACAGACTCTGAAAGACCAGAAAACAATAGACAGACCCGGACAGACCACGAGACCCAGAAGCAGCCTAAATATAATCTCTGCCGCATTACTGAAGAATTTTGTAGTTGACTAATGATCTTCACTGCTTGAGCTTGAACGTTCATTTGTTTGATATTCGGTGTAACATTTCCTAATCAACATACCATGTCTTCATGTTTTCACAAACAACATTTTATGTTCATTTGTTTTTTTCACACATGTTTTTCGAACATAGCCTATGTAAAAAGAATTAATAAAACACTGTTTGGGCTCAGTGTTATCTTCCATATGTTCTAAAGCAGTGCTATTCAATCTTTTTTTCTCGCGTACCCCTAGATACAGTTCGCTGTCCAATTGTGTACCCCTGAAACTGTTTAAAAGAAATTAAATCGAAAGTAACTTATTAAACTCAATACACATGTTCTGTTGATTAAAAACGGGGGGAGGGGGCAAATAGAGACCCAACAAAAGAACAATCAGTGATCCAATCAAAATACTATTTACAGGGGGATAAAGTGAACATCCGAAAAAATTAACATGGGAAATTTCGAAACATATGGAAGACATTTAATTCTACTGAGGAAGATTTTCCGCTCATCCTTCCTTCTAATTCGTACACTGAGGACAAGATTAAAAATTCAAAAATTTAAAAGTAGCTTTAGAAATAATCTGTTAATGAGATGACTCAGCATGTTTCCGGGACACCAACTCCTCGATTCTTGGTCGAATCATCGAGAGTGCGAGAATCAGAGCTGATTCTTTCTTCAAGCAATTTCTGTACTTCGTTTTTATTGATGTTAAGGCAGAGAAACTGTTCATACAAATATGTTGATGGACATGGAAGAAGTTGTGAAAGCACAGTCACTAATTTCATTGTACTCTTTTCGAGCATAAATACATAAGTCACAAATTGACAAGTTATGAAATTGCATTTGCAGTGAACTGTCAACAGACATTTTCAGCAGACCCACAGAAGCAGCATTACGTACCTCTAAAAACATCTTCGCGTACTCCCAGGGGTACACCTGCTCCCGGTTGAATAGCACTGTTCTAAAGGACAAATTTAACTGGTCGATTAAACTTTGACGATCCCTTGCAAGGGAAACATGCAACTTATCATTTCTGTGATTCAAACGCGTTCCTAATCTGATAAACCCTGTAGTTATTTTTCAGTGTAATGTTTGACACACACAGACACAGACAAACAAGAAGCGAGAAAAAAATTATATTTCATGAAAAGCAAATGAGAGAATAAGAATCATGTTTGTTAGAAAAGCATTAGTAGCCTCACGTCTCCAGTCTTACCGGATCACTCCGGGTCAAGGGTCTGTCTATGTCACCAGCTCAGACTGGGTTACACTGTCTGGTGGGTCACGGACCTGACTGACTCTGGGTCTTTCGGGCTATAAGTCTCTCCATGTCACCGGCTCAGACTGACTTATAGGGTCTGGTGGACCTTGGGATTGTCCCAGTCATCGGCTCAGACTCGCTTACAGGGTCTGGTGGGTCATGGGTCTGACTGCATCTGGATCTTCCGGGCCATGGGTCTCTCCATGTCACCGGCTCAGACAGGGTTACAGTGTCTGGTGAGCCTTGGGATTGTCCGTATCACCGTCTTTGGCAGCGTTGCAGGGGCTGGTATGTCATGGATCTGACTGCCCCTGCGTCTTCCGGGTCACGGATCAGTCATTCCATCACTGCTGCATAGTCACCTCTTTATAGAAACTTATAGTATTACAGCACTATAATGTATATTATTAATAGTAAAAAAATAAATAAGTGGGTCGTGATGCCATAGATGTTCACTAAAGTGTCTCGTGACTCAAAAAAGTTTGGTAACCATTGAGCTAACTAATAGCACACATATTGATACAATCTGATCTTTGTAACAGCACATCCTAGCCCAGCAATAGTAGCACCATTTCAGATTGTGAGTAGTGTTATAAGCCAGAAATATTCTGGCACTAATGTTTTGGAAGTAAGATCTGTGACTTTTTCTCACCTTAACAACAAAATGAAATCTCCCAAAATATTCTTGCCAGGGAACAGAAAAAAAACAAAAGAATAATAAGAAGAAAAAGTAATAAGCAAACCGCTTTTGAAAAAAAAAAATGAACAATAGAGCGAGAATTTTTCTTTGATGAGGTGTTGATAAATAAAAAGAATATATAATTACTGTTTTTTTGTATCTGACTTTTTGTTATATGACACATTCCTTATTCCCGCCTTCTTTTCACGACTTCAAATGTAGCCGACAGTTCACTGATTTAAATCTGTTCACAATGTGGAGCATTCACTCAGGCAGTAGGCCGCTTCTTTCACCTGCGAAATTCTCAAACACACAGTCACAACGAATAAGAGAACATTTTGTTGTGTCACTTCTTTAATTTATGAATCAGAAGTATTAACAAAGAATAAAAAGTCTTGCAAAAGAAATAAACTTATGTTCTTAGTTCTACAAGAATTATTATAGTATTCTAGTAGTATTATTACATTTTCTACTAGTAGAATAGCCGTTCTTCGCACGGGGAGAATATGTTTCATTTTGGACGTAAAAAGGCTGAATTTTGATTGAAACTGCATCGGAAGTGTCGCTGTTTGTCTCAGCAACCTCGAAAACTATGGATTCGACACTAACATCGGTGATTTTCGATCATTTTTATATATGCTTCCCTCCCCTCCCCTAAGTTGCACTATTAGCCCTAGGATCCCAGTGGGGTCCAATGGACCCCAAGACTATGTTTGACAGTTCGTCAGTATTATTTTCTGGGATTCTAAGGGTTAAAGTGAAATGATAAAAACCATCCCAGGTCCTAACCTTATCTATGTTGAAAATTTTATTGAGATTGATCAGGTGGTTCAAGAAGGTACAAAGTCCCAAACATATTGACTTTCATTTTTATACATAGATAGTAACAATATATATATGGTGTTTCAAAATAACACCGACAACGTTTGAGAGGTGATTTCTGACACCAAGATAAGACAAAAAGTATAGACCAACCATGGTGCACAAATGCTTCCTTTCGAGTTAAGGGCTGCCGAAAACATGAAAAAACGCACTTTAAAAGGTCTACAGTTCCAAAACTATGGGACCTACTAATCGGATCAAGAGTCCACTTAGGAACTAATATGTGCCCTATCCAAATATCTATGTTTCAGAATTGTGCGGTACCTCTACAGCAATTTTTATAGAGGTAGTTTGTGAGTACTTCAAATTGTATGCCCATACTCAAACTTCCTCTACAAAAATTGTTGCGTGAGTATCTTAGGATTCTGAAACTTTTTTTTTTTTTTAATAGAGCACACGTTAGTTCCTAAGTGAAATCTTGATCTGATTACGGTAGGTTTCATAGTTTTGAAGCTATGGAATTTTAAAATCCATTTTTTCATAATTTTGATAGCCTATAACTCCGAAAAGATGCATTTGTGCACCCAGGTTGGTCTATACTTTTTGTCTTATCTTGGTATGAGGCATCACTTCCCAAACGTTGTCGGTGATGTTTTGAAACTCCCTGTATATAAATTTATTAATTTGTTTGTGTTAACGTAAAGTGCTGTATTATAGTTTCCTATAACAGGACTTATGTGTTATAATACAGATATTATTATTATTATTAGTAGTAGTAGTAGTAGTACCAATTTCTTACCTACACTCGTCTATCAGTTCGAATGAAATCAGTAAAGTAAAACAGTATATTATCCAGCTAGTACTTGAACGAGTGGATAACTAAATCGTGAGGGCAGTTGGGAAGCTAGAATGCATAAAAGAAGTAGCAAAATCCACTAAAGAACAGAAGAACGTTTAAAATTGCCATGTGCTGAAGACACATCCTCCAATACTGGTTAATAATAATAATAATAATAATAATAATAATAATAATAATAATAATAATAATAATAATAATAATAATAATAATAATAAATAATTTAGTATTACATGAAAATCTAAATTCTGCACATATTTTATCAAAAGAAACTAATCATATTCTTTACAAATTATAAACGTTAATGGAGAATGTTGCTGTATTTACCTCATATATTATTTGCATAGTTTTATTGCATGTTCTACTGTATTTATGTAACTATGTACCTTACAATTTCCGTGCATGTTATCCAAGAAGACTCTATCCATTTCCATGAAAACTGTTTTATCAGTCGCATTTTTATTCAATCTAATATGTGGATACATATGTACAGACTGCAGCACTGAAACATTTACGACACGTTTTGCAGATGGATATGCAACCCAACTTACGTCCTCGGGTGATTACTTACGTCTGGTTTCCAATTCGTCCCCACTCCTTTGCCTTATCTAAAACAGTCTTCGTCAACTCATTGCTGCTGTAACGTAATATACTCATTCCATTCAGATAGAAATTCACCTGAAGAGATTTTTGAATCGAGCATTACGATGTATTCATCAGATTAAGACGTTAACTGAATGTAAAGTGATTTTGACACGTTTGAGAAACTGTTGCTAAACAAAGTAGATTTGTTCTGAAAAAAGACAATATTACTGGTGTATAAACTGCCTAAGAAACGAATTAGTCACTCGACGATGTAATTTGGGTTGCCTATTTAGCTGCAAAACGTGTTATAACAATTTCAGTGGCATATATCATTCTGGTACGTTTCCTAGTAGAAGAACCTATCGCATCGACTCTAGCCGTTTCGTATTGGCAACTGAGTATACTATAGAGCCCACAATGTGTAATTGCACACAAGGATGAGAATATGATCTGACATTGGACAGTAGCAAAGAAGTGTGATTGCGTCAAATATTTCTCACCGTTGCAAACGCCTCAATTTTAGACAATACTGTAAAAGGAAAGATAAAGTAAGAAAAAATAAAATCCCAAAACATAAGTAGTAATCATTCGTGATAAAGTTTATAATTTCCGTGTAATTTACCTGACAGATTCATTAAGATACACGAAAGATAAAGGTAATTATTTAATTATAAGAGATTGAGGAAAATTACGCGCCGAACAAAATTTCTTTTAATAATTTAATTGATTGCATAATACATAAAAGGTTACATGTATATAATGTGACAATACAATATGGCTTATTTCCTCTTCTGAACAATTATTATCCTTGAAAATATATTGTTTAGTTACTGGTTAGCTATGCTATGTTGCATAATCAAAAGGAAAAGAGGCAACATTTACATTCTCACCTAGGCATGTAAATATTTTATGGAGTAAGCATTCACATCTAAAAATTTCTATTCTACTGATACATTAAAAAGACAGAGGAAACTTCTGTTCCATTGACAATTGGCACTGTTTTACTATCGACCTAAAGCAGTTTGTTGACGAAAAATGTGCGCTACTCAGTGGTGCACCGACGGTGAGGTCCACCCAGGCCCGTATCCACGGGGGCTTGAGTAGGACAGCCCCCCCTAAATTTTCACTGCCTCCTAAAATTTTCACGGTAAGCTTGCAAATGAACTATAATATGGTGATGAACCATAATATGGTTGGGTCGGCCCCTCTAACTTCTACCGGGCCCCCTACATTTTTGGGCTGGCTACGGGATTGGGTCTACCGGGTTCGGACCCTCCAAAAACTTCCTAACTTAACTAGATTTTTTACACTTTCTCATTAAAACTATACTCGTTTAACGGGAAAATGATTGATACAGCACGAAAATCTGATCTTCCACTTCATCTGTACTCTTTCTCTAATAAAAAACAATCTAGTTCTATCATTTTCTCCTGAAAAAAATAGGTGAAAATATTTTACAATTACTTATAATCTTTTCGGGTGCAGAATAATACCCGTTCAATACTACAAAAGACCCTTGCCAACAAACATTTCTTTGTGCGTACCTGGTGCTAGTACTTCGTGCAAACGTCCCGTCGTTGCAACTTATATCGAAGAAATTAAAAGTACTTAGATATGCAATAATTGCAAATTTGGAGCTTAGCGATCGATCTTTATTGATTACTCATAAAATGTTTTAGTGCATTAATTCTTTTCGTGAACGAAGACGACGTAAAAATAGTTGAATTCGGCATCTCAGGGAGCGGAGCGATCGACCTTTATTGATTACTCATAAAAAATTTTAGTGCATCAATTCTTTTCGTGAACGAGGACGACGTGAAAATAGTTGAATTCGGCATCTCAGGGAGCGTAGCGATCGACCGTTATTGATTAGTCATAAAAATTTTTAGTGCATTAATTCTTTTCGTGAACGAACACGACGAGCAAATAGTTGAATTCGGCATCTCAGTAAAAACCATAATGGCTTTGAAATGCTTCCTTATTTCTAATGCTGAAAATTCTATTTTCCATTGTTTACAATGAGAATTCGTGTGCCAAATACTTTTCGAAGATTAACTCTATAGGCATCCCGTTTTCGGTGATTATTCCTCAACGGTATATCCTTTATGACACTCAACACACGCTCTCAAATTATCTTGTCAAATTTGGTTAAGAACTGTTCAGGCAACGGAGGACTGGTTGGAGGACAAATTTGGTTAAGAACTGTTCAGGCAACGGAAGACTGGTTGGAGGACAAATTTATTTGAGAACTGTTCAGGGCAACGGAGGACTATCCGGTCAGGCAACGGAGGACAAATTTGGTTAAGAACTGTTCAAACAATGTAGGACTATTCAGGCAACGGAGGACCGGTTGGAGAACAAATTTAGTTAAGAATTGTTCAGGTAACGGAGGACTATCCGTTCAGGCAACGGAGGACAAACTTGGTTAAGAACAGTTCAGGCAACGAAGGACTGGTTGGAGGACAAATTTGGTTAATAACTGTTCAGGCAACGGAGGACTATCCGGTCAGGCAACGGAGGACAAATTTGGTTAAGAACTGTTCAGGCAACGGAGGACTATCCGGTCAGGCAACGGAGGACAAATTTGGTTAAGAACTGTTCAGGCAACGGAGGACTGGTTGGAGGAAAAATTTGGTTAAGAACTGTTTAGGCAACGGAGGACTGGTTGGAGAATAAATTTGGTTAAGAAGTGTTCAGACAACGGAGGACTGCCCGGAGAGCTATCCGGTCAGGCAACGGAGGACAAATTTGGTTAAGAACTGTTCAGGCATCTCGGAGGACTATCCGGACAAACGAATGCCTAAGTCGAATAGACCCTTAAAGAAGAGCTTCGCTCTAAAAATTCTTTAGCTTGGGTCAGCAATCCACTGATTAGTTGTGATGCAGCTTTTCATTCTTTCCTATCTTGAGACAGACTCTTCATTTCTTCTTAGTTTTTCTTGCCTATATCTTGTATTATTTTGTCCATATACACTGTATTTCAAAAAATGGTCTTCCTCTAGATACCCAATCATGTTATTACCCCACTTTTCCGAAATTGTCTTCATATACTCATCATTCACAAGAGGCAAATGCCGGGTTGAAACCAAACATATAGGTCCCAGGCCGTTTCCTTCCTTCCTCAATCCTTTCTTCGGATAGTGTGATCGCCGAGATACACTCATGCCCAAAATTATTGTCGCATGTCTATAAATATGTTGTTGTAGGAATATAATTTGATAACGAATTCCCCCTGTATTTCTTATAATGTTAGTACGTGTATAATTAGCAAAGACATGTATGTGGCAAATTTCATGTAATAGCAGTAAATAAGCAGTAAATAAGAACAGTACAACGAAATTAAAATTTTCTTGTCCACTTAGCAACATTTTATTTTACTCATTATAATTTACGTACTTATAATTCTTTTCCTATGAAATTTACCACAAATATATATTTTTCGATTTTACACTTAGTAAAAGTATTAAAAGTACCCTACAAAATCATTATCAAATTATATTCTTACAAGAAGACAGTTATACATATGCGACAATAGTTTTGGACATGAGTCAACCTTCATACGTGACAGGCCAACATGGCTATAAATGTCCAAAGCCCAGAAATCTAATTCCTAATCCTAATCTTTAGTTCCCGTCAGAGGTTTATGTTTCTTCTTCAAATGCCTTTTTTTTTGCCTGAGCCATTCTGAAATGTGTTTCTTCTTTAAATGCCTTTTTTGCCTGAGCCATTCTGAAATATGTTTCTTCTTCAAATGTCTTTTTTGCCTGAGCCATTCTGAAATATGTTTCTTCTTCAAATGCCTTTTTTGCCTGAGCCATTCTGAAATATGTTTCTTCTTCAAATGCCTTTTTTTTTGCCTGAGCCATTCTGAAATATGTTTCTTCTTCAAATGCCTTTTTTGCCTGAGCCATTCTGAAATATGTTTCTTCTTCAAATGCCTTTTTTTTTGCCTGAGCCATTCTGAAATATGTTTCTTCTTCAAATGCCTTTTTTGCCTGAGCCATTCTGAAATATGTTTCTTCTTCAAATGCCTTTTTTCTTGCCTGAGCCATTCTGAAATTTACATCTTATTTGTAGGCTATTATGCTTGTTATTTTACTCTCTAAACAAATTTCTGCATCTCTTCTGCAAATGACCTTCTATTTTGATCTTAATTGTTCTTGTTTGGAATACATTTCATGGAGATCAGTACTATAATGGTCTACATTATGGTTTTCCAGCTCTCCTGAGAAAAACACAATGAACCTATAGCTTAACGTGGGATAAGAACCACATAAGTTCAAACCGAAAATCGAAGCGGGCTCTCTCGCCGAAGGCTCATGCACTAATGACGACATTCTGGCCAAAAACTTTTAAAAAGCTCAAAATTTCAAACTTCAACTCCATGACAATAAAAATTAGAGTTTTAAATCGGCTCCGTGGTGTCTCCCCGTCGCGGTGATTGCTCGAACGTTAATTTTGTAGCTTTCCCCAAAAGAAGAATGTTGTGGTTTTTTCCCCGAAAAGAACCAGTCCTAAAGAACCGAAAAGAATCAATCACAGGAGAACGAGATTAATACACCTTCCAATGCACAATATTAATTATCACTGTAATAAAATCTTGTACTATTAACAGGAATCCAGGTTTGAGGTTAAACTACAGCAGAAACATATAAATAAATAAATTTCGAGTCTAGATTACTCCTTAACCATGTAAATCACTACTAATGTAAATGCACAAACTATTCAGTAAACCTGAAAGATGTAAACAAATCCTTGTTTCTGATTCGCCAAAACTGGAAAATATAAACAAATCCTTATCGTTGATTGGTCGTACACTTGACCACGGAATTGAACGGTAACTTCAATATCCAATATCCTTCTAAGCGATATTTAATTTGTTTTCTTAGCAATTTTTTAATAATTGATAGGCGATGGTTATGTAGATTTAAAATATAATATCCTTTTTCTTTCTTAGTAACACGTTGAGGTATTTGTAATTAAGGATTATGCACTGTAGCCAATAACTGTGAAAATAAGTGCCTCCTACCATGAAAAATATACGGTTTACCGTTTTTCTAAAATAATGGTAGGAGACCGTTTTCCTGTCTTATGCTTGTGTCGGGCATGCGCATTGGAGACAGCGTTGCCAGATCTAGCATAATGATGCTAGATCTAGCATAATTTGCATGTCTTTAGCATCTAGCATCTTGCTTTTAGCATCCTGCCCAAATCTAGCATAATTTCAGCAAGTTTATCAAAAAGCCGTAAAACCTGGAGATGAGAAAGAAGTTGATCGTGAGAGTAAAAAGAACGGCAGAAATGTATCCTCTTCCATTGATTGATACAATCGGTAAACCATACAGCCAGTCATATTTTTCGAAGTAAGTTAGAAACGACTTTGGGCTTTTTTTTTTTTGGTTCCATCCAGGGTTTTCTAATTCTTTAACTGCGAGGCATGGGCGGAGCTATGGGGGCATTCTCCCTCCAACTTTTTGACAACTTCACCATCTTTATTTCTGACTTCGTGACCATCTTTATTCCTGAAATAAAACGTCCGAGACCGACCAAACATCTGCCCCCCTCCCCCAGCAGACAATTCCCAACTCCGCTATGCTGCGAGGTAACTTTCTTTCAAAATATGTAAACAAACACTTTGCGTTCATTTATACGATATATACGCCATTGAGTCTGGTAACGACTGCACTAGTTTAGTTGAGTTAAACCTTTGGTGTGTGAAGTATTGAGTTCTATCCACGCATTCTTGCACTCTGCGTATTTTAAGTTACGTTATCGTATCTCAACTTCGTTTTTTTTTTCTTTCTTTTAAAACTCCTGAATTAGTAATTATGAGGATCTAGCACAATTTGACCAAATCTAGCATAATTTCGATCAGGTATTGGAATAATTCCGAGCTGTGAGTCTGGCAACGCTGATTGGAGAAAAAAAGCACATGTTCGAAGCGAGGATTGATGGCGCGTAGGTTCGGATGTGTTGTGCTTTGTTTTGTTTTGTTTCTTTCTTTCTTTTGTTTGTTTGTTTGTTGGTTTAGTGTGTGGTTTTCTGGTGTGATATGTACAGTAAGCCTACTACTGTTAAAGATATCCTGGAAATTCAACGTATGGGAAAGCACCATGTTAATATTTGAACTTTGTTCGGTGACAAACAAAACTTTAGTTGGCTATCGTGGCAAGCAGATCGCTCCAAAGTGCAACGATTCGAAACCAAGAAGCTGCTGGATGTATAAACTGAAGTCTTATGATAATGTAGCGAACTACGAGTGGTGGTGAAGCTAGAATTAGAATCACAATCTTGAAATACTTAAAAAAAAAAAAAAAAAAAAATCTTTTAGAAAAAGTGCTTCGTAGTTTACCGTACTTAGTACAGCATTACATAAATTGTGTCGCATCAACTGGAATTTTTCATGTTACAGAAATAAAAGTATACTGTCACTCATGTGTGCCCGAAGGAGGGGCAGGAGGTCGCTCCCCTAGCTAATGAAAACGTATTAAATTTCTTAATACAAATAAAAAATATCAAATGTAATAGGGTATATAGTAACCAGGGAGATGAATCCCCTAGAAAATTTTCATCGGGCGCCCATGCTGTCATTATTTTTTCTGGATAAATGAATTATTAGATTTGAAAAATATTTCTGTAAATGTTTTTATCTTTAATTTTGTTCTGAGTACCTATAATCTGTTCTGGTGTCTTGTTAATACATTTGAGCGTTTAACAAATATGTAAAAGTTCGATACTCTGGAAGTTTGGTGACTTTTTTTTTTTTTTTTTTTTTTTAGCATTGATGCCACTGTTACATAATTATGCAAACACGTATTTATTAATTTGGGATAGCAGATACTGGATACTGTAGGCAGTGTTGTGAGAAGTCAAATGGTTTTACACTTGTTTAGGCGTTCTTCTGGTCATTCTAAGCTATGTTGTCGGGTGCCTGCTTGGTTATCTGAAACCGTAGTAATGCGACTAATCGAATGAATCGCTGATTAGAATATTTTAGGTCTATTAGTCTACTGGTACTCATAGCGAAAATACATGCAATAAAGCTGGTCTTAACACTGCAACATAATATCGATTTATGAATATCTTAAAAGGACATGGATGTTTGTTCCAACTGCATCTTCAAAGCGTGCGGAAACTCAGCTATAAAATTCAAGAAGTAGTTTTTTTTTTTTTTTTTTTTTTTGTATGTAATATCGAATCCTCTTCTGGTGTTTTGTTCAATACATGACAAAATTGGTAATTTTGAAAAGAAAAAGCAATGTATGTTCAAGATGATATCAGAACAAGGGTTCGATATTACAAACTAAGAATTAATTTCAACTTTTATTCTTATGGATATTATGCAAGTCGTAGGTGCAACGCTTCTTTCGTTCACTTTTGTGTTTTCTTTAGTTAAGTAGTCTTTAACACCAGTGGACCAGCGTTCACTCTAGTTGCATCCATCCAGGAAAAAATATTGCTAGCCAGTGTGTGTACTGATACAGTTTCTAGCAATTCGATGAAAATTGGGTCAATATATATTACCCCGCAAGAATTCTTACTGGATCTAGCGAGAGGACATGCTGGATCGGACCTCTAAATAGGGAATCGGTGTGATAATTACCGTAAATCTTGTACGGTAATAACACACCTGTGCTTTAAAAAAAAAAAAAAAAAAAAAAAAAGACCCCTAAATATTACGGTAAATTACCGTAAAATATACGGCACCAAATTTGTTTCTAAACACGGTCAATATTATTTTGCTTCTAAATATACGGTCTGCCATTTTTATGAAAAAACGGTGGTCCGTAAAATTTAGGGTAATCGGATGGCAGCGAGAGTTGATGGTAATCGGTCAGTAAATTTAAGGCAAAATTTATTTACAGTGTGGAATTAAAGAATAACTTAACAATGGAGCGATTTGACAAAAAAAATAAGTTAATTTCAACCACTCATTTTGTTTTTGATTCAGATGGCTCCACTGAATTCAGCTTTAGACTCTGGCTTGTGACTTTCGGGGAATAACCAAGAGTAAAAAAATCATTTCGGACAAAAACCACGATGCGAACTCCACTTCGGGGAAAACCCACGCAACCTTTAACATTCATGAAATATAGTTAATATTAACCCCATATTGTTTACGAAATATTTTTCTCATTGCAAAAATTACAGCTTTTTAAAAAGTATTTAATACTATTTTAACTCCTTTACCTATAGCATTTGTTTATTTAAGCTAAAATTGAGAACGCAAAACTTTTCTTCCTCCACTCTCTCTCTCTCTCTTTATATATATATATATATATATATATATATATATATATATATATATATATATATATAAAACATATGACGCATATGTGTGTGTTTATTGTGTAGAATAGACAGCGTGTGACAAAAAGGGTTTGCTTTTGCTACTGTTTGTCTGTAGAACGCCCCTTCCATGACAGCCATTTGACCGATGAGTACAACATCCGTCTCAAAGGGAGCGAAGGGCCTCAACTCTACAGGGACTCTCTCTCTAACAGAAGGCCGAAATAAAGTAAAATTAAAACAAAACAAAACAGAAAAAAGGCGATCAGCATGAGAGATAGAATGTGTGGGAAGAACGAAATGAAATAATAAAGTATAACTTGAGAATTTATGAAGATTTTGTTCTAAGTATGTAGATACGCCCTTCCCGATTGTGAAAAATTGTTTTTGTTTGTCCGCGTCTTTTGAAGGAAACTACTGTAGTCACTTAAAAGTATGGGCAGTTTTTCGTTTTCAAATTTTTCAGTCAATTGCTTTAGTGAATGTTTCTAAGGTGTTTAAAATAACCCAAATATCTGATTAGAGATTTATTATTCTGATAAACGTACGACCCTCACTGATATTTAAAAAGAAAATCTTTAATTTCAAGTATCCAGTGGCGGATCCAGGGGGCCGATCGGGGTGATTGCCTCCTCCCCCAGAAGGAAAAATTTCCTATTTTATATATAAATAAAACCGATCCCAGAGTTTGGAACTCTTAAAAGTAGCTCTAAGTAGCACCCACGGCCCAACCCCCCAGAAGTCCGTCCTGGATCCGGCCCTGGTACACTCTGTATATTTAGAACATATCTAATCAACCGTTCCATTACTTGTTTCTTTCCAACAAACTTAAAAAGTTCGTTATTGAATTCTCTATGACTGTCTGTCTGTTATTTGCGATTTTTTAAAATTTTGAACCCTCCATTAGATAAAGCATTAAAAACTATCTCAAAGAAGTTATGGAATTTTTCGCGTCACTCTTACCGTTCCCGAGATATTGGCCAAAAAAGTTCCGATTTCGGAAGATTTAAGGAGCCATATCTCGGGATCTGTGTCATAGAGAGATAATATGGTGTTGATCAAAATCAATATTGATTCAATACCAATACCAGTTATTAATTTAATAATTATTACGTTATTAGTTATTGACTCAATAATTATTGCGTCATTAGTTATTAATTTAATAATTATTACGTTATTAGTTACAGACTCAATAATTATTGCGTCATTAGTTATTAATTTAATAATTATTACGTTATTAGTTATTGACTCAATAATTATAGCGTTATTAGTAATTTAATCAAATAAATTTCATATAAATTTCGAAAAAATAATTCTTTTTAAGTTCGTTTTGGCAATGCTTTTCGAACATTTTCAACTGGTTATGCTTAGAATTAACATTTAATTAACTCTGCTGAAGATAGTAGACCAACAGGCAGTAGTTGGGCGTTTACTAGTTAATTAAAAATATACTATAAAACAATCTGATCATAGATATCTCTATTCAGAAGTATCTATCCTTAATAACTTATTGCACCTTAGTACCTATCCTTAATTAGAAATAATATTCCATACAATTATCTTCATGAAACATTAATAAAATTCAGCGAATATGAAGGTATAAGGAGGAAACAAATGTCTAGATAGGGCCTATATTCATGCGGGAGCAATATAGCTTGCAGTAGATTATATTAACTAATCTTCCAAAGAAAAAGTACCGGTACAACATTCCCTTTAACAATCGCAATGCAATTATATTTTCGTACAAACTCCCTCTATTGAGAATACTTAGTTGAGAGCTATGTCATACGTAAAAGGTACCACCAGTTGTCGGAAATCATTCTTCAAATGAAGGAAAAAAAATATCTGAACGCTTATGCCATACCGTAACTCAATTTACCCTTGGGTCAAGGAGATTCAATTCCGGTTTGTCCAACATATTTCTTTTCACTTTCTCTCTCTCTCTCTCTCTTTCTATTTTTTTTTAATAATTCATCACTAGCTAAATTTATTTCAACGCGGTGAAGCTAGTGAATTTTTCTAGGAGAAGGCTATAGCGTTTTCAGAGTTGCCGGGCTTTTACGTACTACTAAAAGCCATCGCCGGCTAGGATCTAGTAGCGCCTTCCCATTTTCCACTTGTAGCATGGGATTGAGCGTCCGGAGGGTAGTTGTTCTTTGGGTCGTTGTGGTGACACTATCCTACAGTAAACACAACGACAAAATCTTTCAGTTTAACGTCTCACGATTAAGCCCATTAGCCTCAAGGAGACGATAATTAAGATAAGGGAATGATAATGGAAAAATTGGTGCAATGAGAATGTGAGGGGAAACCCCTAGAAAATCCACGGACACGATGAGGTGGACCACAGACTTACTTGGTCCGGGATCAAACCAGGGACCCCCATGCACCAGAGGTAAACGCTCTATCACTGAGCCACTGTGACCTCCTCAATTTGCATATTCCGCAGCACTGCCATGAATATCATTTTGTGAGACTATGAATTTAATGACATTTACATGACTATAAGTCCTGCCATCTGTTGTTCCTATATTGACTATGTTCCTCTTCGTTGCCGACTAGATTTCACACCTCGTAATGGATTGTGTCACATTTATGCCATCCCACATAAGAGTCATGTGCGTGCTCTTCTAAATTGTGGTGCATATTTTTAAGCGCTAGGGTAGTGTTTTTCTCAAGCCTGGAAGCATTGCAGAACATGTAACATATAGTTTCACGCCTTTCTGTGTCGAAACGTAGGGTGTGATGTCGTAAATTAAAAAAAAAAAAAAAAAAAAAATCGCCATGCCTATTTTTATATTCCCGCTGGCTCACTTTTGCTACTAGAAGGCTGAAATTTTGCACACACATTCAGTGCACCCCTTAGTATTTTTCTGCCTTTTCTAGATCTCTGTTTTAAAACAGGGGAGTCCAGAGGGGCAAAAAGGTTAAAAAATTGTTATTTTTAACAAAAAATCCCTTTTTTCGCAATTTTCCCGACTCAGATACATGATGGAGACACGTCAATGGTACCGTTTCAAATTATGTTCTATTCTGAAGTGAATGATGTACGAACCATGACCCCAGAATAAATAGGAATGTCTCAGGAATTTTTTATATTTCATTTGGGTCTTTTGCAGTAATCTAGAGCATTGTGGGGCTCATTGGTAAATTTTTTTCACCTTTACTATTGAAGATAGAAGCTTGAAATTTTGGACACACATTTAATGCACACTTAATATTTTTCAGTTGATTTTGAGGTCTGTGCGTTAATGCAGAGAGTTAAGATGGGCTCAAAATTTGAAAAAAAAAATCAGAAAAAATCCCGATTTCTCTCAAAATTTCCCGCCTCAGAGACATGATACAGAAAGGGTGAATGGTATCGTTTGTAAAGCTGTTCTATTCTGAAGAGAATGAGGTCGAACCATGATCCTAGGATAAATAGAAATTATGCTGTAGCTGCTTGACTGAAAGTCTATAGTTTACCTAAAAAGCAATAATTTAAAAGAATTATTTTTGTAAAAGTAGTTGCTTAGCAACACCAATGGTGTGTTTCCAAAAATGACTTAACATGTCAGGTAGTTTATTTATCGACTACCACTTTAACATTTACACCAAAATGCACGGAAGTTGAAATAGCACTAGGCTTGTGTTAAAAACAACCACAGCTCGAGTAACACAGAGTCACTGTATTGAACTGAAAACTATTTTTTACTATGTACACTTGATGCCTTTCTGCCAGAGAGATTGAATATTTTAAAAACAAAAACAGTATAAAAGACCAATTTATACTGAAATTTCTCTCACATAAAAACACACACACACACAAAGATAAATCGAGAACAATAGAAAAAGAAGGAAATATGGTATTGTCTATTTTAAGAGGCACTATCTCAGTATTCGCCTACTGGAACTGAGGGAAAACCCTGAAAAATCTTAGGTTTTAGACATAGAAGCTCTCATCGAAGTTTACCTCCCTCTTTTTGGTAAAAGAAGGAATTATTTTGTATAAAAAAGTGACACTATAATAATGAAGACATCATCAGGGGGTCAATCTAGTTGGATCAGATACTGCATAGCAACACCACAAATGCTATTACATCATTGGAAACTAAAAGTTCGTGTGTGTGTGTGTGTGTGTATGTGTGTAGGTGACGAGATCTTATCTCTTTGAGGAACAACATACCACGAATGACGTTTTGCAATTTCCGATGTTCAACTGTCACACGTACTTTTTTTTCTCCTTTAAAGCGTGTGTCATTGGTTGTTCCCTTCATTCGCCATTGACATGGGAGCGTGAAGGAAACAAATTGTTGCTTTACTACTGGAAATATGCCGCTAAAAGAGACGCTATTCTACACTTCCCTCCTTTTATCAGACTTTTTCAATATTTATTTTTATGGCCAGTTTGATCGAACTATTCTCACACACCCACGCATATATATATATATATATATATATATATATACAGGGTGTTTCAGATAAAACGTCCAGTGCTTATAAATCCGAAACGGCTGAGAATAAAAAGATGAAACAAAAACTGAGATAGGAAAATGTTATAGGGCGCATCACATGGTGTTGTTGTGGTGACCCCCAGGGCCCTCCTTCAAGGGGGCCCAGGGGCCAACTTCAAATTTTTAAATAGGAACATGTATTGAATCATACCTCGCTCAATAGTACTTGAAAAACGAAACAACTTTTGTAGGAAACAATTTTCGATTTGGGGCGAAACCGTTTTCAAAATGGCCGCAAAAAGTGGGTCCTATATCAGATAAAACGTCTAGTGCTTATAAATCCGAAATGGCTGACAATAAAAAGATGAAACAAAAACTGAGATAGAAATGACGATAAATCATATCAAGTGGTGTTGTTGTGGTGACCCTCAGGAAACTCCGTGCCAACTTCAAACTGGTACAGGACTTTTTGCGGCAATTTTGAAAACAGTGCCCCAAATCGAAAATTGTTTCCTACAAAAGTTGCTTCGTATTTCAAGGACTATTGAATGAGGTATGATTCAATACATGTTCCCATTTAAAAATTTGAAGTTGGCCCCTGGGCTCCCTTGAAGGAGGGCCCTGGGGTCACCACAACAACACCATGTGATGCGCCCTATGACATTTTCCTATCTCAGTTTTTATTTCATCTTTTTATTCTCAGCCGTTTCGGATTTATAAGCACTGGACGTTTTATCTGAAACACCCTGTATATATACGAGGGTCGACCAGAAAGTAAAGAACGTTTTGGCATTGCTAAACAAAAACAAAAAGATATCAGCACAAAACGTTGTTTACAAAGCCATCTGACCTTACTCTACTTTCTTATATAAGTAGTTGCAAGACAGATATTACATCGTGAGACCAGTTTTTCAATGCCGATATTATACTCATTTGTCACCAAAGGTTTGAGCCAGATGCTTACTTGAGTTCCTCATCGTTTGAGAACTGTTTTCCATCCAATAAGTCCTTAAGTTTCTCGAATAAGTGAAAATCACTTGGTGCCAAGTCAGGGCTGTAAACAGGATTACCAAAGATTTGCCACTCTAAACGTTGAAGTTCCTGCTGTGTTTGTGCTGATGAATGAGGCATTGTGTTGTCGTGGATCAATAACACTTTTGTCGACAGCATTCCACGTCTCTTGTTTTGGATAGCACGTCGAAGTCATTGGAGAGTTTCACAATAGGCTTCTGAGTTTTGTTGTTGCTCCTCTTGGCATAAATTCCGTACTTCACATTTGGCGGGATGTTCGGTTTGGGGCCGCCATTTTGAATCGTTGCAGAAACAAGTAATTTGATGGCACAGCATTAAGACTGGGCTCACACTCAGGGGAAAGAAGGAACTAACTGCCGCACATGCAATTGCAGTGGTGGGGGGTTGGTGCCGCGCACGATGCGCAATTGCTCTTTACTTTTGTACGGCCCTCATATATATATATATTCAGGGTATTAACGAACTATATGAAGAGATGATTCCTTACATCAAAATATAGAGAAAAAAGTTTATATGGACCTGTTGAGTAAAGTTTCAAAACTAGGGCTGTCCAAAATCGTGGAAAAGCTAAATTTCAACTCGTGCTATTTGGAATTCTATAAAACGTGAAGTGGTTCCCACGGTTTTGTAAAATTCATTTTGGAAATAACGGAGGTATGGCTGGAACGTTCAGAAAATTACTTTTTTTTTTTTAATTTACTGAAAACTATACTCAAATTGTTCTTCCATTTTGAAGTTATTATCGATAGAAGGCATTAACACCTTGCATATATATATATATATATATACAGGGTCGGATCCAGGATTTTCTGACGGAAGGTACACCGTAACTGCCAAAACAACCAGTCTCATTGACGCTATTCAAACTGAGATATTCTTTACAGCTGACAACGCTACTACATAGAACGGCTTCGCGGCGTTGGCGAGGGGGGGAGGGGTTAAAGAGAGACGTAAGTGATATGCAAAAAAAAAAAAAAAAAATGTTCTCTCTTCCTGGGTTCTGTTTTCTTCCCGACTTGACAAATGCTATATTGTTTTACTTGGTGAATCTTTTTCCTTGAACCTTCAGAAAATCAACTTTAACTATTGCTTTTGCAAAGCTCTGCTTTCTTTTAAGCCCCAAATGGAAACATGATGGCAGAAAATTCAGGAAAATTTTGCTATATTCACTATTAGCTTCTTATTTCAGATAGTGTATATTTACAACAAAGGGAGGGAAAGGGCGCCGATTTCTTTGTAAATTTGGGGACCATTCAGATGCAGAAGGTATATATATGAAGATTTTAAGACAAATTGCACTCAAATTATGCAAAATATTGTACACTCAAAAATACAATAGGGGGCCTACATGAACTTTGGGGGGGCCGGTGCCTTTCGCCCCCTAGGATCGGCGCCCTTGAGGGAGGGTGGGTGCTTTTATTATAGTCTTTTGTCCTTTTAGGGAGCGCTCGGTACAATAGGATTTACGCAAGGGGGGGGGGCTAGACTCAAAAAGATTTATTGATATTAGATTTCTTTTTTGAATTTTGGATTTTACCCTGTCTCGTACGAGGGATAACATCGCTCAGTGATCATAATATACAAGGAAGGAAGACGGGCTGGGGCTTGTGTGTTAGAGACGATCTCGACATTTGCCTGGTGTGAATGAGGAAAATCCCACGAAAACTTCGCTCAGTATGGCTGCCGTGTAAAAGTTTTTACACTTTTTCGACCGTCTCCCCACTGGGAATGGAGCCCGGGACCGCTGGCACATAGACGTCAAAAAGATTGAGTATAGAGTATAGGGCATTTCAAAGAGAAGTCGATAACATTGTTTTTGAAGACATTATATGTTTTCTATACAAATATTATTAGATGGAACTTTTTTTGGGGGGGGGGGTAAAAATAAGAATCTAATACTATTAGCTAGAACAACTGAAAAAATGAAATGAAATCTTTAAGTTTTACGTCCCACGGTTATGCCGGTTAGGTTAAAGGAGACGGTGAAGATGAGAAAGGAACGAAATGGTACAATGAAGAAAGTGGGAGGAAACGGGAGACCGCAAGAAAATCCACGTTTGTCCACCACAGAGCTCACTTGGTGCTTGCTGGGATCGAACCAAGTACCCCATGGTTTGAACAACTGTATGTAGATTTGTTTTAATGCCTTCTTGCCTCAATACTTAAATTTACTGATTAATTTAGTCTATAAAAATAACACTAAGGAGGCACATTTACCATTTAGGCTACAAATCTTCCTTTCCCTTTTGGTACCACTTGAAAAAAAAGCATATATCTTCCCCGTGGAGAGACGACAGTTATTTTTACAGTAGAATTGCTGTAATTTTGTCCCTCTTAAAACGAGATTGTCAACACAAGAACAAGATTGTTTTTTTTTTTTTTTAATTCTTTCATCTCTTGCAGAAACAATATTAAAACAACTGTGTTTGAAATGTAGACAGCAACAGACCAAGAAGAGATCTCTGTAACAAGAATCACAAAAGAAAAAAAAAAAACAGAAATAACACAGAATGAAAAGACAAAAGGGGCTGAAAATGGGGGCGTCTGAGGAACAGAGAAACGCAGAGTTGTTGCTTTGCAAGTCTTTTCGGTGTGACAAACATTTTCGAAGTTCTTTTTTTTTTTTTTTGTTTCTTTCTTTCTTTTTAGGCAAAGATGACTAATGACTTTCATACGACTGCGGGGGGAGGAGGGGCAAGAGGTACGGCTTACGGAGTACTTAAAAAGGGGGAGAAGAAAGGGAAAGATAGAGAATGTGTGTTGTGCAGAGGGGGAAAAAGACGCCAGAGGGGGGTTAGAGGGAAAAATTACAAAGGGCAAAAATTCTTCCATTCGTTTCTGTCTTGATATTATTATTATTATTTTTTCAGCCGTTCTTAATATTTTTGTCTGGATGATAGCACAGATTATTTCAAACTCGACAAGAAAATCCAAAACGTAAAGGTACGAGCCTCCGTACTAAACTTTCTCTTTCCCATTTTTTTTAGATTAAATTATATCATGCTGCAGTAATTACTAAAATATTTGTTTACGAAATATGAACAAATTCCACTGAATTGTTTTTGAAAAAATCGAAACTCATCCCAAGAGTAAAGATTCTTTATGGGTTTATTCAAGAGAAATGCCTTGGGATGCCATATTACGCAGTTGCTAGTAGAAAGTTTATTTATGTAATACTAGCCTCAATTACTCGCTTTGTTAAGTTAAAATAAAAAATAGTACTGTATATGTTCCGTTAGTCAGTCATTTTTTACTATTCCTGAAGCACTCTTTGATATAACTTAGGTTATTCTCGATCACTAATGTATATATATATATATATATATATATATATATATATATATATATATATATATATATATATATATATATATATCCCTCTCCCCAAAGTCACGGGGCTGAATTTGGATTTAAACGGCGTCGGTCTCAGCGATCACGAAAACTATGGATTCGACAGTAATATCGATCAGTCTTATATATATATATATATATATATATATATATATATATATATATATTCCAGCCTTCCCCTCTCCTAAGTTGCGCCGTCCAAGTGAAATCGTAAAAGCTATTCCAGGCCCGAGTCTCGTTTATGTGGAAAATTTGATCGAGATCGGTCGTGTGCATGGGCGTCTCTGGCGGGGGGACGGGGGGACGCGTCCCCCCAATATTTTGAAATACGAAATATTCAATATTTTATTTTAATTTAATTTATTTAGATACTCACTAGCAGTTAGATCATTTCCTTTGATGTCCCCCCAAATTTTACATGCCAAAGACGCCAATGGCCGTGTGGTTCAAGAGTTATTAAGTCACAACCAGTTTTCTTTATTTATATATAAATGAATAAATCGTCTAAGTTGTTTTTGTCCAAAAATAATTTAACCCTTTTGTATTCTATCCAGAAAAAAATAATAGATAACATGATAAGAGTTGTAATCTTATTTAAAAAAAAAAAAACTTAAGTTTAAAGTGTGGACCTATAGAGGAGCCATCAGAAGATGGTCCCTGAAGTTTCTTAACGTGTGTGGAGGGGGAAAAAATGTAGCTCCTATTTTGGTTCTAGTGTTACCAATCATAGTCACTCCGTTTTACACCATTAAGAAAACTGCTATTACAGATGCACCGAAAAAGTCTTAATACGTGAGTAGTGGTAACGCCGCTTCGAACTGTCAAAGACTTTCTCGAACTGGCTTCTTTATAGTACGTTGAACGATATTCCCTCGGCGAGTGTAAGAACGTAGGTCGAATAAACAGACGTGCACTTGATTTTCTTACTGCACTAGGAAATCGACTAATAAAATTATTTCTCACACTTATGAAAGTGGGAACTACTTTCATTAGTCAGCATGTTCAACGGATCACTTTATTGTTTACTTCGTCGAAAGAAAATTTATCGTATAATCTTTTTTTTTTAATGCTTTGAGAATAATCCTATATCACCGTACAGCACACTTATATTTTAAAATAGTAATAATTGAAATATTCTTAATTTTTTTATTGGTATTAAAAGAAACAATTACATATTAGGTTTCTTTTCTAAATAATTGAAAGCTACCAAGAATATTATATGATGATATATCTATCTGCATGAATTATTACAATTTGGATAATTTTTATTGTATTATTTTGTCTATTATTTATACAGGGTGTTACAGAAAACGTGGCACAATATTTTGGGAGGAGATTCCTCGGATCAAAATAAGAGAAAAAGTTCATATGAATCTGTGGTCAAATGTGGATAGTTTCTGAGTTATAGGGTGCCGAAAACTTGAAACAATTGAACTTTAAAAGTTCATAGCTCCACTACTATGGGACTTATCGTAGTCGGGTCAAGACATCACTGAGGAACTGGTATGTGAGCTATCCAAATATCCATCTTTCAGAATGCTCCAGTACTTGCACACCAATTTTTAGAGAGATAGTGGAGAGTAATCAAGTACTCCCAAACAGCCTCTCTAAAAAATGATAGTGCAAGTACCGGAGGTTCTGAAAGATGGATATTTGGGTGGTTCACATATTAGTTCCTTAGTGATGTCTTGACCCGACTACTATCGACCCTATAGTAGTGGAACTATGGACCTTTAAAGTTCATTTTTTCACGTTTTCGGTAACTATGAAACTATAAAACTATGCACTTGCGACCGCAAGTCCATATGAACTTTTTTCTTATTTTGATTGACGAATCTATTCACAAAATATTCTGACAAATTTTTGTAAAGCCCTGTATAATCTATGCATGACTGATATTCTCAACCACGGGTCTAGGAAAATTTCGGTGTAGGAAAATTCGGTGTAAGAAAACACGGTGTAGGAAAATTCGGTGTACAGAAGAATTTGGTGTACGGAAAACTCGGTGTGGGGAAATTTAGGTGTAAGGTAGATTCGATGTAATACATATTGAATATTACCACTTACGATAAGTTCCGACACTTCATATTGTGAAAACGAAAACCATAAAATGTAACGAATAAAATGTTATTACCTCTTTCAAGAAAAGCAAATTTATTTTATTTTATTATTATTATTATTATTTTTTTTTATTATTATTATTTTTTTTGAGTCCAATACCTCTTGCATATCTTTTGCGGGGTAACCTACTTTGACATTTAGGGTTACTTTGACATAGAGTGGGGCTACTTTGACAGATGAGCAATTTGTGCTTCCTGTGAGAACTCTTGCATATACTTTCATAGATAAAGGCTGATATGGTGTCCACGGTGCGAATTGCCGGAGGGGATGAGAGATTTCTCCCATTGTATTTCTACCTCCCCTCAATATCCTTCCTATTATTTTATAATATAAGGGCTTCTAGATCCGCCACTCTTTATTCCCCCCAAAATGAATAATAATCTAATTCGCACTCTGACGATATATATCAACGTGTTGTGAAAGGGTGGAAAAGAGTGGATTCAATGTGTCCTGTGCAAAAAATGGGTATGTGGATTTTGTAATGGTGGATCAAAAAATCCTCAGTATGCTTGTGACGACTGTGATGTTGACGACTAAGGTTTTTCTTTCCATTGTTACATGTAAAGATAACATACCGGTACATATGTAATTACGTTAAAAGTAAAGTAGAGTAAAAAATAAAGTAAGAATGTAAGGTAAAGCACCGTGATGTTAAAAGTAAAGCTTTAGAAAAACTTGTATAGTGGTGTATAATGATGTACCACAACAAAATAAAGATTTCGTGCTTATGAAGTATACAGCATACCGTACCTTACACATGAACAAAACCGTGTTTTATACACTTTACATAAATTCCATGACAAAATAACTCCATACGTTGAGTAACTTTGACCTTATGCAGCAAATACATAAGATGTCAAAGTAGCCCCACCCCCGGGGCTACTTTGACCGGTATTTCTTAATTTCTTCCCGCCAAAACTTACTTGTAGAGACTTAGGTTTAGTAGTGGATGTGATAGCCTAGATACCTATTGTTATGATGAGAATAGTATCATTCATTGGTTGCAGAAAGTGTCCCGTGTACACATCTAAACTAGTCCAATCCTTTCAAAGTAGCCCCGTTTTACGGTACTATAAATTACTTTTCATCACACAATGAAGCTGACACTTTTTGTCATAAATAAAACAATTACAACTGTAAGTTCCAATAAAACAATTACAATAAACATAGTCCCATAAATCTCCCCTCCTTCCTTGATCATTTGCAACAAAGCGCATGAAAATCGGACTTCAGTTAGAAATTCTAGAGCCAAATGAAATCCGTGAGTTTTAAAAGAATCACTCTGTATATACATATGTAAGATGCAAAAATATATTGATCAAAAAAGCCTTAGTGGCACAGAATATAAAGCAGGATGGTTTTATCAGATAATAGTTGTACAAATAGTTGAATTCTCCTCCAATCAGACACTTCAGTTTGTTTGCCTTAAGTTAAGGTAAACAAGTACTGCACCCTATTGACTCCTTATTGACTTCTCAAATCAGGCGTAGATACTTTAGTTGAGGCATTTGTTTTTACACCTTTGAGTAACATAAATAAATTATGTCGTTTCTGAAGACTTTAGATTTAAATATTTATTTATAAAATAAACATATTAAATAAAATCATAAGAAGATTTTTGAAAAATCTGCAATTTTCAACTTAACCCGTCCAGTAACCTACATTTATGTTTGGAAGTAGAAAATTCTAGAGACACAGTCTAAAACAGCATAAAAACTTAAGTTTTAAATTAAATGTCGATTGGTAGCGATGGTCGCTTCGCTAAATCACACGAACGGACATCGAAACACAATGTAAGGGCCATGAAATGCTAAATTCCGTCGAAATCTAGAATTCAAATTATTTCGGGAACACATTTTTTAAAATTTTTTATAGTAGACAGTAAAAGTAAGTTCTACACAAAGTTTGAAATTAAAATTAATACGCTCCTTTATCTTCAAACTTAAGTTTCTAATGGATTCTACGGTCTACTACAACAAATTTTTCGATACACCTAGCATTCCCTACATCGAACTTTCCGTACACCAAATTTTCTGTGCACCGAATTTTCTTACACCAACTTTTCCTACACCGAATTTTCCTGTTCCCTTTAACCACAGTATGTGATAATATGCTTCTTACGTGAATTTACATATAACAATATTTATTTTTTAAATCATTCATTAGTGACTAGCACTTGAGACCTTGGTGCACTTAGTCCCGTGTTCAATTCCTGGTAGAAAAACACAAATATTCACAATTATGTATTTATTTTCGTTAATCAACCGTCCCCTTTAGCTAAAGTATATAATCGTGGGACGTTAAACTAAGAGTTTTATTTTATTTTATTTCACCAGGGCAGATTTCGAGGACCACTTGTGGTCCTCAAACCATAGTTTGAGAAAGACTAGTCAAAAATATGGAGATTTGGATGTTCCTAATAATCCTTCAAAATCGAAATCCAGAAAACTCTCATTAAATTAAAAAAAATACATTGTACAGTCTGTGACAAAAGTTCTTCCCGTTTGGTGGTATGGCTAAAACGTACAACGGTGGTATGGCTGGAAGGTACAAAAAAATATAATCTTTTTAATTTACTGAAAACTGTACTCAAATTGTCCTTCCGTTCTGAAGTTATTTACGAAACTAATTTAATCAAATGGAAATAACTTTTGTCTCTGACTGTATGACAATAATACATATTTATTAAATGTTAGGGTTTAATAAAAGAAATCGTTTCAGAAAAGCAATGAATATTCATATTCAAGTCATAGGTGGACTTGACCTGTCTTAATTACTTTCACGTAGAGGACGAGGTTTTGCACTGTGAAGACATCATTAAAAAAGACTTGTTATTTCATTATTTTTTTATTACCAAAGGTTATTAAACTTTTCATGACTGTTACAGTTAATTGCTAAATAGTTAGGTCCTAATGTCATTAATTATACAGCCGCTTCTTAAAAAGGCGCAGTGGTAAAGTAACGTTTTGGGCTAATGGACTTTTTACGTGCTCACTGTCAATGAAGATGTTTGCTTGATGTAAATTATTCCTTCCGTCTGAATTATATTGACAGTAGAAAAGGTAATATCACTTTCGTGTACAGTGGCGGATCCAAGGGGGGCTATAGCTTCCCCTTGACGCTCAGATATGCACTGGATAAAATGGGCTTCAATCCTGCTTTACACTGGATAAAACGGCAAAATTTGGTTAAGCCCCTCCCTTGACCATATCCTGGATCCGTCCCTGGTCGTGTAAGTATTTTTTTTAAACTTTTGTCGTGTGTTAGACCAGGTATTCTTACATCAAACAAATGCTCTAGAGAAAATAGAAGTATTGATTGCGTGTAGATTTACTTTAGGTCTGCCAGAAGAAAATCTGTAAATATATACTTTATAATAATAAAAATATTATTTTTATACCTAAGAGACTTGGGTTTGACAAGCGACAAAAAAAAATCTTAACTTAGATTTACTTTACTGGTGCACAACGAAAATGAATATTATTTCTTTTGGAATGTATCTACTTCTCAGCGTAATACAACTTACGTCATGTAAGAAGAAAAAAATCCTAGTTTTATATCCTACCATTATGCTCTTTAGGCTAAAGGACACTGGTGATTGTTGACGTTCTTAGCTTAGACTTATTTCACGGGTGCACATCGACAATGAATGTAATTTCTCTTAGAATTTATCTACTTCTCACCGTAGTTTAGCTTACATCATGTAAGAAGATGAAATGAATATGAAATTTTTAGTTTTACGTTCTACGATTATGGTCTTTAAGCTAAGGGAGACGGATGATTAAGGCAAGTGAATAACGATTTTGTGAAATAAGGATGTGAGAGGAAACTAGAGTACCCCGAGAAAAGCCACGGGCACCTCGTTGTCCACCACAAATTTACTTAGCGGGCATCGAACCAGGGACCCCACACACCAGAGATAAGCGCTCTAAAAGTGAGTCACTGTGCTACCCTTTTTCTCATCTCTTGGGCAACATTACCTATACGTCATCAAATTAAAATGAAACGAAAATATAAGGAGAAAACTCACTCACACACATGATGTTGTCCACCGCAATCTGATGTGGCCCTGCGTCAAACTAGCGACACGGCAGAGGTCTGCACGTGCCGAAATTTTTAGCCCGAGTCCGGCTCGGCACGTGAATTTATAAAGTGAGGCCCGACCCGAGTCCAAAATATGTTTTAGCATTTAGGCCCGAGCTCGTGTGATAATCAAATGAGCCCGAAATAAACCCGAACTACAGAAACTTAATAATTAACGCAAAACTGTATTTTTATTTACAGCAATTAGAGGGTTAATTTTATAGTTGTGCTTTAAAAGTTCTGCAGAAAGAACGGTCTAATAAATATCATGGTGCAATATATTTACAAAGTTAGGCTCGAAAGGCCCGAAAAATATGGTTTTATATTTGAAAATTTACGGCCTGAGACCGACCCGGGCCCGAAGTGATGTATGCTTTGAAAGCCCGAGCTCGGTCCGAGCAGACCTCTACGACACCGTGACTCAACGACATAGTACTCGCCTCTGTTGCTTAGAGTCATTGCTGCGATCCAAGATAATATGACTTTCTGATGGACAACATCACGTCCCTGGATTTATTTCGAATTCTCCTACATTTTCATCCCATCAATTTTTCATAATTGCCCTATATATTCACTTTCATTAGTCATCTGTAGTGGTGGATTTAGAAGGTAAAAACTGAGAGATAGTCAGAACCCAGACTATGATAGGTATATCATGAGTTTACTATAAACTTTCAAAAATATATAAATCATCATCATCATAGGTATTCTGCCTTTATTGGCAGGTCACTTGCTGCAGCTGAGAAGCTTCCATGCTCCACAGTCCTCCGCTAACCTTCTCGTCTTCGCGTATGATCTTTCTGTTTTAATATCATCCATTAATTGTAGTCTCTTTCGGCCCCTCCCTCTCTTTCCCGCCACCATACCCTCTAGGACGTCCCTCATGATACAATCTCTTCTTAGGCAATGTCCCAACCAGTTTCTCTTCCTCTTCCTAATAATATCTAAAAGTGTTCTTTTCTCACCCACCATTTCTAACACTCTGTCATTCGTTTTCCGCTCGATCCAACTAATTCTTTCCATTCTTCTCCACACCCACATTTCGAACTCTTCCAGTCGATATTCGTCACCTTTACGTAATGTCCACGTTTCCGCCCCATACAGTACAACACTCTACACGAAGCATTTTATGAGTCTTTTTCTCAACTCTTTGTTCAAGGTCCCACAAAACAGACTTTTCTTTCTTTTAAAGGCTTCTTTCGCCATTCCTATCCTTACTTTTATTTCACGTTCGCATTTCATGTCATTACTAAGAACACTACCCAGGTATCGAAAACTATTCACTTGTTCTATTTTCTCCCCTCCTACTTTTATATTTGACACAGACCCAAACAATATATAAATAATTGTTTCAATTATTTTTGTCACTCAAAAAAAAAAAAAAAAAAAAACTGGAAGGGTGGTATGCCCTTCCGGCTCTGAAGTAGATCCGCCACTGGTTATCTGTCTTCTTTGTTCTAAAAGGGAGATATTAAATTAAGTATTTTAATTCAATTCAATTTTTTGAATTGAATCAGAACTATTCGCCTCAGATGTGAGTGGTTATCAAATACCTGGCCCAAAAGTAAGTATACAACCCTGCATTGATCAAGATAATATTCTAGCATATAGGTTTATCTGCTTACCGCTAATTTTACAGTAATTATGTGATATCTTCAAATAGATAAAAGATAATTGAAATATGGAACAAAAGCACCCTAGACAATATTATTTTGCGTGAGGTACCGTTATCACAAGTCACCTAGCGGCTTTCCGTTTCCAGCTGTTTAGAAACGCGAAAATAAATGCCGATTTTCAAAATGGCTGGAAATCGAAAGCAGATAAGTGATTCGTGATAAAGGTATCTCATGTAAAATGATATTGTCTAGGGCGCTCTTGTTCCAAATTTCGATTATCTTTCATCTATTTGAGGATATCACATAATTACTGTAAAATTAGCGGTATTTTAATTTCGCCGGGATGAAGACTCTTAAGATATAAGCAAAAGTACATTAAGAACAAATAATAAAGAAGCTAGACAATAACAATAAGAAATGATATGAAATACAGGGAGCTGATCAGTATAGGACCGTATACCTACTTTTGGGACACCCTGTATTCTTCTAACGATGTGTTGAGTACAGTGCTGTAATGTAAGATTGCGTAAGCATTGAATTCAAGTGAGTGAGACGGGAATTCAATCTGAAATTAAAAGATCTAGCGAATGTGAGTTTTTGTTCAATTCAGCTCAGAAAAATGATGTCAAATAACCAAAAGCTTGAGTTGAGCTCAGCAGGCTCGTAGCCAGCCCAAAAATATAGGGGGGCCCGGCTGAAGTTAGGGGGGGGCGATACAACTATATGATAGTTTATCACCATATTATAGTTCTTTTGCAAGCCTACTGTAAAAATTTAAGGGGGCCAGCAAAAATTTAGGTGGGGCCGGCCCCCCTAGACCGTCCTCGATACGGGCCTGGAGCTCAGAGAGCTATAATTTAAGTGAACTCAAAAAGACCTACACCAACGTGAAGTTAAAATGAGCATGGACACATTTTGAGCTGAGTAACTGTATTGCAAGAATAAATTCAGAGTAAAGTTGCCAACCTCAAAGAACAAAATTATCTTTTTCGTCTTTAAAATTATCGTATATTACTAATAATACCAATAATATATTATAAACTTGTGTAGTAATCTTCAATTTCGAACTCAAAGTCAGCGTGAGTGCCCTCGCCATTTTTTAAAAATTCTTATTAACAATGATCTCAACAACAATATTTCCACTCCCTCGTAAACGTAATTGAATTTAAAGAATGAATGCAGGGTTGCCAATTGCCAATTCTTAAATCGTTATTGAATTCTTTTATCAGGAATGACTGTTAAGAGCCTCAGTGTGTACAGTGGCGGATCTAGAAGTTAAAAACTGGGGTAGCCAGAACCTAGACTATGATAGGTATATCATGAGTTCACTGTAAACTTTAAAAATATATACAGGGTGTTTCAAAACAACACCGACAACATTTGAGATGTAATTCCTGACACCAAGATAAGACAAAAAGTACAGACTAACCTGAGTGCACAAATGCTTCCTTTCGGAGTTATAGGCTGCCGAAAAGATGAAAAAATGAATTTTAAAGGTCCATAGCTCCAAAGCTATGGGACCTATTGTAGTCGGGTCAAGCCTTCACTAAGGAACTAATATGTACTCTATCCAAATATCCATGTTTCAGAATCCTGCGGTACTTCCGTAACAATTTTTGTAGAGGTAGTAAGTGAGTACTTCAGATCATATGTCCGTAACCAAACCGCCTGTACAAAAATTGTTACGTGAGTACCTTAGGATTCTGAGACATGTATTTTTGGATAGAGCACATACTAGTTCCTAAGTGAAGTCTTGACTCGAATGCGGTAGGTCCCATAGTTTTGGAGCTATGGACCTTTAAAGTTCAATTTTTCATGTTTTCGACAGCCTATAACTTCGAAAGGAAGCATTTGTACAAACAGGTTGGTCTATACTTTTCGTCTTATTTTGGTGTCAGGAATCGCCTCCCAAACGTTGTCGGTGTTATTTTGAAACACCCTCTATAAACAATAGCTTAAATTACTTTGTCACTCAAAAACCTTGGGGTCTAGAACTGCTACTGAGTGTGTGTGTGTGTTTTGCTCATCTACAATATCTCATCTACATATTATTTAATGCTCATCTACAATTTATTTGGACATTCTGAAATTCCAAAAAAAAAAAAAAAGAAAGAAAAAAGTGTGCGTTCTAAAATTATCGTATATTCACCTATTATCCCAAGGGCATTATCGTATATAGCATTAAGGTTTTAATTATCGTATGACACTATAAATTATGGTATGTTTGGCAAGCCTGAATCAGTATAATAGGAGTTGTGGCTTTGAATCCAGTTCCAACGAGCAAGAATCGAGGCTTGTAGAAGACAATTTCTTCTTTGTGGTGTCAGATGGAAGTAGGGTGGATTCAGGTATACCTCAATGAGTTTATATGAGGTAGGCTATACCTGTTTTAACAAAGAGACCACAATGAATAATGTGTACTCTATTTTCAACGTTTATGAGCGTTTCAACAAACAGAAAATCGAAAGAATTTGTATTTTAATTTGAGTTTAGCATGCCATTCAGCAGCGAGGCTATATGAGACGTAAACCTACAGCTTAATATGGGATCCGAACAGGGGCTACACCGAATCCGCCCCTTAAAAAAAAAAAAAGCTCAACATAGGTCTATATTGGTACACTTTCTTAATAAAACAAGATTTGTTTAACAGGGAAATGATTGATGTAGCATGAAAATTTGATCATATACCTCATCCGTACCAGGCACGTAGCCAAGGGGGGGGGGTCCGGGGGGTCCGGACCCCCCCCCCTTCCAGGACAGGAATGAAAAAAAATTAGGAAAGGATGAAACAAAATGAAATGAGAAAAAGAAGTATCAGAGTTAAAAATAAACTACAGGAAGCTTTTGGTTACTCTTTTTATGAGGAGATTTGTATTACTTGCAATACATGGTGGCGAAGTGAGGGAGATATCCTGGAAGAGCTAGGAAATTTGAAATTTCTAGAAAAGTTACCGATTTTTCAGAATTTCCAGTCAGGAAGATTTCAAGCTTCGGAAAGCATAGTGCCGTTCTGGAACAGCGTGGACATTTTTTATCATAATTTTTCGTCATCGCATCCTTGCAGTATCAAACGTTATTTCAAAAGCAATTTTCTACTGCTCCTTTAACCTGTCATTGGAACAGACAGTAGTTGACGGAATAATAAAAGCAAAAATTTATGTGGAAAGTTCTGTTAACTTTTGATTCAACAGAGAAAGGAACGCAGATATTGTAAAATGTTTTACAAGACATTATTTAATATGTACTTTTTATAATAGTGAATATGTACCTTTTATAATAGTTGAGGTCATAATGAAAGGAAAATTGTTATATTTGAATAAACAGAGGAAGGACGTAAATATTGTATAATCTGTCTCAATATTTTTTTATTATTTTGCTCGAGATTTCTTCATATTTTGTTATTGAAATACTTACCAACATATCCTCATTTTATTTTCCTAACAAACCAATATATGTTGATAGTAAAGTAGTTTAGATTAATTGAGCTCCTGGGCCTTCAGAATTTCATGTCGACCCCCCTCCCCCCGTTACGAAATCCTTTCTAAACGAACCAATATATATTCCAATAAAACAGTTTAGAATGATCGAGCCCCTGGTATGATGACCACAGTATTTCATGTCATGGACCCCCCCCCCCCTTCACGAAATCCTGGCTACGTGCCTGTCCGTACTCTTTCTCTTATTAGGGATGCGCATGAGACGAGTCGAGACAGGATTTTCCTGACAAAATTCGAGTCCACACATGGCTCTTCCAATAGAAAAATATACAGTTTTCGAGTCGAGACATCACTTTTACAATACATTTTCGAGACGAGACAGTCACAAATCTTGTCTCGTGTGCATCCCTATCTCTTATAAAAACAATATAGTTTTATAATTCTTTTTCTCAAAATATAGGTGGAAGTATTTTACAATTACTTATCGGGTAATAATACCCGTTCAATATTATATAGATGTAGTGGTGGACCTTTCCCCCCAAGGCTTGGACCCCTCCCAAAAAAAATTCTGGGCGTATGTGCCCGGATCCGAACCATATTATGACATCCCGCCAGGAATCAAACCTGGGTCTTTTCCACACCAAAGGCCCTCACGCTATCTACATATCCACGAAAGAACTCAGAGAAAATTAACACTTATTCTGAAATGAAAGGAAAAAAGTTAAAAATTGGTGTAGCAAAGTGTCTGTTTATGATTTAAGATTTGGTAAAAGTAATTTTGCGTAAATTGGCAGAGAATAAAATACATACATTTCAATACGAATTCTTTTTTTTTTAAAGCGTCGCTAGAATATGAACGTGACGAAGCAACTAATAGACACATGTAATCAATCACTAAACAGTGGACATCTAAACGAATATTTTTTATTTACAAAAAAATGCCAAAAAATGTTTTTTTTTTAAAAAAATAGGTAACATTTCTAAATATAATTGTGTTACTGTCCATCAAATGACAGAATAACGAAACGCGTTTATAAGTTTTGGATTAGCTAAATTCCATAAACTTGGACGTGAAACCGAAATAAAGCATGGAGGAAGACAGACATCATATATAGGGTATACGGACGTAGATAGGTGTCCACTTAAAATATGCAAATCCTGTATCAAATAAACGGTGTCTACTGACTGATCCTGTATAAGGTTCATTATTGACTGTCATTTTTTCCCGCGCCATTTTCCTGTCTGCCTGAATAAAAAAAAACAGAAAACGATTTTTATAAATCGTACAATGAAGATGACATAAGCCCCATCATTATTCCTGTCAACTACTCAAAACATACTCACCCCTACCACTTCTTCTCAACGTATCTATATATATAATATTCCCCCCCCCATAACTAGGCCTCATACTGTCGGCATCTTGTTATTTTTAAAACTGCGTATGTACACATATATACACTTTTAGTGATATATGACACCTCAGTCGGGCTGAGTTTAAAGCCCTGTCAAAACTAAATGCGTTTCAATGATTTTCTTTCTACAGGTATAAACGTCCTTTTTAAAAAAAATGGTTTGTAAAACTTTGATTGATATAGAATTATTTTTTATATATTTTTATTTTTATTAGTATGCGTAGTACAGTTTTTGACAAAAAAATGTGTATAGTTTTATTTCAATATCGTTTCGTGTTATTGTGGTTGTATAGTTCCCAGGCGTTTCTATTTCTTATAAATTGTGACAGCTATTTAGTAGTATTTTAATGACTTAAGTTTAGTTCTTTAAAAAGTATAAGAAGGATAATTTTCTATTTCTTTATCACGTTTAAATTCATTTAAACGGTTTAATAATATTGTACCGATTCCTTACTTCACTTATTCCTTGATTGTGCTTTAGATTAAAGAAGATAAATGAAAATACAAGAAAATGATCATAAGATTGAATTAATGGAATGATAAAAATGAAGGAAATAGGTAAATCACGAAAAAGACTTTCTTCGTGTTCTATCAGGGTCTTTCGTTGTCTCTCTCAGGGTCCATGATGGTCTCGCTAGCATGGTCTCACCCAAAGTCCACATGACTGGGTAACTGCTGCATCCAGGGGCGTATTCTGGGTGAGGGAAGTGGGTCTCTGACGAATGAGTTATTATGAACTACAAAGCTATGTTCATAATAACTCATTTATTAATAAACGAACATATTTCTACTTGCATTTCTAAGGAAACTTAATATTTCGAAACTGGAATCAAAGTCGTTCGTTACTGGTTTACAGCAATAGACTGCATAGAAAATAAAACTTTGATAAAAAGACTATAGCTCAACGGTTCACGGATGTATGATGTACGTTAAAGAAGAAGGTTAAATTGAAGGAAGTGATTCTGAAAAAGATCTCGTATTAATAAAACGGAGGAGAAAAGAGGGAGCAACTAGCACGATGCTATCCAACGCAAATTTATGTGATATTAAATCAAACCAGAGACCTTTTGCACCAAAATAAGAAATCTATTGCTAAGCCAATGTACCACAAAATTAGAGATTATGAATTAGAATAGGAATTAGATTTCTACACTCTCGGTATCCATGGCCATGTTAGCTCTTCACGTATGAAGGATGACGTCCCTCGGCAATCACACTATCCGGGGAAATGGAAGGAAGAAATAATTGGGAAAGGAAGGAAGCATCCTGAGACTTGTATGTTAGGTACTATCCCGGCATTTTCCTAACGAGAATGAGAAAAACCCAGGAAAATTTCACTTATGATGGCTGGCCTTGAAAAAGCTTTACACTTTTTCTACGAGTGTCCCCACCGGGAATCGAAGCTGGGACCGATTGCATCAAGGGCGAGAGCACCACAAAATTTAATTCAATTGTATCATAATCAATGGTACGTATGTTGAAAAATAGCCTAAATCCTAATTGCCCTTTTTGCATATAAAGAAAAGAGTGGGAAAAATACTTTAGTCAATCAAGGTTATTATTTACTTAAAATATAACAGAATACGGACACATTTTAATCGTGGTAGTTACCACTCTCGAAACTCGAACCTGCAGCCCTTCGATTAGTGTTGTCCCGAGACGAGACATCAAATAAGGTTTTCTTGTCTCGTCTGGTAAATTTTATAGAAGGCTCGTCTCATCTCGTCTCGATTCTCAAAGAATTGTTAGTAATCTTGTCTCGATTCTCCGAAAATTTTTCTCATTTCGTTTTGTAAATTTTTGTAATATACATATATATAGTATATATAGTAAGAGAGTAATCCCTACGGTGATATTGTTTAGTCTTGTTCTTACTTGTTAAACAATCTGCAATTCACATTCATTTCCTCCCTCATTTTTAGAAGTTATCCAAGCCCTTCCAAGTCACAAGAAGTTGATTGAGGATATGATAAGGAATGAAATCTTTTAATTTAACGTCCCAATATTATGTCCTTTAGGCTAAAGGAAATGAATGACTAAGGTAAGTGAATGACGATGGAAGAATTGGTGGAATGACAAAGTGGGAAGAAACGGAAGTACCTCGAGAAAGCCCACGGACACGATGATGTCCACCACAATACTTACTTGGCAAAGGATCGAACCAGGTACCTCACGTACCAGTAGTAAGTGCTCCACTACTGAGCCAACCTGCACCGCGAGGATATAAAAACATTTGAACCATGTATTATTGGAATGCATTGTGTGAAGACTTGCATATCTTTAAACGTTGATAAAAGTTCTTCATTGTGTTCGTACAATCCCTTTATTAATTTATAAGTTTTTTTTATACCTTTAAATCATGTAACACTAAAACAGTGTTTGAGATGTAAAACCCACGAACGTTTATGCTGCTTACTAGACTAGTAAAATGTCTCGTCTCATCTAGGATTTAAGAGTCTTCATCCCGGCGAAATTAAAATACCGCTAATTTTACAGTAATTATGTGATATCTTCAAATAGATAAAATATAATTGAAACATGGAACAAGAGCGCCCTAGACAATATTATTTTGCGTGAGGTACCGTTATCACAAGTCACCTAGTGGCTTTCCGTTTTCAGCTGTTTAGAAACGCGAAAATAAATGCCGATTTTCAAAATGGCTCGAAATCGAAAGCAGATAAGTGAGTCGTGATAACGGTTTCTCATGCAATATATTATTGCCTAGGACGCTCTTGTTCCACATTTCGATTATCTTTTATCTATTTGAAGATATCTCATAATTACTGTAAAATTAGCGGTATTTTAATTTCGCCGGGATGAAGACTTAAAAAATGCATTTGTCTTGTTTTGGAGACGAGACGAGACGAGAAATTATTCCTCTCGTGGTTAAACACTATTCTCCATTGCGTAGCAATACCATACTCATCTTTTCCGCCTTATATATACGTATCCAGGAGTTTAATGTGATTGCAACGGGAAACTGGGAAGGGGAAAACTCATGTATTAATGCGAGTGTATGAATCGGAGGGTAAGAAAAGCGATCCGAGTTGAGGCGAGGCCAGAATGACGATCATCAGCGTGGAGCAGTATATCAATGTCAATAGGATTAACAGCTGCATTTGACAGAAACAATGTAATTTTACACAAGAGACAATGTTGTCCCTTTCCCTATATAGAGGTTTTGTATGTACTCGTAACGTTATCAACAAATACACGAACACAATTTACACTTATAGTTTATATGATTCCGATCTCACATCAATAATACCCTCAACAGTTCAATTAGTCCTAATATGCAGTAGTCGAAAATTAGTTTATTTTTTGAACTACGAATGTAAGTATCAATTGAGGTTACGAGGTTTTGATTTTACTTTTAAGAAATGTTAACGATAACACAAAGTGGTATTAATTTACTGACAAATGCACAAAGTGGTAATTATCTACATCTAATAAGCAGAAGATAATGATTTTTACTTGTTTAAAAATAGCTTTAAATGCATTTCTGATCATTTCGTTCCTTCTGTCTATTTATTTCCTTTACTTTACGCTAAGTATTGCGATAAGAAATGTGCAACGTAAGAGAATTTCTATCATTTACGTATAAAACCAAATAACTTGGAGTAACAACCCTTTTTATGGGTGTGAGGCACTTCAACGCCATCTGTTAGTGACCAGCTGAACTACGTCTACCCAAACGACAAACACATGGTCAGCCCACTGCATCTCCCTTTCTCTACCAGACATATCGGGAGCTTCTTAGACCTAGCGGCAGTCACGGCTTTTATTCACGTGACTCCCAAGTTTGCATCACGACACTGGGTGGACGCCGAAAACAACCCGGGATTCGAACTCTGGACCATGCGGACATGAATCAAACGCTCTAACCACTAAAACTACGATGTCTCTTATTATTTACATATGCATATACTTAAAAAGTACTTTGTTCCTTTTTCTTATCACAAATTGTTAGCGCTGATGTTAATTGGCCCGTGATTCCAGCACGGCGACGGTGCTTGACTGGAATACGAGATCGAGTAAGAATTCGGATATTACATGAAGTACAGACCCTGTTTCACATAGCCTTGGTGCCAGGGTCGGATCCAGAATTTTTTGAGGGGTGGGTGCACCAATAACTACCAGTGCATTTGAATTGAATTGGAAATTTTTTAAAATGCCTTTAGGCATCAGTGGTGTGAATGACGAAATGCTTTGGAAATGATAAATGTCTGTTCTCGGTGAATCCTTTTCTTTCAACTCTCAGAAAATTGACTTAAACTATCGATTTTGCAAAACTTCTATTTGTTTTAAGCCCAAACGGAAACATGACAGCTGAAATTTTCGGAAAGTATTGCTATTTTCACTGCTAGCTTCTCACTTTAGCTAGTGCATATTTACAAATAAGGGAGAGGTATGCACATGGACCTTTGCAGCCCCCTAAATCCGGCCCTTCTTGGTGCTGAAAAAAGTTTTAATCTTAAATCAAACAATCAACTTTTAAAAATGCTTATATACAGTAAATACCACTTATTCCCGTATCACTACTACTATCTTGTACTACTACTACTACTACTACTACTACTACTACTACTACTACTTATAATAATAATAATAATAATAATAATAATAATAATAATAATAATAATAATAATAATAATAATACAACTACACATCCAACCAACTGAAGTTGTCTTACATTTAAATTGGCAAACTTTTAGGGAATATGTCAGTAAATTGTTATAATAATTTAATCAAATTTATATCGATATTTGGAGACAAATAAAAAAAAAACTAAGTAACTATGGGTGCATGCCCTCCTTTCCTCTGAAAACGACAAAAGAGCTCCCTCGTTTTCCCACACCCTCATTAAGATCTTAACCCATAAGTAGGTCTACTACACGGTGTCTGTCAGACTCCGCGTTCGCCATAACTTCCCGTTCTACCGCCTCTCCAAATTGTCACTTCTACGTTCTTGGTTATATTGAGTGTATATGCGAAAATTAACAACGTGTCAGTAGTTTTTTCCGCAATATATTGTTCGGAGTCTGACAGACTCCGCGTAGTAGTAATGTGCCAAAAAAAAAAAAAATGCGTAGTACTTAAGAGTTAAACTCCAGTTTGAGACCAAACTCTTTTCGTCCGTTTAGTGGTGATCTCTGATTAACGGGTAGATAAGATTTGTCAGCTTTGATAGAAATAGTCCAGTTTACGATCAAACAATAACTGACTCCTTTTGCGATCAAACAGTAACTGACTCCTTGAAAGAAACTTTTAAGAACCAGAACTCACTGAACTAGCCGTTTGGTTGCATTATTTTTTTACTATTAATAGAAACAAGTTAACCAAAGTAGGGAGCATGAGCGGTCACGAAACTTTAACTAACTCTTTTCAGTAAGATATTAAGAATATCTAAAACGTTATAAAACAATGACCTAAATGGTACCAGATCTGATTACAAAATGAAAAATTTCTTTCTTACTCTATTCAGAATTTACTTTATTGTGCAGGTTGCATAGATGCTAAGAAATATTATGGATTATAAACGGAATATGGATAGCTACCGTTGCAAATAAAGATGTTAATGGATTGAATCCATTAACCCTTTTAGAATTTTTGGTAGCTTTTGTTATCGTGGCGTAGTATCGTCTTCGACCGCTTATTTAGGTTCTATAACAGGTATTTAAGCCGGATTTTTTTTTATTAGTCTTATCAAGAATGGATCAAAGAACAACGCAGATGCGTTTTAGAACCGGATGGTCAACTTAGGCGGCGGGGTGTAACTTTTATTTTATTTTTTCTTAAGATAAATTTCAAAATTTTTTATGCCTTTATAGGGATGCGCATGAGATGAGCCGAGACAGGATTTTCCTGACAAAATTCGAATCGAGACACGGCTCTTCCAAAAGTGAAATATACATTTTTCGAGTTGAGACATCACTTTTACAGCACATTTTCGAGACGAGACAGCCACAAATCTTGTCTCGTGCGCGTCCCTACACCTTTAGTTTTCATGATATCAGATTGGAACTTTGCATACTGATTGTATGTACCTTTGGGTATTTCTCAAATTCTTCTTAGATCCCTACGTGAACCCAGGCCCGGGTCAGAAGGGCACAATATTGTAAAAAAAATCGAAAAATCTTGTTTTTTTTCTTTTTTGATTTTCCCGTTTCTGGTATATAATATAGACAAGCGAGTGGTACCGTTGGAAAGTATGATCTATCCTAAAAAAAAAAAAAAAAAAAAAATAATTAAAAAACGAGGTACGAACCATGATTCAACGATAATTGGTAAGGAAGCAGTGGCTGTTTGACTGAAGGTCTAAAATTTACCTCAAACAGTGCCTATAATAAGCTCGGTCGAGATTATTGCAGAAAGAAAAGCTACATATCCTGTCATTATAGGCAACCAACATTTATTTGCTACTATACAGGTTGCATACTAGCTAGGGAATATTATATAGGTATGGATTTTAAACGGGGAAAATCACCGTTATCCGTGAAAGTGATAGCAGATTGACTTCTTAACGAACCTGGCCAAGGTAATTGCTATACTTATCTATTGCAAAAAAACATAATTCAAAAACTTTCTTTCGTTCAAGAATTATTGGGTGAAGTAATAAACATACGTTAGTATTCACTAACACTAGTATTCAATAACACTACAATCTTGTAATGTCGCCTTGAGTGGTTCTAATAATTCTAATTACGGAATTTTCACAACGCACGCTGCACTTTTGTACGTTGCTTTGCAATGTAACCAAATATTCTTTGTTTCTTTGAATTCTGTTGCAATCTTATGTAACAACACATGCTACTTATTTTTCTATGGGTTTAGGTATAGGGTTTGTAAAAGTAAGGTGGGTGTTAGAAACATCCATACCATCCTTGACTCAAATATGAAGACGAATCATCTTGAAAGGGTTTTCTTTTTGCAACACAGGAACTGCTTGAGACATTGTGGTAAACAAGAAAAAAAGCATATATATATATATATATATATATATATATATATATATATATATATATATATATATATATATATATATATATATATATATATATATATATATATATATATATATATATATATATATATATATATATATATATATATATATATATGTATATGTATATAAATTGAACTAAAAATGACTCTGAGACAAGGATATGAAGAAGAATTTCTTTACATAGAAAGGAGAGAGAGAGAAAAAAATCTCTTTCGCAGTACGGTTAGAAAAGGAGAGTTATAAAGGAGAGAAAAAGCAAAGAACAAACGAAAGAAAGAAACATAACACAGAAAAAGCATTATAATGACAAATTATAGGGAAGTAAGCAAAGATGAAACTTACGGAAACTGACATTAGAAATTCAGATGACCAAAAGAATTCTCTGTGATTTTTCAGACCGAAAAAAGAAAAAAAGGCAAAGAAAAAGGCAGCCAAATAGCCATGTCATCAGTGTTACCGACAGTTCATTTTTAATATAAATGGGGCATAAGACTGCGACAAAAAGACAAGACGGGTAAATGCTTAAGATTTTTCCAAGGGAGGAATCAGCGAAAAACAGGGGGACAGTAAGAGCACAAAGAATAAGAAATGGAAAGATAAAATAGCGAAGAAGTAAAGAGAATGTTTAGTTTATATATGTATGTATGTATGTTTGTATGTGAGTGTGCGTGGCTGTGGGTGTAAGGTATGTCAGAAGAAAAAAGTGAATATTTTGGGAGATCACTCACTACTTTCTAAGATTTTAAAAAAAAGAAATGCTGGAACTAAGGAAATGTTCCTTCTTTCTTGTGAGGTCATATTTCAAGAATAAGGGATAGTGACAGAATAAGCAAAGGTTTGAAATTTAAAACTTGGAGAAAAGGGGAAAAATAAAAAAAGAAGGAAAAATAGATCATAAGAAGACTAACAGAAACACAAGAGTAGGAACATTGGATAAGACGGATTATTTTTTTTTTTTAAACTTGATTTCCTTTTGAGTTAATAGGGATAATTCGCCATCCTTTTACAAGAAGCTATGAAGATGTATTGTCGCCATGGAGGGAAAAAACCCACAAACATAGCAATGAGGGAAATTTTACGTTTATTTTTCTTTCTTATGGGTGATGAAAATCATTCCGTATATATGTAGTTCCATTTTTTTTTTTTTTTCTGGAGAGTCTGAGAAATACAGGACCTGAATGAAAAGATGCTTCTTCAAGTGATGATGTCCATTCCAGAGGAATTCCTATATGAAATGGCAGAAAGGTTTGTGTTCACGAGTATATATATGTACGAATCTTGATGATCTCGGCGACTAGGATAAATGTCTTGCAGACGATACGTGGAAATGATTATGGCTTATCTGACGCCACAAGTCCGGTGCCTCTATTTCTTCCTCTGCGTCCATCACACACTAACATAAATTCACTTTCTCTTCTCCTTTTTTTTTTTTTTTTTTTTTTTTTTTTTTTTTTTTTTTACATGTTATAGCTATAGCCGTACTTATTCACGTTCAGACTCAATTCAGAATGAGTTTATCCAGGAGAATACTCAAACTCGGGAAGTCAAATCGTATGTTGTTTGTGTGACGATAAACACTCTCCAATGTAAGCAACGCAATATATTTTTGGCTATATGAAAATAAAAAACGTATTAATCAATTTGCTTATATAGCTACATGCTTAACCGGGGAAGATTTTCGAAAACAGTTTCGGAAAACGTTTAGATTTAAGAAATGAGATGAGCCAGTGGATAAGTAGAACGTCGATTCCGCAATTCGTATGTATCAGTAAGTATATGAGTGCTTGTTATACCCCACTTACCCTAAGTTAAAGACCAGGGATAGGATAACCAGTTTGTTTCCTCCGTAAGTTCAGAAACGAGTAATTAAATTAAGAACTCTAGTAGAGTTGAGTTGAGTTGATTTTGAGTTTAACGCCCTTTTCAGCAGTGAGGCTATATGAGACGGGACCTACTAATTAACGTGGAATCCGAATTACATGAGCTCCCGCTGGGAATCAAACCTGGGTCTCCCGTGCCGAAGGCGCGTACGCTAACCGCTTAGCTACGAAGGAAGAACTCTAGTAGAGGAATAAGTTGAGTACCACGTGTAAAAAACTGCTTAATTACGTTTTCATTAAATAGGTATCATTTATAAGTATATTTCCCCGATTAAAGCGCTCTGACCTCCTATAGTGTAGAGCCTGAAAGAACCAACCAGAACCTTCACAGAGAGAGTATATGTAACGGAGGGAATAAAATCGAAATGTCTACGGTAGTCAGGAAGGGTATTTTCCTCTCATGATAAGTGACCAGACCAGAGGAGCACCCATGGGGGCGCATCCCGGGTCCGGACCCTCTCCCCCTAAAAACTTAACATACATATGTACACTTTCTTAATAAAACTATATTTCTTTAACACGGGAATGATTGATGTAGCACGAAAATTCAATCTTACATTTCATCTGTACTCTTTCTCTTTAAAAAAAATCTAGTTTTATACTTTTTTTTTTTTCAAAATATAGGTGGAAGTATTTTACAATCACTTATCGTCATTTCGGGTGCAGAATAATAACCGTTCAATACTACATAGACGTCTTAGCTTGCAGTATTGGACTCCCTAAAACAAAAAATGCTGGGTGCGCCCTTGATATGCACTGAATATGTTTAATTTTAAAACTATAAAAACGTCAATCAAAAATGTAACAAACAATATCATTCACTTTAAGAAGCAAACAAATATGTTTTTTTGAAACGCGTATTTGAGTTTGTGTAAACATATCCTCATGTGAGTTACAAGATTGAAATGCTGCTCACGTCCAGAGGCAGAGATTGAAACCTGGATATTATACAAAAGACCCCTCCGTCCTGTTGTTGGCCCCAAGAGATTTGTTGGCTTTTATGTAGTTACGCGCGTGGATATACAGTAACACAACGTTTTCAATGAAATACGAGCTACAAATGGTTTGTAACGTGAACCTTTCTAATAGTTTCTCCTGTAAATTGATATGCTCAGCAAAATAACGCATTCTGAGGTGTACGTGATTTTACATATTTTCTCGTGTCAATTAAAAGAAAATTTTGTTTAAACTTTATATTGGTACCTAATGGTAAATAATAAATATATAAATAATTACTAAGCGGCTTTTCCCAGTCATAAAAATATTAGCCAATCATGCGCAACTGGATGGTGAATTGAAAGCTCAACGACTCACAAAATCTTAACTTATGTCTTTGTTGATTACTAGAGTTCGTTTGTTTTATCTTGGCACACTTCCCGCCAGTGCACTTGGTTGGCTTTTTAAAGTATTTTCTGCCAGCACTCACGTGAACGCTTTAATCCAATAGACGTCTTATTAGTTTTGTCTTGTACATGACGTTAGTTGTCAGCCAGCCCATTAAATGAGGTCATTGCTATTTGGCGGGTATTTGAAGTGCTTAGTTGCTACACGCAAAGAAGTGTGTTATTCTGTGATTTTTGAGTGTTGTAGCGTTTTGCTTTGCTTCCTAACGTATTGTAACTCATAACTTAACCGCGTTGCAGACAGATCTATCTTTTTGTCAAATAAAAACAAACATACACTAATTATTATTTATTCATGCACCAATTACTTCCTGATCACGATGCTGAACCAACGTTATGTTTTTTTCTTTCCTAATCCCAACAGAAATCAAACCCAACTTCTTACGTGCTAACCATCCACGATAGCACAATATACATAGTGTTTTTTTTTTTTTTTTTTTTTTGGTAGCAGTATGCAATTGTACCCAGTAGAGGCACCTGTTTTCAAAAGTTTTTAAAACAATAGTTTTTGCCTTGCCCGCTTTTCTTCAATTTTTATATTTATGAAATGATTGCTTTTTTGAATTTGAATTGATTAGAAGTCTCGAATAAGAGTATATTATATGTATTTAAAAGGTAGTAGGGCAAACAGATGGCAGCGCTTGCTAAGTTATTCCACTTGTTTAGATTTTGAGGCTTCCTTTTCTAGCCAATCAAGACGTGAAGAAAATTCATATTGATGGTGAGTACCGGCCGGCACTTTATTTTTCAGAAAAAAACATTCCGTATAGTAAATTAAGGTGTCATCAGAGCTCAAGACATGTTCCCTCTTTTTATTATTTTTACTACGTTTCTCACAATGATTACTGAAACTATTTACGAAAGTGTCAGTCTACCAGGAATAAACTTCGTAGACTCTAACAGTCATTTTGAACTTGAAGTTCTACGATGTCATCAATTTTGTTATGCTTTTCTTTCTATTCTCAGTGAACCAAACAAACAGACATAAATAAGCAGACCGAAAAACTTGACCTTGGTAACAATGATGGAACAGGTCACTTGGGTCTCGACTTTTGTCCGGGTCAACCAGGTTTGAGTCTTGCTTCTCAGACCTGAACAGACCTAGACAGATCCGGTGATTCGAATACTGCAGAAGTATAAGCTCTGCAACATTACTGTAGAATTTTATAGTTAATTGAAGACGTTACTACTCGATTTTATTTGATGATTTTTTTTTGTCAAGATAACGGGTGTCCCATAAAGAATACAACTTTTGAAATGCCCGCCATTTCTGTTCTCGTAAGCTGGCAACACTGAACGTTACATGATTTTCATTTGTTGTCTTTGTGGTTACTAGTCACGGAGCACTGAATAGCGCATGGTCTTCACCTGTTTTCTGTACGGGTAGGAACGGAATTCTTCATGACGGAACAGCGTGTTGTCATAGTGAAAACTTATGACAAATGTGTTTAATATTGTGCAAAGACTGTTAGCAAACTCCGTGAAATGTTCGGTGAACGTAATGCACCTAAGAAGTCTTCTGTGATGAGACTGACTGCCAAATTTCAGAAAACCTGTTCAGTTGTAGACATTAAACCCTCGAGGTGTCCTCGTGTTAGTCGTTGTGCGGAAAGCTTATTAGAACATGATACCGGAAACGCATTAACAGTGAACGGTGAACGCTACCGTAATATGTTAAGAGATTTTTGTGGTCTGAACTGGATCGTATGAATGCTGAAGAGGTATGATTTCAGCAAGACGGCGCAATTTATCACACATCGATTGCAACAATGTACTTGTTACGAGAGTGATTCCCTGCCCGAGTATTTGCTTGGAAGGGTCTGTGATCCCACAAAAATGTCAAGATCTGATACTAATATTTCGAGCTACATATGAAACACCTCAACAGATAATATGTCAATACTGTATAATTGTGTATGATATCGGTTACCATCGTTTCTGAAAATGTTCTTACCATTATAGTACACTGAGGAAAATCTTTTATCCGAACAAATATACGGATCCATAAGTTTACTACGGAAATCTGTACGGAGCATACATTATTCATATGCTACATATCTACTGCCTTTTCCCATCCAGATGTGACATCATACCGCTGCAGGATGTTTGACATCTAACAATCTTCCGTATATTACATAGATATGTGTTATATACGTCAGGTATGTGTTATATACGTATATTACATAGATATGTGTTATATACATATATTACATTGATATGTGTTATATACGACAGGTATATGTTATATACGTCCATCGGTATGTGAAATCCTGACCGTCTATATACATTTCCTTGTTTCATACGGAAAGTATAGTCTGTGATTCCACAAAAATTTCAAAATCTTTCGAGATAGGTATGAAACACCTCAACAGATTATATGTCAATACTGTATAATTGTGTGTGATATCGGGTTAACATTGTTTCTGAAAATGTTCTTACCATTATAGTACACTGAGGAAAATTCTTTATCCGAACAAATATACGGATCCATAAGTTTACTACGGAAATCTGTACGGAGCATACATTATTCATATGCTACATATCTACTGCCATTTCCCACCCAGATATTATATCATAGCTCTGCAGGATGTCTGACATCTAACAATCTTCTGTATATTACATAGATATGTGTTATATACGTCAGGTATGTGTTATATACGTATATTACATAGATATGTGTTATATACGTCAGGTATGTGTTATATTCGTATATTAGCGTCTACATAGATATGCGTTACATACGTCAGGTATGTGTTATATACGTCAGGTATGTGTTATATACGTATATTACATAGATATGTATTATATACGTCAGGTATGTGTTATATACGTCAGGTATGTGTTATACACGTATATTACATAGATATGTGTTATATACGTCAGGTATGTGTTATACACGTATATTACATAGATATGTGTTATATATGACTGGTATTTGTTATATACGTATATTACAGATAAGTGTTATATATGTCAGCTATGTGTTATATACGTCTATCGGTATGTAAAATCCTGACCGTCTATATACATTTCTTTGTTTCATACGGAAAGTGTAGATGGAACGCACTTAGACGCAAAGTGTTATAAAACACGCGTTTTTAATTATACGTTTGGTGCAAGATGTTACCTATAGTTGTAGGCCCTACGTTAAGTCATCATCCCGGCGAAATTAAAATACCGCTAATTTTACAGTAATTATGTGATATCTTCAAATAGATAAAAGATAATCCAAATGTGGAACAAGAGCACCCTAGACAATATTATTTTACATGAGAAACCGTTATCACGACTCACTTATCTGCTTTCGATTTCGAGCCATTTTGAAAATCGGCATTTATTTTCGCGTTTCTAAACAGCTGAAAACGGAAAGCCGCTAGGTGACTTGTGATAACGGTACCTCACGCAAAATAATATTATCTAGGGCGCTCTTGTTCCATATTTCAATTATCTTTTATCTATTTGAAGATATCACATAGTTACTGTAAAATTAGCGGTATTTTAATTTCGCCGGGATGAAGACTCTTAAGTTCAAAAACTACAGGATTTACGCATGTAACCCACATACCCCACATGCGTTTTCCCCCCCTCTGTGTATCTAGAAGCCCTGACAGCACTCTATTAAAGATACGTAAATTTAATTCTGAAGAGAATTAACTATGGAGCGTAACGTTTGAAACACGTCATGGGTATAACATTCTATCTGAGCCGCAAGATCTTTGAGTATGCAATACGTATTTTCCTGTTCTTTTTGTGACAGGGTTTAGGGAACTCGGATAAACTCTTTTTAAGAGAAACAAAAAAGACATTGTTTTGATTGAATATTATTTTGAGTTCGTGCCAGAAGAAACAGACGACACAGTTATAAAGCAAGGAAAAGAAATGGAATCCAAAGTAAACATAACACGAGGAGTGAATGCATCGAATATGTGACAGAAGACGTTGCTTTGAATGATGGATTGATGAAAACAATGAAGTGTCGCCTGTCTCTTGTCTGACATGCCAACACACGCGGACGGTGTCAACTTCTTTCAGAAACAAAATAAAAATGTTAAGAAATAGTTCACATGTCAAGAAATAGATCGAAATTGAGAAGGCTGTAAAAGTTTTTTTTTTTTTTTTTTTTTTTTAAGTTTCCGTAAATATCATTTTATTTTTAAGTTCGTATCCGCTGAACTTAAAAGAAACCTTCTTGAGCGAAAATAATTTAATATTTCCATATTTGTACTTCAAAACTAAAATATTGAATGTTTATCTTCAACTCTGGTCACATTAAGTATAATCTGTAGGAAAATGAAATGAAATCTTTGTTTTACGTACCACGGTTATGCCGGTTAGGCTAAAGGAGACGGTGATGATGAGGGATGAATGAAATGTGGAATGAAGAAAGTGGGAGGAAACGGGAGAACCCCGAGAAAACCCACGCACACGGTGTTTGTCCACCACAAAGTTCACTTGGTGAGGGCTGGGATCGAACCCGGGACCCCAAGCACCAGAGGTGAACGCTCTACCACTGAGCCACCGCGGCCCCCGTATAATCTGTAGGCTAAAATATATATAATGTAATGTTCCAGCTTAACGTCCAACGACTATGACTTTTAGCTTAAGGGAGACGATGATTAAAGCAAGTGAATGATGATGGAGGAATTGGTGGAATGAGAAAGTGGAAGGAAACAGGAGCACCCCCGAGAAAACCCACAGACACGATGTTGTCCACCACAAACTTTACTTGGGTCAGGGATCGAACCAGGGATACCAGATGTAAGCGTTCTACCACTGAGACTAAAGTATGGACGGTATCAAAAGTGAATAATTGGTACATCAAGACGAAAAAAAAAAAAAATAAACTGAGTATCATCATGATGGACGCGTCTCAATTTGAGACAAGTGACCTACAAAGTAAATGTTGTAATACAAGGATTATAAGTGTTGGAACAGATTGAAATTTAGGATTAGAAGTATAATATGTAATTAGTGGCTTTATTAAACGTGTATTTGCTTGCATATATCAATCTATATTTCTCTAAGACCCTGACTTCCTATGTGACACAAATCAAGATCATTACTAGTCTGGTGGGTAGAGGTATGTCTTTACTACATAGGGTCCCTTGTTTGATTCCCAGATAGAGATTTTCAAATGCAGTACGGAAACTGTAGGCCCTACTTTAAACTGCAAGTCTTGTCTTATATGGTCCAATGAATAAAACTTCGAGTTATAGAGGTTGAATAAATATAACTTTGAGTTATAGAGGTTGAATGAATAAAACTTTGAGTTATAGAGGTTGAATGAATAAAACTTTGAGTTATAGAGGTTGTATGAATAAAACTTCGAGTTATAGAGGTTGAATGAATATAACTTTGAGTTATAGAGGTTGAATGAATAAAACTTCGAGTTATAGAGATTGAATGAATAAAACTTTGAGTTATAGAGGTTGAATGAATAAAACTTTGAGTTATAGAGGTTGAATGAATAAAACTTCGAGTTATAGAGGTTGAATGAATATAACTTTGAGTTATAGAAGTTATATAGTCACTTTTCATGAGAAACGCGGAACCTCGGTATCTCGAATTTTTGTTGTGGCCACATTGATAACTCAAATCTTGATTACTCGATATCTCGAATTTTTAATGTCCCACTGTGTAAAGAAATAAAGGAAAAGTTTTGGCGATAGGTGAGACTCTTTCGTTTGGAATATTGACCTTGAAAACGTTTAAGAGTATTCTTCAGGGTTGATGGTAGGGCAATTAGTAATACTTTTAATCTTCTTTAAAAAGTTTTTCCGAATAGGTTAGGTAAACTTGATTTGTGGATTTATCTCACAAAAAAAGAAGAAGGAGGAGGAGGAGGAGAGGGAAGAAATAGACAAATTTGTATTCTAAGAAAGATTCAAGTGTCGGAGTCTTTTGTCTGTGAACGGACGAGATCCCGATTCATTAGTCACATTAAGACACCAAACTCATTCCCAGCGGCAGCAGAAACAGAGAATATACTTTACTGTAGAAAGAAAGACCTGCGGACATACATAGGAGAAACGAATTATTGGAAACGGAGAGCAAGATCTGGATAATCTGAAGGGGGTGGGTGGTAGTGTCTATAGGGATAAAGAGGGTAGAAAATTCCGACGTACTATAGGAACAGGGTTTGAATGACCTAGCAGCAAACTTAGTAGTAGTCTTTCTCATTTCCTCAACAATTCATCCACACTCACACTAGTAAGACAGGAGGAAAAAAAAAGGGAAGGAATCAACCCTTAGGCTGGAAACACCCTTATTTCCCAGCGTCAGTTCCTCAAGTTGAGTTCTTCCTTCAACAGTGGCAGCGAGCTAATGATTCCAGGGAGAACGGAGCAGGAGGTTTGGGAACTGAGGGATTCAGAAGGAAGATGAAAAATTAGTGTCATCACGAGACGAAGGCCTTTGGAGAAAGAAGAAAGAACGGAAGAAGAAAGAGCAAAGCAAAAAAAATTAAGAAACGGACAAGGAGGAGGAGAAAGAGGAGTAAAAAAAAGCGAATGATTCCCTTCAGGCTGATGTACCAGAGAATCGGACATTGCCGTACCATTAGGTCAATTCTTCTTTTTACCAACCTTTAACCACCCCCTAAAACATTAAACTGTCTGGTAGGTCTTTGTCTTCTTTCCTCCATATATATATACACACTTACATATACCCAAACACACGCATGGTATTTTATTTGTGCTTGCTTGTTAAAGGCAATTTGAGAAATTCCTTAAAAACAAAATACGTAACTTATAATGTAACATCTATACCTTTAGCTCGATTGATTTTTCTTCAAATACGTTTTAGAACTAGAAATATGAAGAGCTCCGATACATTGCTCCAAGGGCGTAAAACTGGGCAAATATTTATTTTCACTATAAGACAAGGGAAGAAGTTTTAACAAACTAAATATCATTAAAAAAAAAAATACCTCAGACACTTAACAGGACAACAACGACTCACCAATCTTAGGATCATATTTATAGAGCATAAATTAGCTACAAAGCTATCTTTTGAGGACATTGTAAAAACCTTTGCAGCCAAAAGAACCCGCAAAGTTAAATTTTAGTTCCAGATTTTTGTTTTCATTTAACTTACATTGATGTCCAAGTATAATACTAGAGACAATTGATCGACTGTTTACCATTATTAAATATTCTATTCTAAAGCAGCAGACTGTTGATTCATTGTATACATATGCATCTCGATATAATTCCAAAAACATAGTGATTTGCAGTTATTATGATAAGACTATAAGAATATGTCAAGCATGCTACTCTCAAATTATTTGGCAATCCAATACTAATTAGTTTGGTGTTTTATATTGTACTAAAAATTAAATTATGTACTGCAATTTTGAAATCAAGCTTTACCACTTGATGAAAAAACGGAATAGGAGAATTACTGTGTGATGCCAATAAGGGGGGGGGGGGGCGCTAAGGCGAGTTCATGCACCGGGCGACAAATAGCCTCGTTGCGTCGCTGGAAGTAAGGGATCATACACTGTAAAAAATCTTTGTGTTATTTCAACGACATGCCTATGTGTTAAAACGATTGTGTTAAAATATAACACAAACAAGTGGTTAGAACAACTCACTCTCCATTTGGAGTTGTGTGTCAAATGCCGGTAGTTGAAATGACACACTACCTGTGTGTTAAATTAACACAAGTGTAGAATCTTCGATGTTATTTTCTGCGTGATTGCCAAATATGTTGGGCATCTAATTATAAAGGCTTATGAATTGAAGCTACAGACAAACACATTAAAAAGAAATACTTAAACGAATCCAGGTATACGCAAAATTTCATCTGCCACATTTGATGCATTTATTGCTTCTTTTTCTAAGTGATTGTGTACTAGAAGCAACAAACGCACCAACTTTATTAGATGGCAACTGTCGCCGATCATTTGAAAGTGAATATGGAATAACTATAAAATAAAGTAAATAGACAGTCGTCATTTTGTTATAAAATTACATGGCGAGCAGATTTTATCTTATCCCGAACGGTTATCGTCGTATATACGCGGCTTAAAGGAACACTCTGATTAGCCAAATTCAAAAGACCTCAACAATTTATCCCTCTACAAGCGACGTTTTATTCATCGCTCCCGTGGCCAAGTCGGAAGAGCACGTGGCTATAGTGCGTCTTGTAAGAGAACGTCTCTGATAGCTCGCAGTGGCATTGCCACTACTCGCGTGTCAAGGATTTTTCGGTGCAACTGTAGTGGCAATTTAATTAATGATATAAGATAGAGTGATCATGGTTGGTAACACTGGTATCAAAGTAGGGGCTGCAATGTCCCACCGCATGTGGTAAGAAACGTCAGAGATCATCTCTTGTTGGCCGTGCTATAGTAAGGTGGTTCGTTCCCTCCCTCCGCCAATGGAGTATTATTTTGTTCTTCACCTCTTTTTATTCATAGTACTTTTCATTGGTTTCCTGTTCTTTTAAGGTAATTTCCTTAATTTCTCTCCATATCCACATTTCAAAACTACTCAGGCCTTTTTGTATTTTTCTCGTAATGTCCCCGTTTCTCCCTGTATTCAGCAACCAACAAAATACACCTGTTGCTTTCCTAGTTTGCTATTTCTACCCTTTCCTTTATTTCCTATTTTCATTTACAATAGTACTTAAATACTAGTTCTGCTTTTACTTCTTATACTTGCAACATTTTCTTTTGTTCCAATCACATTTCCTGCATAATTCCTTGAACCGTTTGCGAGAAGTCCCATAACTTTCAAGACAGAGCATTTTAAAACCTCATGTTTCTCATTTTCGACGTAGTTTAGTCGCTAGGTTGGACGTAGATTAGTCGCTAGGTTGGACGTAGTTTAGTCGCTAGGTTGGACGTAGTTTGGTCGCTAGGTTGGACGTAGTTTAGTCGCTAGGTTGGACGTAGATTAGTCGCTACATTGGACGTAGTTTAGTCGCTAGGTTGGACGTAGATTTGTCGCTAGGTTGGACGTAATTTAGTCACTAGGTTGGACGTAGATTAGTCGCTAGGTTGGACGCAGTTTAGCCGGTCGCTAACAGACGGCGTTGGAGCGGCCCAGGCCCACAAAGGGCTGTTACGTCAATGGTTTGGTTTTGGTTTAGTGTTTTGTGAGACTTATAGTTTGGAGGGCTCTTGCCAACCTACTGGATGTTGAATTATTTCTCCATAAAAACAACCTTTTGTAATGGCTGTTACGCTAGAACTCGTATTTAAAAAGAAAAATGCGTATGCAAATTCTGAAGGGTTAGTGCGTATTCTAAGGATATTCGCATATTTCTCCATATACTTGAAGTTCGAATCATTTTTATATTCTTAATGGCCTGGATCATGTTATTTCATGGTTATTGGACGTCTCTTAAACAAGCGACGAAGCTACTATCTGTTGTTCAAATGATAACGCACCTGGTTTGACCTTTTCTTAATTACTTGATCCTGAATGAATCATATTTAAATTTGCTGTCAACCATCATGTCTTTCGAAAGGTAGGGAACACTCACACATACACACACCAGATGACACTTCTTCCCTATCTGATTAACTTTACATGTAATAAACTGAATATTTAGCAGGTACTTAGAATGTACTTATAATCTTATGCTGAACATCAATGCTTAAGTGAAGATTAAGAACCATTGAATTAAACTTAATGAACACAGGAAACAACACTTCAATTTACTTAATCTCATTTCTTAGTTTATTCAACAGGAAAAGTTTTTTTTTTTTTTTTTTTTTTAACACCATGCTTTCGTAGGCAAAACACAATTTTAATGATCTTTCGGGTGAGTGTTACTATTTTAACTTTTCTCCCTTAGAAACAAACTTTGGGTGAAGTAATACGTACGGTACCAAAAATAAATTAAAAGAGTAAGATAGAAAATGTCTTTAGGCTAATGGAGAATTTGAATAACAAACTAGATGTCATCTTATTCCACTTTTTTTCCAGAAAAGTTGCTGGAACAAGTTCTCCAGATTCAGACCACCCATCATCACCTGAAACTTTAACAAAAATGGATGGAAAGTTAGCTATAATAGAGATCACATTTAGGGTTGGAAAGTTACTAAAGAAAATCTGTTGAAACGTTATTTCCCGTTTTTCTCATCAGTTCGGTTTCCTTGTTTTTTCGGTACAGTACAATACAGAGTAGTATTTCTGGTTTTAATGATCTTACTTGATATAGTTTTTTGATCATCAGTTTCTTAAACATTGTTGATAAAAAGATATTTCTTTTTTTCACTACTCTCGATATTGAGATTTCCCGAACACTGATTTATACTAGTATTCTTGATACAGAAGTGTCTGGATCATTACTTTCTTGAGCATTTGTGATTTAGAGGTTTCTCGATCATTGATTTCTTGAGCCTTCTCGATTTAGGATTTCTAGAGCATTATCGATAAAAGAGGTTTTTTTTAGATAATTTCTCAAGCCTTCTAGATAAAGAGATTCCTCGAATATTTATTTTTTCAAACCTTCTTGATAAAAATATTTCTCAGGCGTTCTTGTTTAGTGGATAATTAAGAATTGAATGGATATTATTCCTTTAAAAAATTTATATATATATATATATATATATATATATATATATATATATATATATATATATATATATATATACAAGAGCGGATCGAAGTGGGGAAGCTATAGGGGCTATAGCTCCCCCTTAACTCTCAGGTAAAGACTAGATAAATGGACTTCAATCCTGTTTAACACTGGATAAAGCGGCAAACTATGGGTTAGCCCTTCCCTTGATCATATCCTGGATCCGCCACTGGATATATATATATATATATATATATATAGGGAGGCCCAGTTGGTTGAGAGAAGACGTAACCTTCTAAAGACTGCCAATTTTGGGGGAAATGGGAGCACATGGTTTTAAGTGGAAAGAGAATGAATATATTATCCAGAGCTGGCGGTGGGGCAACGCACCAAGGGCCCCAGGGAAGTGCCTCACCCGCTGTTTGAAGTTCTTATTATTGAATACGTCAGGCTAGTAGCAAACTTGAATTGATCTCTTCTATTGTTTAAATGCAAATAACAATACTATTCATACTATTATACTATTCAAAACAATACTATAATACTATAATAATACTATTAAACTATTCATAACAATACTATAATAATACTATTGTTCAAAAAGTAAAAATGATTAAAATACTAGAACAATTGAAATAGCCCATACTTGATTTGTAATATGTTTTTGATTAAATCGAAAGATCTATTAGACTGATTTGTGTTTTTAATAGTGTTACCCATTCATGGTCTCCAGAGGGAGAGGACCACCCAATGCCGAAGCAAGAAACCCCGAGGAGAGAAAACCCCGAATAACCAACCGCGGAACCATTACATAAATCAATTTAAGAAAGTCCATTGTTATGGCTTCTTACCAGAGGATTAAGCTTTAACTTATACATCTTCAAAATAACTAGCTGATTGGGGGTGGCCCCAGAAATACCTTCATACACCAGAGCCAGCTAGCTGATTGGGAAATCTCAATACTCTCTCGCGCTGGGGGCGCCAAAGATACAAGGCAGTGAACGGAGCTCATAAAGAGCTCTACGTAATGGCGCCGATCCTGGGGGCTGGGGCCAAAGCTCATGTGGGCTCACCTATTGTATTTACGAATATACAATACAAATTGTCTTAAAATCCTCATATCTATATCTATATCTCGCTGCTGCCGTTTTGCGTCCCTTGGGGTTTTGTTAGTGTACGAATTGATTCCCGCATTCCACAAGTTTGTCTAACGATAATATCCGAGTTGATTCCCAACACTACGAACCCTCACTGTCCGTGTTGATTCCCGTGCTGCTTTAACACAGTTCCTGCAGGTGTCGCTACTCACTTGCGAGAAACCAGTTCATTGTGTGCCAGCGATGGAGTTTGAAGTGATGCTAAGTGAAAAGGGAAAGCAACTGTTGGTGATAGATGGTTACAAATTTTGTTTTCATAAGTGTCTCGTCGGTGGGGTTGAAAGATATAAATGTACGAGAAGAATATGTAAGTGTTTTGTAATCCTAAACTCTTTAAATTGTGTTCTTCGCTCGCAATTAGATCATAATCATGAAAAAGATAACTCTGGTACATTAAACCGGCAAAGACTTAGTAATTCAGTCAAAAGGAAGGCGGAAGAAAATTTGTGTGAGCGCCCGTCGAAACTTATACGCATCGAATTAGCTAATAGTGCTATCGACACACTCACAACACGTGATTTAGTTCGAACTAGGAAAAATATTAATGCTGCTCGACCACGCAAGCTTCAGAAATTGCCTAATAACTTAAAAGAACTTCACGAAGCCCTAGAGAAAAGTATTTTCAACACAAACAGGGGTGAAAACTTTTTGTTTCTGAACGACTCAGAAAAGAATATTGTTGGTTTCTCGTGTGAAAGTAATTTGGATTTTCTTAAGAATTCGAAAACTTTATATGTAGATGGGACTTTCAAGAGCTGCCCTAAGCTGTTCCACCAATTATTTATAATTCACGGTATAAATCAATAAAACTATTTCCCGTTGGTATTTTTTTTTTTTTTTTTTGCTCCCAAACAAAACCTCTGAGACATACAAGGAAGCTTTGTGCTTAATTAAAAATATCACAAATCCAGACATTATATACATTGACTTTGAGACCGCAATCCACCAAGCAATTGCTTACGTTTGGCCCCAAACGACTATAAAGGGCTGCAGATTCCATCTCGGTCAGTCATGGTGGAGAAAAATCCAATCCTTAGGACTGTCAAATGATTTTAAATCAAAAGACTGAACTAGGAGCACTTCTCAAAACCTTGTTTGGACTGCCTCTTCTCCCACCAGATCAAATTGAAGACTGCTTCGTAGAAGATCTAATTTGCTAGTTTGCTTAACTACATAGTTTGCTTAACTACAACTTCACAAGCAGCCAAGATGTAGTTGGCACACGTGAATCGGTACGGTATGCGAAATCGGAATCGCACGGTATGGGAATCAATTCGTACGCTAAGGGTAAATACGCACTCACCAGATGGGAATCAACTCGTACGCTAGGGGTAAATCCACTGTCAGCTAATGGGAATCAACTCGTCCGTTTCGGAATCAATCCGGTATCAGCCCTATATCTATCTATCTATCTATCTATCTATCTATCTATATATATATATATATATATATATATATATATATATATATATATATATCTATATATCTATATATATATATATATATATATATATATATATATATATATATATATATATATATATATATTCTGCATCTGAATGGGCTCCCCCCAAATTTATAGAGAAATCGCCGCGCTTGGCTCTACCAAGCTGCAACTACCTTCAATAGAACTCAGTGATTTTAATTCAAAAATGTGATTTGTTTCTAGTTACTCCTTATCATATGAAAGTAACAAAAACTTCAGATCCATTCTGAGTTCTATGTTATAGCTTATCAATTCATATCAAAATAGTGAAGTATAGAGTGTTCTTCATTTCCCACATGAAAGAATCGCCCCTGCCTCAATAGTTATTCTTCCATATTACATAATTCGTGGTATAATTTTTGTTTAGAAAAAAATTGTTAATTTCAATTTATATGTTGTTGTTTGTACAGCTCAGAGAAGAGAGATCTGAGGAGAGATTTGTATCAAAGTTTTCAAAGATGGTGGAGCACCTTTTTCTCCTTCTTCATCCCCTTCCTCTTTTATAAAGAAAGACCCTTCACAGCTTCAGCTAATTAAAGTCGTCATGTCGAATCATTTGGAGAATGTCACGTGGCCAATAATAAAAAGAAAAAAAGACGAAGGCTTAAAAATGAACCGTGAAGTCATAAAATAAATCTCGCACCCTTTCTTCCTTCCCTTTTAACCCCTCGTAAAGGAAGGAGGAAGAAAAGCATAAAGAAATGGCAAGAAAAGACAAAAGAGTGTATTTATTTTTAAAAGGTTATCTCTCAAAGGTGTCGTCCTGTCCTCCATCTTCTTTTTGCCATTTTTAACATTGATTTCTTCTCAGGAATATATTTCTCCATTGTCAGTGTATTTACATGAAATTAATTTATGTTGCCTATGGAGGGGTAAAGGGCAACTAACAAGAACTAGGTATCAGATTTACTTAAAAAATATTTCAGTAAAATTACAACGAATTACTGTCAAAATACATTGCTATTAACACTACAATGAAGCATAACACCAGTGACTGATGCAGAATTTTTGTTATTTGGTTGCAGGTCGAGGATCAGGCCCGTAACCAGCCCAAAAATGTAGGGGGGCCCCGCTGAAGTTAGGGGCGGCCCGATCCAACCAGATGATAATTCATCACCATATTATAGTTCAATTTGCAACCCTAACGTGAAAATTTTAGGGGTCAGCAAAAAATTTTAGGGGGGACCGGCCCCCTAGACCCCCCTGGATACGGGCCTGTCGAGGATGGATTAGACAATAAAACAAAACTACTAATATGTATGTAATAAATACATTTAGGCACGTATTTAAAGAATCTACATACATGGATACGCGTACCTGTAAACTATAGAGGTAATCAAGGAAATATCTGAGAAAATTGAAGTGTGTAAGAATACATACTTCATAATGTAAATTCTTAAGTACAACAATTAAAAGAGATTTTATAACATTTTTCAATTGAAAGGAACAATGGCATTAAATTCTTCAATGACACCTTCAAAATTTATGTTCATAGGAATCAACAGAAAGCAACATGAGTCAAATACAGAAAAAGAGTGGATAGTCAAACCTGACAGTGAGTGAATTATTGTAGGAAATATGGAAATAGGAGTTAATGTGAGTACAGCTACACCCACATCATACAATGTGCGACCGCCTATGATTGATGTTAAAAATAGTAATAACAAATTCTAGTATTTTGGTAACAACCGTATTGCTAGTGATACCTAACCAACCATAAATAATAATACCTATCACTCATTGTTTGTTTTGAATACAACCATATTCCAAGAATCAAAAATAACTGAACAATAAATGTAGGCCTATCAACCATTGTTATTTTGAATACAACCATACACCAAGAATCAAAAATAACTAAAAAATTATAACTTTCAAATCTTGCTATTTTGAATACAAAGAATCAAAAATAACTTTAAAATAATAACTATCAATCCTTTTTATTTTGAATACAACCATGTTCCAACAATCAAAAATGACTTGAAAATAATAACTATCAACCCTTATTCTTTTTAATACAACCGTATTCCAAGAATCAAAAAGAGCTGGACAATAAAAACTATTAAATGTTGTTATTATGATTACAATCATATTGCAAGAATCAAAAATAACTTAAAAGTAATAACTAGCAATCCTTGTTATTATGAATACAACCGCATCCCAAGAATCAAAAATAACTTCAAAATAACAATTAACAATCCTTGTTATTTAGAATACAACCGTATTCCAAGAATCAAAAATGTCTTGAAAATAATAACTATCAACCCTTATTATTTTTAATACAATCTTATTCCAAGAATCAAAAATAATAACTATCAATGCTTGTTATTATAATAACAATCATATTCTCCGTGATACAATGATTTCTTTCGTGGCTATATGGTTAGCATGCGATAGATCTGGGTTCTATTCCCGGTGGGAGTTCATTTAGTTTGGAATTCCATATTAAGCTGCAAATCAACTTTTTATATAGCCTTGGTGTGCTCTCAAAATTGAAAATCAAACCGAGGGGCACGGTGGCACAGTGATAGAGCTGTCTCAATGACAATTTTTTTGATCTGTAAATTCGAGTTGCTGAGAATGGAAATGACGTCATCGAATTGGAAAAGTCTCATATAAATCAATCAATCAATCAACTGCTTTATCGATTAAAAATAATAAACTTCTTTTGGATCTCACCTAAAAAAGTTTTCAGTGTGAATAACCCTTTAACTTATCACCCTTCCACAATGATGAGTAGTGTTTTCTTGGTCCCTTCGCTCTCTTTTTATTTATTTATTTATTTATTTTTTTTTGTTTTTCGTTCTTTTTTTATTTGTAACTAACGCTTGTAATTCGCTGGATATGACACTTAAGTATAAAGTCCAAGTTATACATGCAACCCATCCAGTGAAAAGTAAAAAAAAAATAATAATAAATAAATAAAAAAGAAAAAGAAAAAGAAAAAAGAAAAAAAAAATCACTACAGTCCAGTAGCTGTGTTTAGAAAGCTTTCACAAAGACTTTATAAAAAAAAATCAATTGACCATATGAGAAATCCTTTTCTACAGTACTGTTGTATTCATTCCTTTCTTCTCTTTGACAGAGATTGTTTGAGTGAATCTGAAATATTAGTTACGTATGATTCAGGAGTTCTTTTTTAAAACGAATCAAAAATAAACACCAGTCGTTCGTCCGTTCAATGCGTTTATCCGATTTGAATGGTCACAACTTAGGGTATTTTCTTTCTTTCTCTTCACTTTCTTGTTTTTTTTATTATTGTTATATTATTGCAGACAGACAGTATGATAATACACAAAATTTCTTTTTAGTACCTTTTATTTTCTTTTTGTAGTTGTTTATAGTGTGTGTGTTCCCGACATAAGGAGCATTCTTCACTTTTACAAACGCACGAAACAAGCTTGTAACAACTTAGTAAGTGAATGAACACGTGGTGAATTTGTATGTATATGTGTGTTATGCATGTATATGTTTAACAGTGGCTTCCAAGGATGACTTGGCGAGTCTTTTCAAACATTTTTCGGTCTTTTCAAAAGCATTCGCTCGTTTGAAAGGAACAGTTAACACAAAGTAATGAGACAAGAGAAGAAATAGAAAAGAAAGATATAAAAAGAAATTAAAAAAAAATAGTGAAAAAGAAATCCATGACAGTTGTGAGCACTGTGAGAAAATTGTTTTTGTTTCTTTTTGGCCGACCGAAGGAAACTTTTTAAAAAACAAAAAAATAATAATAAAATAAAATAATAATCAAAAAAAATTCAGAGAAAAACATAAATTACAGAATATTTGGGTCAGGTTTGCATTTTTTCAGTTGACAAATGGAAAGAATCTAGTGTTGCCACGACATTTCTCGTGTCTTGTCTCATCTTGTCTCGTAAACGAGACAAAACACAAGACGAGACAGAACTATTCGATACGAGACTAGCACATCTTTTCGAGACAAGAAAATCTTTGCAAGAGACGAGACGAGACAACCTGAAGTCTCATCACGTGGCAACACTAAAAGAATCTCGAAGCACTCATTTATTATTAAGGCTTAACATAACAAATCCAATCGTATTTTTAATTAGGTTGTCTGCAAGACAACAGCTGAGGCTATTTCGACTCGAAAAGGTGTTCTGAAAATGTGGTTTCGTCTCGAATAGTGTGTCCTTTTTATTGGGAACTGTGGCGGATCAAGAAGATAAAAACTACGGGGAGGAAGCCAGAACTCACACTATGATAGATTATAAATGTTCAAAACTATATATAACAGCTTAAATTATTTTTGTCACTCAAGAAACTGGAGTCTAGCCCCTCCAGCCCTACGCTAGATCTGCCACTGATTAGGAAAGTGCTTTGTCTCGTATTGCATCTCGTCATGAAAATTCTGTCTCGCCTCGTCTAGTGGAGAATTTTAGGCAAAAATAAACTTATATTTTCGTGGGTTTCGGGGGTACCATAGGGTATCTTACTTTCTTTGTTTTCAATTATTTTGCAACTATGCATTCATACAGTTCTAAAGCACGTTACAAATGCAATCTTTACCTTAACAACTAGAATTCAGTACTCCAAGCACTTACTGACGATATATGGTCAAATAAAAATGTGTGTGGTTATGGCATTAGATTGAATATTAATTGAACTAGGGGCTGGACTTAAATACAATAAATAGACGGCGGTGGCTCTGTGGTAGAGCGTTCACCTCTGGTGCATGGGGTCCTTGGTTTGATCACGTCAAGCGAACTTTGTGGTGTGCATGGATTTTCTCGAGGTTCTCCCATTTCCTCCCAGTTTCTTCATTCAACCATTTCATACATTTATCATCAGTACCGTCTCCTTTAGCCTAGCCGACATAACCGTGGGATGTAAAATTTAAACATTTCATTTCACTTTAAATGCAATAAAGAAAAGGACTTGGACGAACTACGTAAACTGATATGCACTTAAGTAACAGCCTAGACTCACTTGATCACAATTCGTGTGTGTGTACAGAATGAATTTCCTCACTACACGACCAGGAGTTTTTTTTTTTTTTTGTATTGTTTTCGTTTATTATGTGTTAAAGTAAGTTTATAGGCCGAAATTGACCTTTCAACATCAACTAATGTGATTTGACAATATTTATAGGGCAGAAAGATCAAATAGCCCATTCATGTAACAAAGATTTCTTGATCCCACTCTGGTTGATCGATGCTATCTTTGATTTGAGCGAAACACCTTATGCAACTTCTCTAAACTTTTTCCCAGTTTCGCTTAGGTCATTACTAAGGCCCGGAAGTTGAGGAAAAATCCTCTTTTATTACGAGTGCCCGAAGACGAGGCTTAATATATGTTCATTTTGGGTCATTGTAGGCCAAAAAATGGTGGATTTTATTTATCATTTTTTGCCTTTTGGGACTTTTTTGTTTGTTTGTTTGTTTGTTTGTTTGTTTGTTTGTTTGTGCTTTTTTTTAAAAATCTTTTAATAGGTCTTAACGTCTTTTTTTGACCTTCATCATTCGACAATAAATTTACTGGTCATTAACTCGAATCATTACCACCTCTTAAACATCTTGGGACTTATGCAGAGTCGTTCTGACGTGTGATTAGTGCCGAGCTCGACGAACATATGTTTCCTACAGTAGTCAGGTCTTTAGTATGACGTTAATCATACGTCAAAACGATTCTGCAAAAGGCCACTCCTCTTTAGTATAGAAAATTCAAAAGATAAGACATTCTTCAACGACTGGACTGATAAGACCAGATCTACAACAATCACAAGTCAGATAAGGAGGCGTAACAATGTCCTCTAGCAAGGGGGAATGAGACTGGGGAAGTTTTCTTATTTTAATTTGTATTTCAGTTTGTGGAAGAAGGACAGATAATTAACATAAGAGAAGCTTGTATTTCTTGAGCATTATATCCATTAAATATGTAATTCTAATTAAATTGGGTCTTATTTTTACGTCCTTTTGTCAGTTTTAAGGTCCTTTTTTAAAGGCATTTTTAGGTCTTTTTGTATGTCCTTTTTAGCCAATTTTTAGGTCTTCAACTTCCGAGCCCTAGTCATTACTTAAAAAACTTGCTTTCTAAACGAGTTGGAGTGACTGTTAGAGGATAGCGCGGTGATACTTATGGCCGTAAGGAGGATTCTTTTGTTTGAATAAATATGCTAGAAAAAGTATTTCTATTACTCAGTGTGTGCTGGGGAAAATTACGTTATTAACAAGTTCTTATCCGAGAGCCAGTCAGGAAAAGAGGAACGCTTTGATGTGAAACTAAACAACATATGATGTATGCAGAGGATATATGATACCCATGCTATATACCTTACTTTATTTTGTAACATATTCACAATACACATTCAAGCACATACCTGATCATAGCATGATAGTAGGTTTTTCTATACCACAATATTGTACTGTGTTGCAGCCAATGTACATTGCAATAAATAAATAAATAAATAAATCACTGTTTGAGCATGATTTTGGATAGATCTCAGATAAGACTTTTTACTGTTTGTTTAAGATGTCGAAAAATGTCTTGAAGTATTCTATTAGTGAACAAAAAATGTCTAGAGTCCCATGTAATGGTGGCAACTGTCCTAAGAGTGTACATGCCTTCTTACAGTTTTTAATACAAACTGCCCTCAGATTTTTAAAAATGTACCTGAACTTCTGATGACCCGATGAATATACTGGCACAGAAAAGACTTTTAAACAGTGTTAGGACAGGTTACACATTATCTAGTGTCTGGAATGCCTCCTAACAATGGTTATTAGGAAGTACCTTCAGAGAGTTCAAAATGTATCTGAAATTATGTTATGTCCAAAGATTTACAAACAGTATAAAGTGTTGTAACAATTTTCGAAAGTCATTCCTATTCGTATACTCATTAACCCCTTACCGTATGCCGTACCATATATAAGTTATATGACATACCCTTTTTTCACTATAACTTTTGTGTGAGTTATCAAAGGCACCTGGCATGTTCTTTGTGAGTTGTAAGTGTGTCATATATGGCACTTACTTATTTCTCATCGGAATTAAGTGAAAAATCTAAAATTCAAGTTTTCATTCATTTTTCAAGTTCCCATATGAGGATTTCCAATACTGATTATTTTTTTCGCTAAAGGAAAAAAGTCATGCAAGAAGGGGTTAATTAAGCATATCAGAAGTTCAGGCACATTTTGCAAACACATCTGGATCATACGTGGAAAACACAGTGTCTAAAAGGGGTGAATATGTGTAATGTACAGTTGTCCAAAGTCTGTCGGTAATGTGTAAAGTGTCCTGTTTCTGAAAGTGATTTCGAAACGTATACAATTTGGACACATTTTGAACACTTTGAAGGCTCTTTGTGCTAACAGTTAGGATGTATTTTAGAGTGTTTGTTCACAAATAGAACATTTCAGGACACTTTTTAACACTTTAAACACTGTTTAAAAGTAATTTTTAAAAAAACGTCTAAAATGTGTTGAAACACTGTTTTATTTTTTGCTGTGCACCATAGTTTGACAATATGAAAAGAAACAGATTTATTATAGTTTTTAAATGAGAAAAGAAAAGTTGCTGGCAACCATAACAACTAGAAATAAATTACATGTTTTTTACTTTCAGAATTAGGAAATGTTATTAATGAATATTTGTTTTTCTTTACAGGTAAGCCTACATGCAGATCGTAAGACAGTGATGAATAATCATCAACAAATATGATGCAGTTCGTGTTTATTATTGAAAAAGGAGAGAAACAGAAAATGTGTGTTTGCCCAATGTTGTAAGTACTCTTCTATGCAATGTTTACTGATAGTACTACCACTACTACTACTATTTCTATTACTACTATCACAAGTTTCCCTGTAAATATATAGTTAGTGATGGCGGGCGGCAATCCTCGAGGACCGAGAAGGCCAGTCGCCCAAAATATGGTTGGGCTCCTCAGAATCTGGATATTTTGCCTATATACGAAAAGGCAGCAAGATGGTATTTTCCCTCTAGTGGCTACATTTGTAAGAAGTAAGCAATCGTAGAATTTGAGGAAGAAGAAGATATCAAGGTGAAGGTACTGTACGAATGCCGGCGAATTTGCTTTAAAAACAAGTATGTTTAACTAATGTAAAAGACAAGTAGTAGTGTGACTGTAAATTCCAGTTGATGCATACTAAAGTATCTCATAAATGTAGGTATGAATGCGAAAATTCTAAGCATTATGACGAGAACCGGTGAATGTTGTGAACAAAGACATGTAGGTCTCATGGTGCCATAGCTGCAAGTAGTGTTGGAAAATAACGAAAAATATTTGCAAATGTATTTCGGGGCAAGTTGATACACAAAAACGTGCAACAAAATGGTACAGGTATCATCTTGCTTCATTATTATTTATATGAAGGGTCTAGGGAAGAAGAATGTTAAGTCACACTTTATAAATTATTCAGAAGAGCGTATCTAAAGTTGGATAACCTATGCCTTTCTGCTTGAGGACATATCACCCCGTACGCAATTCATTTAATAGCTAGTAAAAATAATAGAGAATGAACTTGTGCCAAAGAATAGGAAGTGGAAATACATTCTGGGGAAAGGTATCAAGAAGTCATCAGCACCCAAACGTGAATATTACCGCCCAATATGTTCAGAAAAATATGTCGATCCGCCGTCCATTGATTGTATTGTGTGTTGTGACTTCAAACAGTGGTTTCATGAGAGCTCTACAAATTGTAAAGGCGTTAGTCCTTTTATCTGTAGTGATGAGTGATATCTGTAAATGGTGAATGATTAGTGATAGGAATTCGGCACACCTCATTGTCCATTTAATTTTTATTTTAGTTTTATTGTTATCGTTTATATTCTATATTACTTCAGAATTAGTTATTTCGTTTTTCATTAAAATTATTATTAGCGAACGAAGAATATGGGATAACAGTTTTATTTTAGTTATAAGATTAGAAGAATAATCTGAATGTAGACTAGGAGTAGACTACTCCTTTTCAAGTTTCTATTTGCAAATTACAAATTCCGTATCCACCTTTTTTCTATCTGCATCGTTGAATTTCTCAGTGTAACATTTGTGTTTATCACTAATATAGATTTAAAATGTTCGATATAGGTTTATTTGTATTTTAGATTACAAAAATTATATATTATTTATATGTATGAACTTATACATGAACCAACAAGTAAGTGTTAGGATAGGGGAAGAACTGACGGAAGAGAGTGCAATTGGAAGGGGAGTTCGACAAGGATGCTGCCTCTCGCCAACACTATTTAATGTCTATCTAGAAGAGATAGTGAAAAAGAGCCTATAATATGATGATGGCATTTCGGTAGGAGGTAGAATGATTAGATGCATAAGATTTGCAGACGATATGGCGCTTGTTGCAGAATCTGAAAAAAAATCAATAAAATGTTAGAAAAAATGAGAAAGGGCTTTGAAGAACATGGTATGAAAATAAATGTTAGAAAGACAAAAGCCATGGTGATTGGAACGAAGGGGTCTGTGTCAAATATAAAATTGGGAGGGGAGCAAATAGAACAAGTGAATAGTTTTCGATATCTGGGTAGTATTCTTAGTAATGACATGAAGTGCGAACGTGAAATAAAAGCAAGGATACGAATGGCAAAAGAAGCCTTTAGGAGGAAGAAAAGTCTGTTTTGTGGGACCTTGAATAAAAAGTTGAGAAAAAGACTCATAAAATGCTTCGTGTGGAGTGTTGTACTGTATGGGGCGGAAACGTGGACATTACGTAAAGGTGATGAAACTCGACTGGAAGCCTTCGAAATGTGGCTGTGGAGAAGAATGGAAAGAATTAGTTGAGTTGAGCGGAAAACGAATGAGAGAGTGTTAGAAATGGTGTATTAGAAAGAATACTTTTAGATATTATTAGGAAGAGGAAGAGAAACTGGTTGGGACATTGCCTCAGAAGAGATTGTATCATGAGGGACGTCCTAGAAGACATGGTGGCGGGAAAGAGAGGGAGGGGGCGAAGGAGACTACAATTAATGGATGATATAAAAACAGAAAGATCATACGCGAAGACGAAGAGGTTAGCGGAGGACCGTGGAGCATGGAAGCTTCTCAGCTGCGGCAAGTGAACTGCCAATAAAGGCAGAATACCTATGATAATATATGTAAGGAAAGGCCTAATATTGTATAAACTTGCCCCAGTATTAATATCATCTTGCTCCGGCATGTGGGGTAAGATAATATTGTTAACCTAGTCATTAAAAATAAATGTTCCTCGGTAAAATTGAGATAACATCAATATAATTTTGTTCGTCTTTACTAGAAATACCAATCTTTCTGTCGCTATAAAAAGCTGCGAGTTGCGATGAATAGTGTTTTCACTACGTGATAAAAAAACAACTGTATCATTTTGCCCATCTTCCTATACACTATATATATAGTATAGTCTTGCCCATGAGACGAGAAATAAAGTTTTCTCATCTCGTTAATTTTGTAGAAGGTTTGTCTCCATTCTCAAAGAATTCTTTCTTGTTGTTCGTTGACTCTCGAAAAGCAGGCTTTTTTTATATTTCGTCTCGAAATTTTTCTAGTATCAATTTGTATATTTATGTATTCTGCTACAAAATTGTCTTCTTTAGACTAACCGCCATAACCGAGGGACGTAAATTTCAACTTTTCTGCTACAAAATTTATGCCTTAATTTTTTTTCTTAATTTCACCTAGAATTTATCAGAATCCCTCTAGTTCGACGAAATCACGAGAGGTCCACTAAGGGTGTGATATAACAAGATGCAAGCCACATTTATTATTAGACTATAGTATATTATATAATAACTTAGGTCAAGGGCGCCCATGTTATGATTTCCAAGGGGGGCAAATATAAGTGACGTTTCAAAAATAGTTTCAAATTTTGCTGTAATTAATGTAAAAATTCTATTGGATTTTCGATATTCTGAAGTACAATTTCCTCCAGGGGGCGTGCCTCCTGAAGTGCGCCCTTGACTTAGGTAACTTTAAACATTAATAAATGGTCTTCATTATGTTCGTACAATCACTTTTTCCAATTTATAGTTTTTATACTATAAACCATCTAACAATAAAGCAGTGCTTGAGATCTCAGATTAGGTTGAACTAGTCTTGTTCATAAGTTTTTTTTTTAATTTCTCATCTCGTTTTCCAGACGAGACTAGAATTGTCCTATTTCTCGTCTAGCTTCATATTTAGAAACGTACTCCTCGTCTGCAGAACGAGACGAGACAAGACAAGAAATTTGTCATTTCGTGAGCAATACTTTCCACACATTTCATAGTTACTGGCACATTAATCGAATATAGGCACAAAATATCTAGTACCGGTACGTAAGTTTTTCAGCTAACCCCTTCATTCGACATTATATTCTTGAGTTACGGTTTAATTTAGTTCGTTTCGACCAATATTTCGTCGGCTATAAGTCCGAAATGGCATATTTGTGCACGCATCCATATTGACCTATAGTTTTATTCTTGTTTCAGAGTGAGGATTCATTTCTCAAAGTGTTTGCGAACACCCTGTACTGGTATATAAATATAGAGGTATTAACTATCTCTACATGCTCACGAAGTAAAGCAGTAAAATCTTGTTCATAGATATTATATTAGTGCACACTCAGCCATTTTGTTACTGGAAATCAATTTAACTCGTTAAAAAGCAAATATGTTTCAGAGGCTGATCTAGAAGTAAAAACTGAGGGGGGGGGGAAGCAGAACCCAGACTATGATAATTTTATCATGAGTTTACTATAAACTTTCAAAAACAATAGCTTCAATTATTTTTGTCACCCAAACAACTGGAAGAGGGGGCTAAATCGCCACTGGTCTGTTGCCGAAACACCAAGACAGAGTTTATAAGAGCAAAAGTAACAAATTCTGGAGAAGAGTAACAAGTATGGGTAAAGTTCTGGATTTTACATCGACTAGAGTGACAAACGTATGGACAAAATTCTAGAGAATACATGATCTAGTAGGAAATGTATGGAAAAAATTCTAAATTTTACACAGAGTAGAGTAACAAGTGTATGAAGAAAATTGTGAATTTTACGAAGACTAGAGTAACAAGTGTATAGAGAAAAATTGTGAATTTTACAAAGACTAGAGTAACAACGTATGGAGAAAATTCTGCATTTTACAAAGACTAGAGTAACAACTGTATGGAGAAAATTGTGAATTTTACAAAGACTATAGTAGCAAGTGTATGGAGAAAATTGTGAATTTTACAAAGACTAGAGTAACAAGTATATGGAGAAAATTTCTGAATTTTACAAAGACTAGAGTAACAAGTGTATGAAGGAAAATTGTGAATTTTACAAAGACTAGAGTAACAAGTGTATGGAGAAAAATAGTGAATTTTACAGCCTAGAGTAACAAGTGTATGGGCAAAATTCTGGATTTTACAAAGACTACAGTAACATGTACGTATAGACAAAATTCTACTCCATACAAGATTACGAGAATTTTGTAGAAGGGAAAATAACCTGAGTTCGCTTAACTTTCACAGTGTGTTAGTAGATAAATGACCAGCTGTATGGAAGACTTTGGTAACTGACATTTTCTAACTTTCTAGTAAACTAGAAAACAAAGTTCAACATTCGCATGCAATGAAATACAATGGCACATAACAAACAATCTTTCCCTGTCATCTGCAGATACATTTCCCAAATTAAAACTCTACATAGTGCTCTGTAATTTGATTCTAACTCATTCCATCTAATAATTCAGCTTTACCGGAAATGGCGCTTACCTTTTTGTTTCCTACAGTAAAGGTCAAACATTTCTGGTTTTAATGTTATAATTACAGAGTAAAAACGGTAATACATAGCGAGAAGCTGTTCTCTGCAATCAAATTAAATATTCGAATCGACTCCAATCTTTCTACTAAATCGGAAGTGGTAGATATATACTAAAATTTTCGGTTTCAACATTGAGAAAATGTCACCTCATAATAACCAAACTCCTTCAAGTAATGTACACGTGACACATGAACTTTTATCTAATATGACTAGGAACAAAAAAGTACAACATAGTTGCTTTCATGTGTAAATGATAGTTCGTAACCTTATGGATATAACATATGGCAGATGGCCCCGATTAGCATAGTCGCTACGCTCTCGCCTTTGGTGCGACTGGTCCCGGGTTTGATTCTCCATGGGGACACTTGGGCGAAAAGGTGTCACCGCTTTTCCAAGCTAATTATTTTCCTTGGTTTTTTTCATTCACACCAAGCGAATGCTGGGGTGGCACCTAATAATCAAGTCCCAAGCCGCTTCCCCAGATAAGATTAAAGTAACAAATATATGAAGGAAATTCTGGATTTTACGAGGACTAGAGTAACAAATGTATGGAGAAAATTCTGGATTTTACAAAGACGGGAGTAACAAATATATGGAGAAAGTTCCGAATTTTACAAAGACTAGAGTAACAAAGTATGGAGAAAGTTCTGGATTTTATAAAGGCTAGAATAACGTACATATAGGGAAAATTCTGAATTTTGTCAAGACTTGAGTAACAAATGCATAGAGAAAATTTTGAATTTTACAGACTAAAGTAACAAATGTATGGAAATGTTCTGGATTGTATATGGGCTAGAGTGACGACCGTATGGACAAAATTCTAGAATGTACAAGAGCTAGAGTAACAAATTATGGCGAAAATTCTGGATTTTACAAAGACAAGAGTAACAAATATATGGAGAAAGTTCTGGATTTTACAGTCTAGAAAGTAACAAGTATATGGAAAAAATTCTGGATTTTACAAACACTAGAATAACAAATGTATGGAGAAAGTTTCGAATTTTACAAAGACTAGAGTAACAAAGTATGGAGAAAGTTCTGGATTTTACAAAGGCTAGAGTAACAAATGTGTGGAGAAAATTCTGAATTATACAAAGACTAGAGTAACAAATGTATGGAGAAAATTCTGGAATTTACAAGAGCTAAATTAACGAATGCATGGAAAATATTCTTTACCTGCAAAACACTGGTTGAACAAATATTACATTTAAAAAGGTCGTACAGATAGGGTTTTCACAAGAAGAAAAGTAACATGACAATTTATTTTTGTAGCTTTTCCATTAAGAAAAATTGATAACTATGTATAACGAAAGTTTTCCAAAGATATTTTTTGTAAAACATAGAGAAAGAAGAAATGAATTATTGTCTATCTTTGCGAAACAGCGAAGCATATCTACGATACAGTAACGTACGGTATGGTATGTGTTTATTTAAAGTACAGCATCACAAGATAAAGTGTCGTCTTCATCTTTTATAAATATATATTTATATATACATGAAAGATTGCAAACACATATGCAGTGTATACTATACATCTATACATTTACATAGATATGTGTATGTGATTAAATGAAACATGCTTACTGTAGACACTTTTTTATTTTCATTTGGAGTTCTTCAGATATCTTCTCCACCGTACTTCATCTCCTGAAGAAAAAAGAAAAAGAAAGAACTGAAAGAAGAGAAAGATCATGAAAAAAAATGTTCATTAACAACAGGAAGGCAATTGAATGTAAAAATGCAGATATAGGGGATTTCCAAGTGGAAATTGATCTTGCTTTTATATATATATATATATATATATATATATGAAGAGATAAGAAAATAGTGTGTTGGTGAACGTATGTGGGGTGGGGGTGAAGAGCTCAGAGAAGGACAAGCGGTGTTATCCTTCTTGAAAGAGTTTTCACTAGAAATATCTGCTCTGGTCACACGTTTGTTATGATACATATACTCTTACATAGACATATCTGTATATGGTTGTTCGCACATAAGGGGTACAAACGATTATATATATATATATATATATATATATATATATATATATATATATATATATATATATATATATATATATATATATATATATATATATATACACGTGTGTGTGTGTGTGTATACCTCATGTATTTTCAATGATTTATTTTCGCTTCATTACCCTTGGAGACTCCAGTAGGTAGTCTGCACTATCGTCAACCTTTTTTTTTTAAACTCAGAGAACAATCCTTCCCCCTCCCCAGAAAGTGCTAAGCTTTACCTCTTTCTCTCTCTTTCTCTCTCTCTCTTTCTATGTGTGTGTGTCTACATGAGATGACCTTATTCCGTTCCTCCCCTCTGCAGAAAATACACACACACACACACACACACACTTACAGTGGCTGGAGAAAACTCTTCATTACGCACTGTCAGCGTCTCTCTCATTTTCTCTTGTTATCTCAACATGCGAGTGTATGTATGACCGCCGCTGACCGGATATTTATTTCCCGCAAGCCAGAGAAAATTTCTATTCCGTCGAAAACCCAGTAACAGCTATCTAAATGCTAGAACAGAGATATTTTCTTTCTTCTCCTCCGCGATTTCGCAAAACCCCTTCCCACAGTTTTTAAGCTCAAAGGGTCCCCCCTCCTTTCCTTTTTCAAGTTCGACCCATGTCCACTGCCAGAGACTACATATATACATACATATATATATCCACTACAAATGAACTCGAACTACGGGATTCTCTCTTATTCTCTTAGCTCTGAGAATTATCTATGGGTCTTGTGCTCTCCTCTGACATCCAGCCTATTTGGTAAACCGACCCCTACATGTTCACTGATAGCCACGAAGACCGTAGAAGACATAAATCTAGCGAATTCTCTCCGCACCTCGCTCGCTTTCTGCTCTCCAGAACGGTACATTGATTCTCGACACTCCAGAGGAACTCTCGGGATGTCGTTCACAGCAGTTGCTACCAGCACGCGGCGTGAGAGAAGGGGAACACATTATATACACGATCTCATCCCTTGCTCTCTATATTTCAACTACTTGCTAACATTATCATAAATGTCCTTCTTGTGTTACGTTCATTCTTCGTCATATCCAAATAGTTTTCTATCGTTCTCCCACAATAAATCAAACAATTTAGCAACACAATTTTCAAATTCAAAGAAAAAACTTCACTTTGAATTTAAATAAAGAACACCGAAAAATATAAGCTTATTCTTGTGGAAAATGGATTTAGGTCAAATTCACATCATCATCGTCAACATCATAGGTATTCTGCCATTATTAGCAGGTTACTTGCCACACCTGAGAAGCTTCCATGCTCCACGGTCTTCCGTTAACGTCTTCGTCTGTGAGTTAATAACAAAGTATCAAATATCTAGGATCAATATTAACAGATCAAAATCACATCCTCGAAGAAATTAAACGTCTACTGAAAGTAGAGAATTCTTGGTATTGTTCACTTCAAAATCTTTTGTCGCTGTAAATTATGTCGAGGAATTTGAAGATTAAAATATGTAAAACTATAATCATACCTTTTGTGCTGTATAGTTGCGAAACATGGTCGCATACTTTGAGGAAAGAACGCAGACCGAAAGTATTTGAGAATATACTCCTAAGAGGAACGAGAATGGGAAATAGCGGAAAGGTCATAGCGAGGAACTGCAAAATTTATAATTTACTGTTCACCAAACATTGTTAGGGGTCATCAAGTCTAGGAGGCTAAGGTAGACAGGTCATATAGCAAGTATGTAAGACAGTAGGAACGCTTTCAAAGTTTTAACTGTAAGTCCAATCTGTAAACGACCATTAGGAAGACCTAGGCACATATGGAAGAGCTATATTAAGATGGATCTCGTAGAAATAGAAATACAAAGTAGAACCTAGAACCTGTATCTCGTTGGCTAAGGACAGAACTCAATCGAGAACTTTTGTGAACACGGTATTGAACTTTTGAATCCAGTAGACCTTAGAGTTAATTAGTTAGATGTATATCTGTTAATTCATTACACAATTTTAAACAGACAACGTTTACATTCTTATAATCGCAAGTGTTATTAATGCATTTAGTGGGCAATTTATTAATACATAATTATTTCTATTGGCTGTACGTTATCAAAATTAAAAGTTTGAAAATCATCTACCAACGGTAAAAGAAAAATCCGATCGTTAGCAGGAAGCTGGAATGTTTTCAACATGGGCCATAAACACTTCCCATTACATACCTTTGGACTTTCGAAGTTCCTTGAAAGAAAATTTTGAATGTAAGTAACAAATATGAACCGATGGAAGCTTCAAGGCCATATTAAAGTTTTAATGGATATATATTTAAATGAAAGTGACTAAACTCTTGAACCACCCAACTGATCTCGATCAAATTTTCAACTTAGAGGTGAAGTTCGGGCCTAGGAAGAATTTTATCATTTTACTTTGTGGCGCCGGGTGGCGTAGTAGCTAATGCTCTCGCTTTTGGTGCGAGCGGTCCTGGGTTCGATTCCCGGTGGGGACACTCGGTTGAAAAAGTATGACAGCTTTCTCAGGCCAGATATCTTGAGTGAGGTTGTTGCTGGGTTTTTCTCATTCACACCAAGCAAATGCCAAGATGGTACCTAACATATAGATTCCAGGCTGCTTCCTTCCTTCCCCTTTCTCGGATAGTGTGCTTGCCGAGGGACGTCTCCCTCGTATACGTGACAGACTAAATGACACTAACTGCCCACAGCCCAGAAATCTAATTCCTAATCCTAATCAGTTTACTTTGACGGTGCAACTTAGGGGAGGGGGAGGAGGAGAAATATAAAAACGACCGTAAATTACCGATATTAGTGTCGAATCCATAGTTTTCGGAATTGCTGAGATAAACAGTAACACTTCCGATGTCGTTTAAATCCAAATTCAGTTCTGCAATTTGAGGGTGGGGAAGAGAACCCCATGCTTCTCTCACAGTTAATTTTATGTGGCAATGTCTCGAGTTGGAAAGCCCGAAAATTTATATGTTCTATTTGAAGAATGCAATACCAAAAAAAAAAAAAAAAAAAAAAAAAAATCGTCTATCAGAATGCGTTTCAGTAATAGTAAAAACTGATTGAATACCGGAACACAGTGGCGTATTTACGATTTTGTTTCGGGAGGGGCTTTGCCTGGAAATGTGAAAATTCTGCAAGATATTTAATTTACTTTACTATACTAAGTAAGATTTCGGGGGGGCTTAAGCGCGGAAGCCGCCCCCCTAAATACGCCACTGCCGGAACATATTACTAATTTTTCTTATTCCAACCCAGCGAACCTGCTGATTGACGCTAGTTTGTTATATTAATAAGCGATTTCCTTACTTGGAACTTATCCCTTTCCATTTTATTTTTCAGCTAACTTCTATATTGTCTTGATGCTGGAACACCAAAAACATTTGGTTCTACATCGGGAATCGAACGTAAAACACTAATTATTCTTATATGGAAGTACGTGATAAAATAAAGACGCACATTCATTTCCGCATCACATGCTTATTAATTATGATTTTGATGTGGTAACCCTAATATAAAAGATTAGGTTTTTTTTAAAAAATGTTTTTCTGCTCTTTTTTTCTTTGCTTTCCTGTGGGAGATTTTTCTCTTCTAAAGCTGGTTCCGGAATGGATATTGGCGTTAGTTACCTTCAACTTTTCCTGAGAACCATCTGATCAGAGTTTTCCCCGTGTGGGACCACGTCACTTAGTACGGGGAAGGCAAAAGAGTGTGAGGTGACACCGAGGGGAGTCGTAGGTTCGATGAATCGATGACGCAGAGTCTGACAGGAAGACGAGAGGGAGCCACTGAGTCTAGCTTGGAAGGAGGGAACACTCAGCCTTGTGGTTGATTTTCTATTCTAAACCATTGCCACATCTTATTGTGCAAAACTTGTTTCTCGTGACATATTGATATTTCTTTAATAAATAGTTACTTCATAAAATCCACATTTTGCATATTTATGACTAAGTCTTCAAGATAAAGCTATGATTTTACAGAAACCTGAAGGTTTATTGCCGCAGCAACAAGTCTTCATGATTAGATCTATGTATTAAGCTGATTCAATTACGCTAGTGCTTACCTATATTTTTAAGATTACCCATTTTACATTAAGCTTTCACTTTACTTGTTATATGCAAAAGGTCTCTTTCCCACTAATTCCGTATTTGGACTCTATACACTAGTATTTAATATATATGCTATAGTGGGGCCGCGGTGGCTCAGTGGTACAGCGTTCACCTCTGGTGCTTGGGGTCCCGGGTTAGATCCCAGCCCCCGCCAAGTGAGTTTTGTGGTGGACAAACACCGTGTGCGTGGGTTTTCTCGGGGCTCTCCCGTTTCCTCCCACTTTCTTCATTCCACCATTTCATCTGTTACTCATCATCATCGTCTCCTTTAGCCTAACCGGCATAACCGTGGGACGTAAAACTTAAAGATTTCATTTCATTTTTTTCTATAGTGATATATGATGTTCGGTCATTAATAGCTGTTCTGAATTTTAGTACCGGTATTGTGCAACCGTTACAACTCTTCTATTAGTGCTTCTATAGGTATATTTAGTCCAAAATTGAACACCATTTACACATTTCTTCGTCTATATTTGAAAGAGAACACTTACCACACCCTAGGTTTGTTAGAATATCCTTACAACAAAACTTCTATTATTAACTCATATGTCGCTATATTCTTCCACAAAAACATTCACAATTTACCTGTTCGTTAGTAGGTGTCATTTGCACCAACATTTTCATCATTCGCCTTTTGTATATTATTGTAACTAGCTATCATGCCCAAGCCTTTGGCTCGCTGTGCACTATTTAAGCTCTAATATTTGTCTCAACAAATTCGCCACCTTAAATATCACTTATATGCAGATGATGTTCAAGTATATACTTCGACAGATCTTGGAGACATAAACGACACTATCTCACTCATAAATTTAGACCTTGAACGCATGAGTGCCTGGGCCCAATCTAATAATTTATATCTAAATCCCAATAAATCTAAATGTATCATAATAGGTTCGAGAAATATCCTCTCCAGACTGCAGGGCACCGAACTTCCTAAAATTACATTAAATGACAGACATATAGCTTTTGATGAAAAAGTGAAAAATCTGGGCCTCATATTTGATCAGAATCTTCTATGGGCGGATCATATAAATCATGTATGCAAAAAGGCGTTTGGTGCATTGCACTCTCTATACCGTTTGAAAAATACGTTGCCTTATCCAATTAAGGCATCTATAGTACAAAGCCTCGTACTATCACATGTTGATTATTGCATTGGAGCTTATGGCAACGTAAATAAAGAAGCGCTAAGAAAGTTACAGAGGGTTCAGAAAGTGCATGCGTTCGGTTTGTTTTTAATCTTAAACGTTCAGATCACTTGACGCCATTTTTTAATGAATTGGGCTGGCTAGATATCCAAGCTCGCTACATATAGCAATCAATGACAATTTCATTTAAAGTTTTATTTAAAGTTTGACAGTTTTGACATTTGGTGTGCCTATATATTTTCACAATAAACTACAGTATGTTAGGGATAGCCACAATCGTGATACTGGCTCTAGCAGATCAACACTGCTGTCGATACCTCGCCATAATACGAATCAAATGGCTAATTCATTCACAATCTTTGGTATTAGAGAATGGAACAGACTTCCACCAGATGTAAGGAATTCACCCTCAATTGCGACATTCGAAAGAAATTTGAAGCAATATCTGATAGCCTTAGCCAATGTACACCAATCTCGGAAATGATTTTTTTTTTTTTTTTTTTTTTCATAAAGCTGGCAGTAGCAACCAAATGTAAACAGAAACTTGAGGTATGTATCTATAATACTAGGTTTGTGGGGAGGTATGGGGGAGGGGGAATGTAAGGTAGTATACTTTTAAGAATACATATCGTATTTCGTTCTGTGTATGCTGTATGTATAGTTTTCTTGTTTTATGATAAATAGTATGAGGGTATAAGGGGAGGGGGTATGTAAGGGAGCATATTCGTGTGTAGGGGTATATGTGTGTGTAGGTACATATACATTAATGTAGCAATTGTAATTTTTATGGATTTGACGTCAATGGTAGTACGTATATCTTGTATACATTTGAGTTGGTTGAGTGTAAGAAAAGGCGAACATAGCCTTAACTCTGCCGTTAAATAAAAATAAATAAATAAATAATATTTATATTTAGCTTTTTCTCGTTTGTCTGGCAACTAACTTGCGATTGTACAAATTCTTCGTGCTTAAATCTAGCTGAAGGCCCGGCTCAAATCTAGCTAATTTATATAACAACGGTCTTTGTGTTAATAATAAATAGCAAAATACGTATATGTTCTGCATCTTCACTCTCTATTTTCAAATAATAAAATTGAAACAGTACAGTTTAACTTGTAATTGAATCGTCACAATAGTTTTAAATTTGCAAGTTGCCTGCAGGCTAACATCTATTGGCGTAAGGCAGCGCATTTAGAGACACCTATTAGCATGACTGTTAACTACTAGAAATTAGCGTGACACACTGACATGTTTCTCTTTTATAAATACAATAAAATTTCTTGTACCAAATCTTTCGATTTACACGTTCTTGTACCAAATCTTTCACCATTAGCCCGTTTGTTAGCTTAATCTTACACCAAAAGCTTCTACCATTCACGTATTTATTTCGCAACAGAACTCTCTCATTATTCACCTCCTTGTTAATCTATTCTTTGATTAAATTTTCATCATTCTCCTTCCTTTGGCACGGGAGGTCCGTCTTCGATTCCCAGTGGAAGTTCATGTGGTTCCATTTCAACGTTAAGCTGGAGATCCATGTCTTATATAGCCTCGTTACTGAAAGGGATGCTAAATTCTAATCCAACCAATCAGCCATTCTCCTGTTTCTTGGTGTACTCTTGCATTAAAATTTCCACTATTTGTCCATAACCCGTTTGTTATTATACTCTTGCACCACTCACTAGTTCGTTAGTGCATCCTTGCACCAACATCTTCACCATTCACCCATTGTTAGTGTATTATTGCAAGTAGGTCATATTCATAAATACATCTGCTCTCCCTTGCTTCCTTCCGACTACATTCCTGACCTAACAAACTCAAATAATAAGTTATCCTCAAATAAATCGGATCTTCCTTGATTCCTTCTAACTACATTTCTGACTTAACCAACGTAACAGTAGGTTATCTGTAAGCAGATGAGTTCGCATTTGCTTCTTCCCAACATTTCTAACCTAACCAATTCAAACAAAATCCGTAAGGCAATCGAATCCCCTTGCTTCCTTCCAACTACGTTCCTGACCTAACCAATCCTTGCCTGGCACTTATGTTCTACATTATTAAAAAGGTGTGTTGTGTTCAGTTAAGAAAATGCTTTAACTACGGATGGAAAAGATAAGCTTTTATAATAACCGAAAACCGGTTTGCTGAAAAACCATCATTTCGGTTTTCTCCAAATCCGTAAGCAGAACCAGTCTCCCTTGGTTCCTTCCTACTATATTCCTGGTCTAACAACCATAACAATAGATTATCTGTAAATAGAATTGCTCACCCTTGCTTTCTTCCAACTACAGTCCTGACCTAACCAATTCTAATAACAGGTTATTCGTAAGCAAAATGGCTCTAAATTGCTTCATTGTAACTACATTTCTGACTTAACCAATTCTAACAAATATTATTCGAAAGAAGATCCGCTAATTTTACTTCCTTTCAATTAAATTGGTAGTCCACTAAGACTAGCAATAAGTTCAAGTGTCAGTTATTCAAATTATAAGCTGTTTTCTCTCCCTAAAAATAAATAAATAAAAATGAAAGTAATAAATGAATTAGATGCTTTTAAAACTTATTGCTGGCAACTTACTTAATATTTCTATAAATAATTAGTGTTGGAAGACATTCACTCTCTTCTGGTTTGTTTGCCTAACACTTATGCAACACTTTCTACATTATTAAAAGGTGTGTTGCGTTCAGTTAAAGAGAGTGTGTTAACTAGGGATGGGAAATGCAAGTTTTTCTAATAAACGAAAATAGATTTGCTGAAAAATCGAACAACCGTCATTTCGGTTTTCTCCCAAACTGGTTTTGAAAGTTCTCAAAAAATGGTTTCAGTTTCTCTAAAAACAGTAATCCGAAAAACCGGTTTTCTTGCTCACCAATAGTATTAAACAGAGATGGGCATTTTTGCTAACCCTCACTCATCCTTACCCTCAATCGACTCCCTCACACTCACCCTTAGCCACCCTCACCCTCAATCGACTCCCTCACACTCACCTTCAGCCAACCAAACCCTCATCTACAAATATGAGAGTGAGGGATGCCCTCTTGAGGGCAAAAATGAGTGAGGATGCCCATCTCTTGTATTAATTTTCCTGAAATAGTAAGATTCCCTCTAGTTCAAATTTTGTCACACAAAATAGAAGTACACTTATGTCCAAAATGATTGCAGTATATCTATAACTGTGTTCTTGTAAGAATATAATTTGATAATAATTTTGCATTGTACTTTTAATACTGATACTATCTGTATAATCGGGAATTGTATATTTGTGGTAAATTTCATAGGAAAAGAATTATAAATACGAAAATTAGAATGAGTAAAAAAAAATGTTGCTAAATGGACAAGAAGGTTTTATTCTTTATATTCTTATTTACTGCTCTTTTGACATGAAATTTATCACATACGTGTCTTTGCCGATTTACCGGGCGAATCCGTTATCAAATTTTATTCCTATAACAACATAATTATAGACATGCGACAATGATTTTAGACATGAGTGTACTTTGACGTATCTTTGGTCATCAACAGGTATTGTGAATTTCGGCATTGTTCAATTATCACCACTCATATGTTAGTTCGTCTATATTAGATCCAAAATTTTCTTAATGAATTCTTGCCATAATACTTTCGTTATTAATCCATAACTCTTTTGTTATTATATTCATTCACCAAACCTTTCACCATTCACCGGCTCGTTAGTGTATCCTTGATCCAAAATTTTCATTATTCACCCATTGTTTGTGTATTATTTCAACTAGGTCATATTTGTTAGTAGATACGCTTTCCTTTGCTTCCTTCCGACTACATTCCTGACCTAAGTAATCCAAACAAGAAGATATCCGTAAGAAAATCGGATACGTTAACTTTCTTCAAACTATATCCCTGCCTTAACCAACGTAACAATAGGTTATCTCTAAGCAGATCCCGTTCATATTTGCTTTTTTCCAACATTTCTAACCTAACCAATCCTAGCAACGGTTGTCCGTAAGCAGAACCAATCTCCCTTGGTTCCTTGCGACTATATTCCTGGTCTAACCAATTCTAATAACAGATTATTCGTAAGCAAAACGGCTCTAACTTGCTTCCTTGTAACTGCATTTCTGACTTTACCAACTTTAACAAATATTATTCGGAAGGAGATTCGCTAATTTTACTTCCTTCCAATTAATTTGATAGTCCACCTAATACTAACAATAAGTTCAAGTTTCAGTTATTCAAATTATAAGTTGTTTTCTCTTCCTAAAAATAAATAAATAAAAATGAAAGTAATAAATGAATTAGATGCTTTTAAAACTTATTGATGGCAACTTATTTAATAATAGTTCTGTAAATAATTAGCAATGGAAGACATGCACTCTTTTCGTGTATGTTTGCCTATCACTTATGCAACACTTTCTACAATATTGAAATGCGTGTTGCGTTCACTTAAGAAACCGTGTTAACTAGGAATGGAAAAGACCTGATTTTAAAATAAGCAGGTATAGGTTTGCTTACAATCCTAAAAACCGTCATTTTAGTTTCCTTCAAAACCGGTTTTGAAAGTTTTCAAAAATCGATTTCGGTTTTTCTAAATACCGAAAACCAAAAAAACGTTTTTTGTATCCACCAATAGAATTAACATGCCTGAAATAGTAAGATTTCCTTTAGCTCAAATATTGTCACACAAAATAGAAATAATTAAGATGTAAGTCCTTATTTCAAATGTTATTCTGTACCCTTTTATTTCTTCAGTATTTTGAAGTATCAAATGGTTGGACTCCAATTACAGAAAACGAGAAACGAGGTTCTGTGTCGTGTACGTATATTTGATCTGTTCCAAAAATGATTGATATAATGAGGAAAAAGGTAGATTCTTGTTTCTGCTCTAGTCGGCTTATTAATATATGTATAGGGTGTTTTAAAATAACACCGACAACGTTTGGGAGGTATTTCCTGACATCAAAAGAAGAAAAACAGTATAGACCAATCTTGGTGCACAAATGCTTCCTGTCGGAGTTATAGGCTGCCGAAAACATAAAAAAATGAACTTTGAAGGTCCATAGCCCCAAAACTATGAGACCTACCGTCGTCGGGCCAAGACATTATTTAGGAACTATTATGTACCCTATCCAAATATCCAAGTTTCAGAATCCAGCGGTACTTCCGCAACATTTTTTTTTATAGAGGTAGTTCATGAGTACTACTAATTATATGCCCATAGCTAAACTCCGTCTTTGTTGCAGAAGTACCGCAAAATTCTGAAACAAATATTTGTATGAAGGGAAACTTCATTTTTGAGAATAATAACGTCGAAAAAAATTTACAATGGTAATCATTATTGGACTTTAGGAATTTAATATTTCCTACTATGATATTTTAGTGTAAAATGGTCAAGATAGTGAACCTGAATATATAAAAACAAATAACTAAAATATTCGACAATACAATTGTTTTTGCAGATTTGCTTTCGGAATTTAAGTACAAAGTTGTTCCTGACAAAACGACGTTCCCCTAACTTAAAATACCCATACCAGCTTCAGACAAAACGAAAGGAACGATAAATAACGCAATTGAAATTAATTTATTCACAGCTCATTTAATTACGTATCTATTTCACTGACGTCCCGAAAAAAAAATATAATTGTTTTTATCGTAGGAACTGTTAAAACTTATTATATCATTCTAATAAGTTCTTAAAGCATAAAGAAAGTGATAGACCACATATTGAATAAATAAAGCGATAGAACACTTATTGTATAAAGAAAGTTTTAAAATACATATTGCATAAAGAAATAAAACACTTATGGCATAAAGAAAATGATAGAACACATATTACATAAAGAAAGTGACAGAACGCGTATTGCATGAACAAAGTGATAGATCACTTATTGCATGAGGAACATGATAGAACACTTACTGCATAAAGAAAGTGATAGAACACTTATTGCATCAAATAAGTGACAATATACTTAGTACATAAAGAAAAGTGTTAGAATACATATTGCATAAAGAAATAGAACACTTATGGCATAAAGAAAGTGATAGAACACATATTACACAAAAGTGATAGAATACCTACTGTATAAAGAAAATAATAGGACACTTACTGCATAAAGAAAGCGATAGAAAACTTATAGCATAAAGAAAGTGACAAAACACTTAGTGTATAAAGAAATATGTTAGTATACATATTGCAGTAAATAGAACTCTTATGGCATATTGAAAATGATAGAACACATATTACACAAAAAGTGGAAGAACACATATTGCATAGAAAGTGATAGAAATTTGTTGTAAAGAAAGTGTCAGAACACATATTGCATAAAGAAAGTGATAGAACACGTGACACACGAGGAAAATGATAGAACACTTATTCAGTGGAGAGTAGTATAGAAAGAGCTCCCAGACGTCCCGATTTTGCCGGACAGACCGGGATTTATATAATCTACCCGAACTCCAAATGTACCAGGTTTTTGTCTAAAACATAAGTTAATATCAATAGTGTGATTTAAAAATATACTGCTTTTGTTAGTCATCGATACTCAACTAATAGGAAAAATTTAATTAAGTCTGATATTTTTTAGCAAAAAAAAAAAAAAAAAACAATGCCTGATTATACTGCAAATTTTCATAGAATATCCCGGCTTTTAGTGCAAATTTTCACAGAATGTCCCAGGTTTTAGTGCAAATTTTCATAGGATGTTCTTGTTTTTGTTGCAAATTTTCATAGGATGTCAGAATTTTTAGTGTAAAATTTCTTAGGGTGTCCAAGTTTTAGAGCGAATTTTCATAGGATGTCCCGGTTCTTAGTTCAAATTTCCATAGGTTATCCCAATTTTTAGTGAACATTTTCGTAAGATGTCCATGTTTTTAGTGCAAATTTTTATAAGATATCCCAGTCTTTTTTTTTTTTTAAAAAAAAAAAGAAAATCTGGGAGCTGAAGATAGAATAAATTTTCAGCTTATTTTATTATCTTTCTGGCTTCTACTAACAAACCAAATAGGCTCAAAATTATCTTTGTAACTCCAAGAAAGTTTACTTTAGCATGTACTGTAACAATAGGTGTATACAGAACGCATTTTATTTATAATGCAATGGTTGCTTAGGGCTACAAAAATGAATGCTGACCTCACATATATGTGTCAATGTTTTTTTTTTTTTCCTTTAGTGCTTTGAATTTAAAAACCTTTTGTCTAATATCATATTTTTTCTTTTGAATTTAACAATTAACGCTTGAGGGGACTCTGAATTAAAAATAATGTTCATTCATAAGTTCAATCTCACTTTCTTCAAGAGAGAGAGAGAGAATCTAACTTAGTAACTTCTATATTCAGATGCCTTAGAGAAATATATTTACAATCACACGTTGCCCTACCAACCTACATAACTATTCCCTTTTCATTACTATGATTCAAGTGCACTTTGCTTTATGTACTAAATTGTCAATACAAATGTGCAGACATATTCAACATATTGTAAGTTATAAGCTCATGTTTTTCTTTTTGAGTTCTACGTTCTTATTCTTAGGCAAGACAATTGTAGCCATTAGAATTGCAACAAAGGCATAGGCCCTTTTCATCTTTTTGGATTGCAAAAAATAGCCCTTAACCCATCTAACATATCGGTCCATAGAGAAGGTAGCAGAAGGACTCGCCTATCTGTGATTGGAATGAAAGTTGTTAAAAAAAAAAAAGAAAACTTGACGCTTACATGTCTTGATACACAGTTGGATATCGATAACTCGTATTTCTTGATAACTCTAATCTTCATAACTCGAATTCCTTGATAACTTGAACCTCGATAACTCGAATCCCTTGATAACTCTAATTTTTTCACATTCCTTGAACTCTCCATAACACATTCTATGTTAAAATAACCTCTGTAAGTCGAATGTTTAAAAATTACAACTTCGATAAATCGAATTTTAAGGGTTCCAAAATCATATTTTAAAACTTCGGTAACTCGAACTTTCGTATCTACAAACCTTTACAAGTCGAAGTTTACCTCTATAAGTCGATTTTCTCTCGATGTAACCTCGATAACTTGAAGTTATAGCTCTATGATCTTACGCAATAGTCAATGTTGTTGTGTGCTGTAATTGTGTTTTACTCATGTCTAGACATGAAAGACCCCCTTCCACTTGTTTCTAGGTCAATAATTCTTCTTCTTCCTTGGAGCTTTCCCAACTCCGAATTATGAAGGTTAAACGAATAGAACTTCGAGTTATAAAGGTTATATAGTCACTTTTTAATTAGGAAAGCGGAACCTCGATATCTCGAATTTTTGTTACGACCACCCTAATAATTCGAACCTTGATTGCTCGAAAAACTCGATAACTCGAATTTTTATGTAGTGCCTTCACTTTGAGTTATCGATGGCCCACTGTATAACATAATAAACATATTATGTATCTAGATACGTGTAGATGGATTTTACATCTTTACTTTAATCAATTTTAAATTAAACGTGTGTTGATTTGGTTTGATTTTGAGTTTAGCATCACTTTCTATATGAGGCGAGGCTTTATGAGACGTGAACCTACAGCTTAAAGTGGGATCTGAACCATATGAGCTTCCGCCGGGAACCGAACCCGTGTCTCCCACACCAAAGGCGTGTGCACTAACCGTTTGTCCACGAGGGAACTCTTAAACTTCTGTGATAACGGACGTATAAATATTATGGAATTATGTTAATAAGCATATTGCAATGTTAGTAAATATTACTGTTAAAATTTTTCAACGTAAAAATAGAAACAATCGCTGGCAAACATTGTGGCATTCCGTCGTTGTTCAATTACATCAAATGCAGTTAATATTACAAGAAATAATTATTAATCATTGTTTTAATCTCAATATAATAATAATAATAATAATAATAATAATAATAATAATAATAATAATAATAATAATAATAATAATAATAATAATAATAATAATAGTCAATATACTGCTGGATGAAGGTCTCTCCGACTTTTCTCTATAATTGTATATCTTGGGCAACTCTTTTTCATGTTACTCCGCAACTCTTCTTGATTTCATCTTATACAAATCTTCCCTATGCCACTTCTTGTCTTTCGTTGTTTAGTTATGGATTGCTTTTGTCAACCGACCATCATTCCTTCCTGTAATATATCCTGCCTACTACAATTTCTTTATTTTCGCTACAAGGTGTCATGTTTCTGATTCATGTGACATGCAAGTGATTCATAGCATACATTTTTACGTTTCATCGTGTAGTGTGCAGAAAATCCTAATTTGTCAATGTCTACGTCTCGGTTCGTTTGGTTAAACAAGTAGAATACATTCATTGTAATTATGGTTTGTTTTGGTTGGTCGTTGATTTGGAGTTTAACGGCCCTTTCAGCAGGCAGGCTATATGAGACGTGAATCTACAATGTCATCTGGAATCCGAACCATGTGAGCTCCCATCGGGAACTGAACCCAGGTCTCCCGAGCCAAGAGTGGGAGCACGGGAGTGTGGGAGTACGGGAGTGTGGGAGCACGGGAGTGTGGGATGATGTCTCTTGGCGATCATGCTGCCCAGGGAATTGTGAAATAAGCAGTGGGAAAGGAAAAAACGGTCTGAGACCATTACCTTAGGTACCATCCCGGCATTTGCCTGTTGTTAAGAGTCTTCATCCCGGCGAAATTAAAATACCGCTAATTTTACAGTAATTATGTGATATCTTCAAATAGATAAAAGATAATTGAAATGTGGAACAAGAGCGCCCTAGACAATATTAGTTTGCGTGAGTACCGTTATCACAAGTCACCTAATGGCTTTCCGTTTTCAGCTGTTTAGAAACGCGAAAATAAATGCCTATTTTCAAAATGGCTCGAAATCGAAAGCAGATAAGTGAGTACAGTGATAACGGTATCTCATGTAAAATAATATTTGTCTAGGGCGCTCTTGTTCCACATTTCGATTTTCTTTTATCTATTTGAAGATATCACATAATTACTATAAAATAAGCGGTATTTTAATTTCGCAGGGATGAAGACTCTTAATGAGGAAAACCCAGAAAAACTTTACTCAAGACTGTTGGCCTCAAAAAGCTTCTACACTTTTTCGATCGAGTATCCCCATCGGGAATCGAGGAAGCTCGTACTGGTATTTTACATTTTACAACCAAACAATTCCTTCTGAATACATATTGAACAAAGTTTAGCTTAGTTTAATATGTCAATTAATTCCTCATTTAATGTTGCAAAACCATTAACGAACCTAGACTATAAGGTTAACTGTGGAAAAGGAAATCCACTGAAAGTACGGCCGGCCCGTTTTATATATCTTTGACAGACCATCACAATAAGGGTATCTTTCTGGTTAGATCCCCGTCTAGTGGATAGTGGATATGTCTTTGATACAGGGAGTCCCAACTTCGAATCTTGTGGGACAATATTGAACGCATTACAGTGATACAGATCCCAGGAGTACTCTAAAAAGCCTAGCTCTCGATAAAGAACGTAAACACAAATAAAACAAGAGCTATATGTTTAACATATGGGCCTTCAGTGCAGGAGGCCTGGCTTCGATTCCCGGTGGAAGCTCATGTGGTTCGGATCCCACATTGAACTGTAAGTCCAAATCTCAATATAGTCTGGTTACTGAAAAGAAACGCTAAACACCAATCCAACCAACAATTCTCATCAACAAGACAATGAGCAATATTGAACTAGCTAAAGAAATGGATACTAAATTAGATTATCAATGTATATACATATAAATTTTTATAGTTTCCATTATAGCTGTTGTCAATAATTCCATTGTTACTATAAATTATATTTATTATTTGTTAACCAATTCCATTTTACTGTTTGGAAATAAGTATTTACCAACATATATTTTGTACTTAAGAGCCTGTCATACTAAAAGTAATACAAAATTTACCATTTTTCTTTTGCTTGTTTCTCATAAGTGAAAGGAGATAATGAAATGCAACTTACCACAATCATAGATAATGTTATTCTACAACAAAAAATATGAACCTCAAGAATTTTCAGTGTTGCTATCCATAGACATTACAGTGTTGCCAAAATAGCATTTCCCCAAAAATCTGGGTTAAGGCAGCCACTAAAGGAATAAAATCAACTACATTTGATTACGTATCATGTTGTTTTGGTATCCTGTGAACTACTTTTTTAAATAACATTATTATTTAATTTTGAAAACTGTACGTTAAAACTACTAAACGGCGTGACAAACATCTTGGTATTTGAAGGCGGCGCTCTAAGTTCACTTTAAATGCTGCGAGCAAATGAGAGGCCAGTGGTATTGCCACGTTTATTTTGTACATATTCACGTCTATCCTCTTCCACCTGATCGCGCTGTAGTTTGTCTGCTTAGCCATAGCCACACCCCTTAGCATTCGGCAACGTCGCGTCAGAGCTCGCGTTTTATTCGCTTAGCTGAAATTCCAAGATGTTTGTCCCAGACTTTAGTGTAATACAAGTATTTACTAGATAAAATTTTCAATAACATTAGTTGTCGACTTCGTTACGACTGCATGGTCGTAAGTTGATTTGGTGGTAAATCTCTCAGGTGGTAGATTACTATACACTAGGAGATAAAATATTATTTTCATCCAATGTCTGCCAACGATGTATACTGCACTTTCTATTTGAGGAACAACGGACATTTTTATATTCGTGATATACAGTATTTGTTCTTATTATAATGTAATAAATGTTATCATTTCTCTTGTTGTTGTTATTACAGGTTCTTGATAATAACTACACAAGATAACCTATATACTCGGTCAAAAGTGAGGATGATCAATAGATCACGTCGGTCATAAGTCGAAATTTAAGTGTAGTAACAAAAATAATTGTTCTTTCTACTTTCGAGCGGAAAACGAATGAGAGGGTGGTAGAAATGGTGGGGAAAAAAGAAGAATTTTAGATATTATTAAGAAGAGGAAGAGAAACTGGTTGGGACATTGGCTAAGAAGGAACTGTATCACGAGGGACGTGTTAGAGGGTATAGTGGCAGGAAAGAAAGGGAGAGGGCGAAGATGACTACAATTAATGAACGCTATCAAAACAGAAATATGGTACGTGAAGAAGAAGAGGTTAGCGGAAGACCGTGGAGCATGGAAATTTGTGAGTTGCAGCAAGTGACCTGCCAATAATGGCAAAATACTAATGATAATGATGATTATCTGCTTTATATAAAAACAGGATTGATAAAATTTAACAAATTTTCTGATAATGAATCAAATAAACAATAGCAACCCAGTCTAGCACAGACTTATTGAACAATTGTCACCTTTTCCACAAATACCAATAATTTAATACTTCAACAGCATATTTGTAGAAATCTCTTAACTTCTGATTCACTTACATACTTTAAGTTTTACTAGGGATCGCTATTAAAAAATGTAAAAATTTTGAAAGCTTTCTGAGGATTGAATAATGCTGAAAACAAGAATTTTAAGAATGATTAAACGAAATGGATCAAAACATTTCAATCTTGGCCAATAATTAAATTTTGGATCAGGGGCCAGAAAATTTTTGAAGAGCCCCTAAATCGAATTTTCGTATTTTCTAAGCATTTTATACTGAGTTAAGTGATAGTTTGGGTTTCGCTACACTATATGTAAGTCTTCAGATATAAGGCGTACAAGAAAATCTTTGACTGAAATATGTTGGATTTTTTATGCATTTTTAAATAAGGGGCCAGAAATTTTTTGAACGGCCCCTAAATCAAGTGTTGGTGTTTTCTACAGAATAAGCACATTATACTGAGTTAAGTTATAGTTTGGGTTTTGCTACGCTACATGGTGTTCTCCAGATATAAAAAGTACAAGGAAAATTTTGATTGAAATATGTTGGATCTTTTTATCCAGCAAGATAACAAAAGAGTAGTAACATATTCCAGTTGTTAAGAATGAGAGGTTTCAGTGCAAACTGTATTGGAACATTGACAAGTCCTAGGTCCATATGCTTCTTCGCGCAAAATGTTCAGTTTCTCGCCGACTTGGCTGTTATTTTTCTTAGTCATATTTTCAAACAAAAATTATTTACATTTTAAAAGAAAAGGCCTTCCTCTTGAGCTGTTCGATCAAGAAAAAAATCTGTCTGGAAAGAACAATATATAGGCGGATATCCTTTCTCTATTTTGTCGTCATATTAGAAAGAAAATTTTAAAAAATAAGAAATTTTGTAATATTTTTTGTTTTTTAAAATGCAGTAGATAGATGCATAACGTTGTTGTAAATTCTAAGGCTTGGGTTTATTTTTTCGTATTTCTGTTTTTTTTTTAATATTTTTCGCTATTTCCTTCGTATGATCCCTATTTGCCTTTTTCTGTAACTCGTATTCTTTTGGAAATGTTGGAAAAAGGGGTGAGGGTAAACATTCTGAGATTCGGCTAAATTTCGCTAACCACATTTTTCCTTTTTTTCTATCTCTGTTTCTTTTTTTAAAATGTAAGAGTAAAGTACGTGCTGCATGCAATTCGATAGAATATTCATGGACTAAGTCGAAACGTTTTTCTTGCTAAAACAGTCTTTCTTTTAAAAAAAAAATCTGTATTTATTTTTAGAAGTTCGTCTTTTGTCTTCTTCTCATCTACATCTTTTCTTACTTCCGTACTCTTTCGTCTTTTTTCTTTTGCTTAAGTTTCACATCTCTACCGACTCATCTTTACTGTTTCCTCTTTTCAACTTGCCTTTCGTCGTATGTCTCTATTTTATCTGCTTTTTCCGGTTTTTCTTATTTCATTATTACTACTACTATTTCAAGTTCTTTTTTTCTTAATTTTCTTTTTATTTGCACACACACACATACATACATACATACATTTTCTTATGCACTGGTTTTCTGGTATTTTCTATGGATTTTTTCTTTTCCTTTCGAGACCAATCTGACGACAACAAAGTAAACAGACTGAATTTGCCCTCTGCTCAGTACACTGACATAAATAACTTTTCTCTCATTCTTTCACCCCCTCCCCCGAATTCCCCGTTTTGTTTAAGAGGGACGGAGCTTGATCTTCAACTGTTTCTTCTCTCTTTATTCGTAGCATCTTTTCTCTCCACCGCACACCCACTGCTTGCTTGAAATTATTTAAAACTACTTTTGGACTTTTCTTTCTTCCTTTCCTTTTCTTTTCCTGAAGTTTTGTTTCTTCTTCTTCTTCTTCTCTTCAAAATCGTAAAAATCTTTATGTGGTTCTTATCTTTCGTGCATAGAGCCATAAAAGTCCGTTTTTCTGCTCCTAAACGGTTTTCTGGGAGCTCGGCCATATTGCACATTATTATATTTATGTCCCCTACTCCCCCTCCACTTTCTTTTCTACTACCTCCTCCTATTCCCACTTCAGCATCTTCTTTTGTCGTCTTTTTTTCTTCTTTCATGCTCCCTTGTCTTGTTGTAAGTAGTAGAAGCTCCCATTTCGTCGTTTCCACTACCCAAATATTTTTCTGCTGTTACGTTACGTTACGTTCATGCTGTTTAGCCTGTCTTTCTTTTTGATAGTTTTTTTTATTAATACTGAAACATTTGTAATTTGACAAAAGAGGGAGAATTTAAGTATCGTTTCTTTTCATTTTTTTTAAAGTGATGCACGAAGGAATCCGGAAGACATGAAACTTATTCATATTTTTCACGTTTTCTTCTTATATATATATATATATAATTGGATGACGTATTCCCAGGTGAAGGAAGAATAAATCCCAGAAAAATGGCTTATTTCTCGAATGAACACTTTCGTATAGTCGCTTCATATATTCTTCTGCTTTTCCCCTTTACTACTACTACAAGCTTTTTCTTCCCCACTTGAATATCTTCTTTTTTTTCCCTCTCATGTTTCTTTGGAAGCAAATGCAGCTTTCTTGAAAACAATAAAAAAATAACTTGTGCGATTTTTTTATTCACTTTGTTCTGTTGTTGTTTTCATCCTCAAATAACTTGAAGAAACTTGAAAATATAAATTTATACAGTCAAACCAGTTCAAGCTCTTTACCGGTCTCCCGGTCTCTTAGGAGCCACGGTGACTCAGCGCTACAGTGGTCACCTGGTATGGTACGCAATGTCAAGTAACTTTATGGTGAACAACATCATTTCCGAAGATGTTCTCGAGGTTCTCCCGTTTCCTCCTACATTCTAATTTCACCGATTCTTTAATGGTTTATTTACTTTCATTATATATATATATATATATATATATATATATATATATATATATATATATATATATATATATATATATATATATATATATATACAGTGAAACCTGTCTTTAGCGGAATCGAGCGGGACTTGCAAAAATTTCCGTTAAAGTCAGGTTTCCGCTTAGTGGAGGTAGACCTTTCCTTTCTTTCTTTTTTTAAATACATGCTTATAAAGGGGCATACTGGGAAAATATATTGCTGTACGTAAATTGTTCGATTACAGCACTTTTTTCTTCTACGAATAAATACACAAAAAATTAAATTGAATACAAAATTTGCTATGCACACGTTTTCTTTATTTTTCTAATAGACAAACAGGATTTTCTGTGTACATTGCTGCTTGGCTGCTTGATTTTCCGCATACAATTTAACCTGAGAAATTATACTAAGTGAATCAGAATCATTTTTCCGTAAGGCAAATTTTTGCAGTTCCTTTAAAGTTCTGAGAGCATCTTGATATGTATTTATTCTACACTCTTCTTCGAACTCGGTATTGTATTCCTCTTCTTCCTCTATCTCGTTTTCTTCTTTCCGACATTCCGTATGATTCTTGATTAAGTTGCGGGGATTAAGGACAATTTGTGGGGGGTGAATATGAGTAGAGCGAAGGTCAACACTGTCCAGAAATATTTATTGAAAAGAACGAACATTTTATCGCAGACAGTGTAATGTATATGTCTCACAGAATGTCTAAACATCTTTTAAACGCTGTAGTCCGGAACTCAGAATTTTCCGTTAAATGTTTATTTTTCTTTCCGTTGTCCGCGTAACACAGTTTCCGCTTAATGAAGGGACTTTTTACACGTTTTGTTCTCCGCAATTCATGGGACCGTAAAATATTTCCGTTTAAGACAGTTTTCCGTTTAATAAAGGGTCCGTTGAAGACAGGTTTTACTGTATATACATATACAAGGTGTTTCAGATAAAACGTCCAGTGCTTATAAATCCGAAACGGCTGAGAATAAAAAGATGAAACAAAAACTGAGATAGGAAAATGTCATAGGGCGCATCACATAGTGTTGTTGTGGTGACCCTCAGGACCCTCCTTCAAGGAGGCCCAGAGGCCAACTTCAAATTTTCAAATAGGATCATGTATTGAATCATACCTCATTCAATAGTCCTTGAAATACGAAACAACTTTTGTAGGAAACAATTTTCGATTTGGGGCACCGTTTTCAAAATGGCCGCAAAAAGTCCTGTATCAGTTTGAAGTTGGCACCTGGGCCCCCTTCACGGAGTTTCCTGAGGGTCACCACAACAACACCACTTGATATGCTTTATCATCGTTTCTATCTCAGTTTTTGTTTCATATCTCTATTCTCAGCCGTTTCTGATTTAGGCCTATAAGCACTGGACGTTTTATCTGATACAGACCCACTTTTTGCGGCCATTTTGAAAACGATGGCCCAAATCGAAAATTGTTTCCTACAAAAATTGTTTAGTTTTTCAAGTACTATTGAATGATGTATGATTCAATACGTGTTCCTATTTGAAAATTTGAAGTTGGCCCCTGGGCCCCCTTGAAGGAGGGCCCTGAGGGTCACCACAACAACACCATGTGATGCGCCTTATGACATTTTCCTATCTCAGTTTTTGTTTCATCTTTTTATTCTCAGCCGTTTCGGATTTATAAGCACTGGACGTTTTATCTGAAACACCCTGTATAAGGGAGTAACGTTAAGTTTTAATTATCATAGTAAAAAATCAGGATACAGGGATACCGTCATTGTAGAAGTCGGCACATTGTGCTTTAAGCCATTCTTCCACCTCATGAATGACGTCATCTGTGTTGTCAAAATGACAGTAACTTGAGACGAATGAGCTGGTGCTTCTGAAAAGATTGTCAGCAAACGAGAAACCCAGTGCGCAAATACCTTGATATATGAAGTTCGTTATGGATAATTTTCCACTTACTACCATAACAGATCAGCCTGATTCGTAATCGTTTGGATGGTTACACGTCTGTCTTCGAGGATTAAACACTGCACTTTCTTCACAGTGGCCGCATCGTCCGTCAGGGATGATCTTCCAGGTCTTGGATCGTCTCTGAGGGACATATGAACAATTTGGAATTTCCTTTTCCACTTTACAATGATGTCATAAAGATGGACAATGATCACCGTACACAGACTTAATCTCGTCATGAATTTGTCTGGCGTTATTACCCTCCAAATGCAGGTACTTTATGACACTGCGAGCCTCAATCTTATCCATCTTGCACTTTGGTCATTTTTGGCACATCGTGTAAAAAATAACTATCATTAAAAGCTAATTTCCTTTACATTACACACATAACGCTGACATTTCATCATCATACCTTAATAATTTCCTGGTGATAATTGAAACTTTACGATAACCCATTTTATACAGGGGCGGATCCAGGACATGATCAAGGGAGGGGCTAAACCATATTCTGCCGTTTTATCCTGTGTAAAGCAGGATTGAAGCCCATTTTATCTAGTGTGTACCTGAGCGTCAAGGGAGGGGGCTATAGCCCCCATAGCACCCCTTGGATCCGCCACACACACACACACACACACACACACACATATATATATGTATATATATATATATATATATATATATATATATATATATATATATATATATATATATATATATATATATATATATATATATATATATATATATTAATAAGACCGTTTACTTTGTTAAATCAATAGAAAATTTATGTTAAGATAAAAATGATTTTTTTTAAAAAAAAAGAATGAATGAAATTAAATTTAAAATTAGTTCAAAAAGTCAGAGGAACATGGAAAATAAATAATGTCTTGCTCGGGATTCAGGTATAAACTTCTGGGAACGTTGTCGTAATTCTAATTAACGTCAATTCTTTGTGAAGTTTTTTTTTTTTTTTTTTTTTTTAAATATTTATGAGTCAGTACCATCTCCTTTGGCTAGGAGCTCGGTAACTGTTCTAATTCTCTCCACAGCCTCATTAATTATTAATGGAGTAAAACCGTCGAAAGCACCCGAGATATAGTTAAATGAAGGAGGCAGACTGCTGAGAGACACGAATAGGAAATCCCAGGTTTTTTTCCCGGATGCATAAGAGCCTTGTGTAAAAGTTGACTTATCTACTGGCAAGCTTTCGATGCAAACCAAAGTCTTCTTCAGTGAACTTAAGTCTTTCGCTAGTATTTGCATTGGCGTTCGGTCGTCACCGTTTAGTCCGTAACGTGTGATTTCTGTCACTATTTAGTAACAGATATGTCTATCTACGAGCTCTTTTGGCATCACGTCAACGACAGCAACCAAGTCAATATGTATATAGATTTGAGAGGCCAAATTTTGCATCAAAGTTAAAATGTTACAAACAATTTTACTCTATACCTATTTATTAATGTTATACCATAAACCATAAATTAGAGCATAATCAAGATAGTTTTAAATAAAAATACTGACTAAACTAACTAAACTAATTCTATGGGCTATGGAAACCGGAGGTTCAATGCCTTGTTCACAAAAGCTCTCCACTGACTTCTATCCTTAGCCAACTGGATTCAGTTTCTACTTTGTATTCCTATTTCTGTGAGATCCATCTTGCTATTGGCCTCCCATATGCACCTAGGTCTTCCTAATGGTCATTTTTCGATTTGATTTCCAGTTAAGACTTTGAAAGCGTTCCTACTTTCTTCCATTCTGGCTACATGACTTGTCTGCCTGAGCCTCGTAGACTTAATGGGCCTTATGCAGAGTCGTTTTGACGTGTGATTAGTGTTATACTAAAGAGTGCGACTAACATATGTTTCATGCACTAGTCAGGCCTTTAGTATGACGCTAATCATACGTCAAAACGACTGTGCATAAGGCACTATGACTCTAGCAATGTTTGATAAACGGTATAACTGATGCAGTTTCTCGTTATGAAGTTTCCGCCATTGGACCAATATCTATATTTCAGTAACCAAGGATAAAATAATTAATTAAAATGAATTGATTGAACCTATCTTTTATTAGCTATAGTCATTAAGTAATATCGTATATAATATGCAAATAGTACTTTATGAACACATCATAACGTCCAGAAAGACTTACGTAAAAGCACTGGAATACATGAATGTAGCTATGAAAGTAAATGTGAAATCAAGGGTGGAAAGTAATAGTTCTGCTTATCATTTTGGTTAATGGATTAGTTCGTCTGGCAATTTAGATAAAGTAATTGAATAGAGTGATAAACCATTTTGAGCATGCAAGGGTCTGCCCATATTACTTACAACAAAAGCATTGGAATACTCCAAAATGAAAAAAAAAATCGTAATTCAGTCACTATATTTAAGGGATTTGCGTAATATTTCAGACTATAATGCTAGAAAAAAAATTAAAAAGAAATAAAATATTTCAGTTTACCGTCCAACGAATATGCCATTTTTGGGGCGAAGAAGACGACGATCAAAGCAAGTGAATGGTGATTGAAGAATTGGTGGAATTAAAAACTTGGAGGAAACGATAATACTCTGAGAAAACTCACAGACATTTGGTGGACAACGACTTTGTCCACCACGAACTTACTTAGCAGAGGATCGAATCAGGAACCCCTTACCCAGAGCTAAGCGCTCTATCATTGAGTCACCATGCACCCTACCCCCCCAAAAAAAATAAGCAGTCTTACGTGTACAACCCGTGAAGGAGTTTGGTTTGTATGGCATGATAATTAATATTGAAACCGGAAATTATAGTAGATTTCGACCAATTCTGGTTTTGGTAGAGAGATTAGAATGGAAATGGAATATATATATTCTTGGGGCGCTTAATTGATTACAGAAAACCGCTTCTCGCTATCTATTACTATATTGGCTCTCACTGATCAACGTTAAAACCGGAAATGATTATTTTGTACCACTTCCGGTTTCAATAGCAACCTCATCAACGAACTCGATTCCTAATTTTAAACCCCCTATAGGGTTTAAATCCATCAAATTGTTCTCAAGACATTTTGTCTCCCAGATATACAGGGTAAATATATAAAGAAGTTTTGATGAATGAAACTAATTAAAAAGAAACAGAGAAAAAAAAAAGAAAAGTCGTGAATATAATGATCCGTATTTTTTTTTCCAATTCGACACTACTGACTTCATACTTTCTATCTCTCATTCTCAGTAAATCTGGCATACAGACATAAAGGGAAGGTAGATCAGATACGTCATTTGAGCTTAAGAAGACCAATTGCCCTCTTTGAGTTTGGTATATATATATATATATATATATATATATATATATATATATATATATATATATATATATATATATGTGTGTGTGTGTGTGTGTGTGTGTGTATGTAAAGCTCTGCTCCCCCCTTCCCGAGCAAAAATCTTGAATGACGTCATCTTGAAAATCTTGATGATGTTGCCGAAGCGGTAATAGCCAGCGCAGGAGAACATTGAGGAGTTTGCAGATCAACGCAGGTATGCACCCAGAAACTTTTGTTCAGAGGGTTCCAATGCTACAAGCTACTATGCCTGTGTAGTATTGAACGGGTATTATTCTGCACCCGAAAATACGATAAGTAATTGTAAAATGGTTCCACAGAAAAAGAAAATATATAGGATTAGATTGTTTGATAAGAAAGAAAGTACAGATGAAGTGTAAGATCAAATGTTGATGATACATCAACCATTTCTCTGTTAAACAAGTATGTTTTTATTGAGAAAATATATTTTAACAAAAGAAACACTGATCAATGCTTCAAATCCACTATATTCTAAACTATAATATGTAACGGTTTCGGGTATCTAGCATATCCTTCCTCACACACTATAGAACATAACTCTATATATACATACAGAGAAAAACGTTCTCCGGACAGCGGTATATTGTACAAATATACGGTATCCTATTGCTTACTATAGAAATCAGTACGGAGCATACGTTATCCGTATGCTACATAGGCACTGCCCTTAGATGTTACATCATGCCGTTGCAGGATGTCTGACATCTTACAGTTTCCCGTATATCACATGCATATACTTATGTTATTTTCGTCAGCTATATTTTATATACGTCCATTTGTATTTGAGATCCTGACCGCCTACATTGTTTCATACGAAAAGTACGTATAGATGGAACGCTTATACAGAAGGTATTATAAAACATGCGTTTTCAGTTATACGTCTGCTGTTTGTTAAGTCCAAAAACTACAGGAATTACACATGTAATCTATCTTTTTAAGTGCGCCACCTACAATTTTTTCCTCACTCAGGAAGGTTATGTTAGATATCCGAAACCGTTACATATTATAGTTTAAAATATGGTGGATTTGAAGCTTTGGTTAGTGTTTCTTTTGTTAAAATAATAAATCAAAAAAAGAAAAAAAGGAGAAAATATATAAATGTATGTTGAGTTAGGAAAAATGGGGGGTCCAGAGCCGTTGGACCTCCGAGGTTGCGCTTCTGATTTCTTAAAATAAGGGACACGAAATTTGGAATTTGGACTTATTATTTAAAATAACCCAACGTGTTTTAGCAGCGGTCTTAGATGTTTGATCTACAACGGAAGAAAACGTAGTAGAGTGGTTTACTAAGTGCCGTAACAAGGCATTCGAATTTCGTTCGAAAATTCGAGTTTAGACTAATTCTGTATGAAAGATGCAGAAAGGACGCAAAATATGAGGGGATATCAAAACTTTTGTGCAGTCACCTAGAAGAAATCGACTTTGGAGAACTCTGACATCATGATGGTATTAGTCCTTGTCTGGTAGTCACCGTGCCTAGCGACACGTTTTTACCAGCAGTTCTTCACTGTACGTAAACTTGTTTTGTAAAAGTCTACAGTTTGGCTTTGAAAGCACAGTTCAACCTCAGAAATGAAGTAATTCCTACTGTCAAAATTGCTTCCTTTGAGTGGACGATTTATTTCTGGGAAGAGTAAGAAATCATTTGGTGCCAGGTCCGGTGAGTATGACTGTGGATATATCCTAATTCCACTGCTTTCTTCATGGTTGCAGGGCGGATTGAGCTGGTACGTTGTCTGCCAACAGCAGATCACCACTTTCATGTCAAATCCGCGACTTTTCTTCCTCAGTTCCTGTCGTAATTTAGTCAGAAAATGAGAATAATAGGTGCTAGTAATAGTTTGCCCCTGTGGTAGGTAATCTGTCTTGTTGACCCTTTCACAGTCTCAGAAAACGGAAAGCATCACCTTGGCGGGAGACTTTTGCACTTCTGCCTTTTTAGGGGCGTGAGGGGAGAGATATTTCCATTGTTAGCTCATTTCCTTTCTTTCTGCGTCATAAAGATAAATACAGTTTTCATAAATTGTCACTAGTCTGCTAAAAAGGTCCTCTTCATTCACCTCACAGTGATGCAACATTTCTCTTGCAGCATCCTTGTGATTTCTCTTCTGGAAAGGTGTGAACAGTCGTGGCATCCATCGTGCTTACACTTTCTGAAGATGCAGTTAATTGTGAATGATATTCCAGGCAGACCCGTAACTCATACATATTGCACACTTTCAATGGTTATCCTTCTGTCTTCCATTATGATCTTTTCAACTTTCTCCGTAAGCCGGCATCATCAGTGAAAGATGGTTTTCCAGATCTAGAGATGTCGGCGGTGATCATGTATCCAGTTTGGAATTACCGTTTCCACGTGGATATCGTTTTATAGGGTGGGCTTTCATTCCCATAGACTTCCCCATCTCCGTACCTCAAGCTTGTAAATCATCGCACCTTCAGTGATTAACATGCAAACAAAAAAAAAAAAAAAAACAAAAAAACAAAAAAAAAGAAAAAAAGAAAAAAGAAAAAAAGAAATATTTGTTCTAACGAGTCCAGAATCTGCATGATTAACACACAAGAATCTAATCATAAAATGCATGTCCGATGGAGTTCGTAGTTCGTCACTTTCTAGGTGATTGCACAAACTTTTTGATACCTCCTCGTATGCCCGAGGTAAGAATCTCAGACATGGGATCTCAGACATGTTATGTATGTACAATAATCTAAAATTTAGCTTTGAAAAAACAAAAGAATTTCTTTCAGAAGTAATCGTTCAAAATTATAACAATGAACCGTGATTTTACTTGGGAATTGGAACTGGAACGTCACTTGAACGATTCATCTCCTTTGGCACCCTATTTTAAGTCTCCGAAAAGAAAAGAAGAATAATTATTATTTAAAAAAAAAAATAGAAGAAGAATGAAAAGTAGTAAGGAAGAAAAGGAGCGAGTTGTACGAGGCCAAAACTGGATTGGTTAAAAAGTTGAGGTGGTGCGGGTTCTTAAGATTCCGGATGACAGCAGAAAGAGTAAAGAAACTTTGAGAGAAGAACTAAAAGGATCGATTGGTGGAAGGGATGATCTGATGGAGGAATCGTTTTCGTTCCGTCCTTTCGACTCCACCCACCCACTCAATCCCCCCCCCCCCGCCGCCAACGCCGCTGTCTTCGTTCATCAACCCGACACTTCTGCTAGAAACGTCCAGAAAGTTCTTGCTGAGTACAGAAAATCTTTCTCGCTTCTGTGGTAATCGAGCTGTCATTCCTGGCGACAGACAGACAGACAGACAGCGCCGCTTCTTCTTCTTAAGATCTGTCGCTCATCATTTTCTGCTTGCATTAATGTCCCCTGCTCTTCTCGGCCTCTTGTCTTGCGTTCGTATTTTCTCCAGAAATGAAATTTAAAGGAGCATCGATGTCTTTATAAGGAAGCAAAACGACGATCAGAAAATTTTCTTATTTCTCCCCTTATTTCTACACATAAGCAAAACATCAATAATTGTACAAATAATATGCTTGGAAAATTAATGGTGAACATAAATTCTTCTATCAAAAATGAAAATTTAGGCTACGGTGAAATGGTTGGTAAGGCGACTACTTACCAAATGGACTATGTCTTCGAATCATTTCCCGGTAGGGCAGCATTTATTCTGTTGTTCTATCTTATCCAAACCGGGTTCAGAGACTGAAGCAGCATGTGTGAAATGGATGATACTTGATAACATTTACAGGGGACCAGAAGTGGCTTGTGAGGGAAATCTCACCAAGAAACCAAACCACTTGGCGTGACAACCTTTTGTGGAACTGATCCGCTCCAACGCCATCTGTTAGCGATCGGCTGAACTACGTCCAGCCCTAGCAACGAACACGTGGACACCGTGGGAAAATCTCACTGATAAAAATCAGTTCTATCACTTCGAACTAAGGGAAGAAAAGTCACGTAATGTACTAGTTATTCTGTACAATATTTAGAATATTAGGTAAATTTTTTTCCCTTAAATTTAAAGTGATAAAATTTAAATTTATAACGATAAATGTGTCACTTTCCTCATGAGCGGCCTCTACTGGGGACCTACCCACATCACCATTACAATATGTTAAGGCCATAAGTGTGGAGTCTTACTTGCACAGCATTTGTTGGCTGCACTAGCCTGTCCAGAGTGAACGTTGCTTCCTACCTTTACCCATAAACAGAAACTTTAAAAATCCATATTTTTATGATACTCAATAAGGTGGAGGCAATATGAGCGGCTCAGGGAGAGACGATGGTATGTCACTTTCCCTAAATTTCGAGTAAACTGCGAAAGAAGGTTGAACATCCCCATGCAATGCAATGTAATGACATAAACCAAACAAGCTTTCCCTGCCATCTGCAGGTACATTCTCGAAATTAAACTACCTACATACTGTTCTATAATTCAATCCCAGCCCATTCCACCTAATAACTCTATTTCACTGGAAGGAGCGCTTACCATTATGCTGACCCGAGCCCCTCATGTATGTGTGTGTGTGTGTGTGTTGTTCACTATCAAGAGATAATTAATGAGCTTTGAATTAAAAGGCGATGAACTCCAGTCTAGAAATCCACATATAATGATGTGTCGGTGTGAGTCGATGACTTGACTACACATTATCCATCTAAACACAGTCATCTATAATTCCTTTAGTAAATTGTTGTGCTAAGAGTTTTCCCTTATGAATGAAACAAATTTTTGTCCTTATCTGGTTCTAATCATCATGATTTCCTGCGAATAGTTTTACAAAACTGGCGAACACTGAAAATAATTTCAAGCATTCCTTTCCCTCCTTAGAGTTCGCATTTCGCACAACCATGTCTTCGTGTGTAGGCTAGAGGTTACGAAGAAAGTATGGTTCAAAATTTAACATAGTACGAGTATATACCCTACAGAATCGAGATTTGATGAACAAAAAAATTTTCAAGCCTTATTTCGAAAATTTCCATCTTATCTATAGTCTATTATTTACAGAGAATGTTTGCATCTCTTTTTTTAAAAAATGTTGATCACTTTTGGGATTTTGAGATATTTAAAGCAAATTTTAGACTTTCAGTCAAACAGCGGTTACATCATCACTATTTATCATAGAATCATGGTTTGACATCATTTTTTTTAAAGAATAAAGTAGCCTTTCAAATGGTACCATTTGCATGTCTGTATCGTATACCTGAAAAGGGAAATTGGAGAGAAAATGTTTTGTTCTATACACAATAACTTGAACCTTCTTCCTTTCTGTAAACTTGTGTTTATATAAAGAGTGGATTTTAAACTGAAGACCAGTGCCTTTTAATTCAAAGTAAACAATAATAAGGAAATTGTAGAGGGGGAGGGGAGAGAAGAAGGAGGAAAGAAGTTTGGATCCCATAAAATCTTTTAGACAGTATTTGCGAGAGAATAAAATAAACCGTTTACGTTGTACTCTTGAAGGCCCCCCAAAAAATGACGTCATGACCCTCTCCAACTCCGTAAACTTATTCTTTTATGTATTTAGCATTTGTTTATTCTACTAACTAAGTTACACTTGTATTTTATTTTTCTGTTCGAACTTCTTCCCAATTTGCCACCAATCCCTACTTATCAAGTTAATATAATACCTGCGCTCTCGACACAGCGCAACATTCACATATGAGCATGAATCTCCTTGTCATTCCTCACAACATCTGTACATGTCCCTTTACAGACACAAGTGAAAGACGTCTTGATAACAAATCGGTAAGGAATATTATAAAGGGGGAAAAAATTTGGTTATTTTTTCAAAATCTGGCACCGTTTGCAAGATTTTAGCAAATATATTATACACAGACACACACACACACACATACTTAATTATAACGTCAGTGATAGATGGTGCTCATTGGGGAAAACACTCCAAACAATAAAGAATCATCTTTGACAAGAGAAATGGTTATCCTTCGTTTTTCATTATCATTTGGCCATGAAACAAACGCCGGAGAGATATTCTAACTCCGTATACAAATATGTTGTGTTGGCATGCATAACTCGTAGAATATGAAACTTTAATTTTTTAAATAAAAAAATTCGACACTTCCAGTTACCCCTAAAAATATAATAAAGAAACAACGGCCATGTTTTTTTTTAATATTCCATTAGAACTGGACAATGTACACAAAATTTGGAATCTACCAGTAAAAACAGCACGTTTCTAATACTTGTGTTTTTCGAAATCTCATTGTCGAAAGGATTGGAGACAAACATATAAATTTTCCTTTGGAGACAAATATATAAACCTAGCATTTTAATATATAGATTGTTCTTAGATCATGCTGACCAACAGTGGAGAAGTAAACTTTCTGATGAGGAATTACCTTTTTTTTTCTTCGTTTAACTCTATAAATTCGGTGAATATAGCTTAGGAATGTTCGAAACAATACCGAGATCACCGTAAGAAAAATTATTATCCGTAACTAAAAAAGTTTTAATTAGAGTTACGAATACCAACATATTTTCCATAAGAATCTGAAAATGTTCAAGAAAGAGAATCACAAATAAATATAGTCTAAACATAATTTTAAACTTTCCTTTTGTTAACAATCTTGTGGTCTTCCTCAGCCATTCCATATTTTTCTCTTAATTCGTGGTTAAAAATTAGGAAAGAAAAATAAGGGAGGCTAAAATGTAAAGGGTTTCTCTTCTTTTTTCCGGGAGATAATCGCAGAGTTTTTCAACATTCAAGGAATTCTTTTATTCTCTTCCCGTACTCTGTCTTCTTCTTGCCATTTTTTCTTCAATTTTTTTTTTTTTTTTTATTCTTTTCATTTGTTTTCAAGTAACTTGAAAATAACTCGATTGTAACCAATGGGACCGGGTTTTGGAAGCAAGTTTTCCCCTCAGTCACAAAACAAGATAAAAACTTCTGTGATTATTCTAAATCTCCACCAGAAAAATCCACCCCCACCCCACCCTTCTGTCCTTTTCAAATCTTTCTATTCTCTCTCTCTCTCTCTCTCTTTCTTTTCTTATTTTTATTTGGTCCCTTAACTTGATTCGTTTCTTTTGTAGATTGCGACTCTTCGTGTCTCCTTTGGCTCATTTTTCTCTAAAAAAAGAAATAATACAAACTATTTTTTTTACAGAGATTATTCTCTTTTGTAAAATGCCGAGAGTTAAGTGTTATTAATTTTAATTTTGTACTATAAGAGGAACATGCAATTCAATAAAAAGAATAATTATTTTTTCGTTTGTTACAATGAGAATCCTTTATAGGTTGGCCAATTCCCATTCGACTGGCCAAGTTATCAAATTTTATTCAAAACAAAATAATAATACAGTAACACACAATGAAACCTAAATTGGCCACACTTATTTTGCAGAAAGTGTGCAACTTATAAGAAGTAGCCAAATTACACAGTAATGATACAACAGAAAATTTTAAGTATGTCATTTCTCTCTTGTAAAAATCTGATAGTATATCTATGGAACAAATTGATCACATTTAAATTTGGTCAATCTCTGTGTGTTTCTAAAAGTGGCCAGTTTCGGAACGATTTTAGCCATCCTCACTAGTCTATTAGGTAGCGGGTGGTCCTGGGTTCGATTTAGAATGAAAATATCGCATTTTCTTAAAAGGGTATAGCCGATAAGGGGCTGAAAAGTGCGCCTAAATGGATTGCTGTGATATTTATACCAAAGGTATCTCATATCCTAAGATAGCTTTGACCAAAATCTCAAGTTTAAATTCATTCAAATTTCGAAGTTATTGTTGAAAATTCGAAAATCAAAAATTGTTCATATCTCGGAAATGACTTGAGTTACGAGGATGAAACAAAATAAGAGTGCACTTTGCTTTGAAGGACCTTACAGGAAACAATGTATTTCACCCTTCAAATTTCTAGCGAAAAACGAGTCGAAAATATTCGAATTCAAATCTTCTTGCTTTATGTTTGAGTAACCATCTTCTATTTTCCACTATAGAAGCAGCATCAATTTCATAATTGGAAAATAGATATAGGTGGTATATAGATGGAAAATAGATAAGAAAATAGTAGTATCTATTTTCCACCTATAATATATTTTGACCGTGGTCTGATACCTTAGATGCAACTGTTGGTGTAAAATGAAGAAGACCAAAGTCAGTACGCTGTGTTTTGCCTGCAAGATAGGTAACCCACCTTACGCCAACATGAATATTGTCAGAAGCCAAAGATGGTCAATTTTGAGTTTCTTGACTCTATATGGCAATGTAACTCTCATAATCGTAATTCTTCCAGAAAGTTGTTTTCTGAAAGTCACATATTGGTATCCTAAGCCAGACAAAAAAAACTGTGGCAATAGCGCTCTCACGCAATTTTTGGAATAGGTAGTCAATTTTGAATGTCAGTAGTTTTCAGCAATAACTTCGAAATTCGAAAGAATTTGAAATTGATTTTCTGGCTAAAATTATCTTTCGATTTGAGGTACCTTTTCGATAATTATCACAGTAATCTGTGTAAGGATACTTTCTACCGCTTTATCCGGCTATATCCTTTCAGAATCATTCAGTGTCGTTAACTATCCCTCTCCTCTAATCTAAAGAGCATGACTATAGGACTTTAAACTGAAAAAAATCTTCAATGGTTTGAAATATTTTTACTAAATTTCATCTCAAGATCCAAAGAACTATAAAGCTTTCTCGTACAATGTGGATAGTGTGGACACTAGGCGTGGGCACCCAGGTATGAGTCCCCGCATGGTTCAGATCCCACGTTAAGAGCCTGCCTTACTAAAAATGATACAAATTTTACCATTTTTCTTTTGCTTGTTTTTTCATAAGTGAAAAGAGATAACAAAATGCAACTTACCACGATCATAGATAATGTTATTCTACAACATAAAATATGAACCTGAAGAATGTTCAGTGTTGCCATCCATAGAAATTATAGTGTTGCCAGAATAACAATTTCCCTAAAATCTAAGTTAAGGCAACGACTAGAAGAACGAACTCAACTGTATTTGATTACATATCATGTTGTTTTGGTTAGCTGTGAACTACTTTTTAAATAATAGTTGCATTTGGTTTGTAATAACCAAAATAGTTTTAACATACAGTTATTAAAATTAAATAATAGTGCTATTTAAAAAGTAGTTCACAGCAAACCAAAACAACGTGATACGTAATCAAATGCAGTTGAGTTCGTTCTTCTAGTCGCTGTCTTAACTTAGATTTTAGGGAAATTGTTATTCTGGCAACACTATAATTTCTATGGATGGCAACACTGAATATTCTTCAGGTTCATATTTTCTTTTGTAGAATAGCATTATATATGATTGTGGTAAGTTGCATTTTGTTATCTCCTTTCACTTATGAATAAACAAGCAAAAGAAAAATGGTAAAATTTGTATTATTTTTAGTAAGGCACGCTTTTAAGCTGTAGTTCCACGTCTAATATAGCCTCGCTGCTGAAAAGGATGCTAAACTTAAGTCAAATCAAAGCACTATACGGTAATTAAAATCTAACAGTTAGATCAAATGATAAATTGGTTTTGATTTGATGGCATTTGATATATTTCTTTGAACGTTATACAAAGGAAATGTAGTCATGTTTAAAAAACAAAGGTCTGACTATCCACCTCTTTGTTCATATACTCGCGAAATAAGGAGAAAGGTTGTAATAATTAAGCTTAAAATAAAAATCTTAATTAAGCAAATAATTTGTTTGTTTTCTACCATTTGCTTGATTAAATTCTATCAATATATTCAGAATGCAAACCTATTTTAAGAGAGGTAACTGGGCAGATTTTTCTAAACCAGATTCTACATACAAGAGCTCATGTGGTTAATGTGATCCATTAATAAGTTGACAATGTAAACTTTTCGATTTTTAATTTTTGTAAATCGCTTCACAATACAGTAAATTATTTTCTTCTACTTAACTCCGATATTGTAATATCGGAAATATGATGTATTATGTCGGAGATTTGAACAGTAGTATCAAACAGCAATATTTTTAAAACACATAGACTACCATGTGTATGGAATTTCATACACACGGCACTCTCGAGCAGCGCCACGTGTATGGTTTTCCATACACAAACAATATATTTTATTCCTCTCACGTTTGATTCATAACTGTGTTTACAATTATATACTCATGGCTCAGAAATCTAACTTTAATGTCCATGTCGCATGTAAATGCAAAAATAAGCCTATACACTGAGTAAAGCGTACATCTATGTGCCTAAAATAAAGGTGAACGCAAACTATTACTGGTGAACTGTTACTGGTGACGCAAAGGTGATAAATGTTAATATATATGGTGGCAGGCAAGGTGTAATATTTTATTTTTTAAATAGCACATTTCAAGGTATAATAATAATAATAATAAAACCTAAGTCAACCCAAGTGTTAACACTGTACAAAAATTTATTTTAGAGTTTCCTATTTCCGTTTCCTTATATATATATATTTTTGTTTTCGTCATTTGAATAAAAAAAATGGCTAAACTTTTATAAAATGCTCCTTCCCCTTCTGTAGAACCAGGATTTTTGAAAACGTTGATAATCCAACTATTTTTAATGAGAAGTTTATATACGAAATGATCTTCCTAACTTGAGAAGCTCCAGAGATACCCAATTTGTGGCACACATCTTGAACCCCCATAACCTAGAATATCTTCCCTTCAGTCACTTAGAAATATGTGATGTCAACGGCGCAGCTTTGTATATGGCAAACCCATACAAACAAACAAACGAACGAACATCAAGCTTTGTATATAAAATGTACAGATTTTAACTTAAGCTTTGTATATAAAATGTACAGATTTTAACTTAAGCTTTGTATATAAAATGTACAGATTTTAACTTAAGCTTTGTATATAAAATGTACGGATTTTAACTTAAGCTTTGTGTATAAAATGTACAGATTTAAACTGACGTTTAGAAAGAATAGAAGAACGGAAGAAACATCACTAATGTGCTAGTTTTCCGTCTTTATCTTTTAATTTGTGTTTAAAAACTGTAACAACTAAGTACTAAGAATCAACAGAAAAGTGTAGCATAGTGAGATCTGGCTATATAAGATCTCCAGAAATGGATCAACAATTTACACCCTTGTGCTTAAAGGTCCGCCATGTCTGCTTGGCACACAGGAGGGGTGCTGTGGGGGGGTTATAAGTGATGTTTCTATTAGGAGGTGGAGATACTGGAATAAAAATTGTCTAGGAAATGCTGAAGAGAGAAAATATTATGAGATTTGGCTTCCGACCGTTCTTCTCTTCCGTTTCTAACCCTTAGCTTTACCCCCTCCATCTACAGTCCCTTCTGCACTCGTCACCATTTTTGCATCAGCTTTTTCTTCTCCATACCACTTATATATATATATATATATATATATATATATATATATATATATATATATATATATCACGTTTTTTTTGTTCCTTTTGCTTTCATTTCTTCGTTGGAAACTGGGAAAAGAAGTCGTCTAAATAGTATGTATATCAGCGACAGTGGTAATGATACAGAGTCTGTAAGATAAATTTCAGCGATAAAGCATTCATTTCCATTCCATGCTTCAGATTCTCTCTCGAGCTCTTTTGCTACTAACTTCAGCTGAACTCACACTCCGCGCCTTTAGCTACTCCCTCGAGTTCCTTTTTCTCTCTCTCTTTTTCGAAACGGCCAACGTTGCCAGATTTGATGACAGACTCCAGTTGTTAATGCTGGAAGGGAGAGAAGATATGATGAAGATGAAATGTAAAGCATTTTTAGACTGGGTTTTGCAGAATGCCTGTTGGCTCTGTTGCTCCTTATTACTTTTTTTTTTACTCTTCTGTTCTTTTCTATTACACTGAAAACTGGCTAAGTTGGACGTCCATGGTTCCACAGAAAACATTCCCAGCCTTTGTCCAGTTTACACAATACTAGAGACGAACTTAGGAACTAGCACATAATAGCACACAGTTACGTTTATTCTGTTCCATACGAAATTCACAACGAATCTAAGCTAACGTTACCTAGACATTCACTGAGTATTACCGCCAGTGAAGCACACACGAACAATCTGATTGTCTGCTTATCTGTTCTCTGGACACTTATTTGAGTATTATTTCCAGAACGGTGTGCACGGATAGTTAAATAGGCCGCTTGTTTGTTCTTGGACACTCGTCTGAATATTATTTCCAGAATTGCATGTACAGATAATTTAATTGCATGCTTATCTCTACCCAAGATACTAATCTGAGTATTATCACCAGAGCAACACATACAAGTAATCTTTTTATCCGCTTATCTGTTCACTAGACACTCGTATGAGTATTGTCTCCAGAATGGCATGCACAGATTATTTAATTGCACGCTTATCTCTACCCTGGATACTAATCTGAGTATTATCACCAGAGCAACACATACAAGTAATCTTTTTATCCGCTTATCTGTTCACTAGACACTCGTATGAGTATTGTCTCCAGAATGGCATGCACAGATGATTTAATTGCACGCTTATCTCTACCCTGGATACTAATCTGAGTATTATCACCAGAACAACACATACAAGTAATCTTTTTATCCGCTTATCTGTTCACTAGACACTCGTATGAGTATTGTCTCCAGAATGGCATGCACAGATAATTTAATTGAATCCTATTTATTTCGTTCCTAATTCTTTGTATTGTAGATATTGATAGATTCGATTTGACAAGGTCAGTGTGGTTCGGATTGATTCTGTTTCACCACTCACTGACGTAAATATATCGGACAAGGAAGTAGGCGATATAGTCAAGCTGATTGACTGTGCACCTTTGACGAACCAATAAACTAATCTACATATTTTCCTATCTCGCCGAATGGTTTAGACCAGTTTAGCCAAACTTTTTGACCCAGTGATCTACTTTATTTCGTGAAAATACTTTGTGTTCTACCACAGCACTTTCGTGATCTACTTATGTGCAATTGTCACTTCTAGACCTACTACTGGCACTTCTCCATTACTTTTCTTAATTCAATTTTAGGAGGGAAATTGAAGCTATATTGACTATCGTTTGCAAAGTTAAGTAATGTTTTTCCTATAGATCGTTGACCTCCTTTGTCAGAGTAACATAATACAAGTTATTCTTTAGTCTGGCTATTCAGCATTTCGCTATACTTTGCTATAATAAAGAAGACATAATGTTCCCATTCTTCATGAAAGTGGTATGATTTCAACCTTTTATTCGAAATCATCTTATTTCAATTGAAACTCTTTCTGGCCCTCCCCCCCTCACACACACAACAAAGATTGGCATGTAAGATTTCTCTTTAGATAACTTAACGATATGACTGACATTTAGCGGCGATCGATTGTTTGGTCAACCCTACCTTAGACTACCAAATTACCACACATCTGGGAAGTCGCTTATCTTCTGCGAAACAGGATTTCCTGTTTGGCTGAATTTAGTTTCGCATTAACAGAAATTCCTGGTTCAGTGAGTCTTATTTTGTTGAAAGCTAGTTAAGAGGGTCTATAAGTCTCCATTTTTTTTTAGCTTGATTTGTTCATGTTGTCAATTTTCATGAAATGTCTTGTTGACAGCTGAACGAAACGCTCCATCTGCAAGATGCTAAGTACTAAATATTTTCATCCTTTCCACAAACTGTCTATATTAAAGCAGTGGCGGATCTAGCCCGGGGCCGGGGGGGCCTAGGTCCCTCACTTCCTTAAGTGACAAAAATAATTAAAGCTATTATTTATATGTTTTTGAAAGTTTATAGTAAACTTACAATATACCTATCATAGTCTGGGTTCTGCCCCTCCCCCAGTTTTACCTTCTAGATACGCCACTGCATTAAAGGTACTACGTCTTGATTGATCATCAGCTCTCATTTGCTTACAAACGTAAGCATTTCAGTAAAATTTTACTTTCTTCACTTCCTTATCCCTAAGGCATTTAATTATTTATTTATTTATTTATTTTAGCTTAATATAAGTCATATTATTCTGCGTTTCCTTTCAAAATAATTTTATAATGACTATTGTAACAGCGCGATCGTAATTATTCATTGAAACTATTTTGGGAAACCTTACAGTCTATTGTTGCAGCTGTTTAATACGTTATGAAACTTTTACTAAAAGTTATAGTCAAGGTTTTCGCCAACACGATCAACGCCTTCCGTTATGCTTTAATTCCCGCTGTGTTCTAATTTAGTGGGTTTAGCGTGTGCAGTTTTCCTTCTGGGTGCAAAGGCTGCATGAGTCACGAAATAGGTTCATTTAATTCTATAGTTCCTGCCTTGATATGCTATACAGATGGTAAACTTAAAATTTTCACTGTCTTTCAGCGCCGAAAATGAGACACAACGTAAAATCTAACACTGCTCAATGGCATATACCTCAGTCAAGGATTATTAGATTGATGTTTAGCCGTGAAGCTATATGAGATGGGAACTTACAGCTTAATGTGGGATCCAAACCACATTAGCTCCCACCGGGGATAGAATTCTGATCTTTCACGCTAAAAGTGCGTACGCAAACAATATAATTGTAAGCGAGCTCGATTCAATCACAGAATAGGGCTAATCATAAGGAAGTTACTTTCTCACAACCTTAGATCTTTTTCTTAATCAACCTCACACTGTTGAGAATTTAACGTACTCTTTTAGCACTGAGCGTATATGAGACGTAAAATTCAAACCAATGTAATTTATACCACATAATGTCGTTGAAAATCAAACCTAGGTGTCACTGAACTAAAACAGGAACACTAATCATCAAGACACAAAGATCATTGCCTGCGACCGTGCTCAACTAATCTTCATATTGCCAGTATGGTATAGTCGAGAGGTCGAAGACATTTGCTAATGTGTAATCGACCTGTCTAAGGCATTTGTAAGTGTGATATAGTCGACCAAACTGAGACATTTGAGAGTGTGGTGTAGTCGAGCAGTCTTAGGCATTTGTCGATTTGGTGCAATCAACCAATCTGAGACATTTATCCCTGTGATGTAGTCGAGCAGTCCTACGCACTTGCTAGTGCTATGTAATCAACCGATCTTAGGCATCTGGCAATGTTATGTAGTCGAGCGGCTTTTAGTGTGTGTGTATTCGAGCGCTTACCAACGTGATTCAGTCCAATAGTCGAAAACACTTGATAATGTGTAGTCGACCAGTCTAAGGCATTTGTAAGTGTAGTGCACTCGAGCGGTCTTAGGCACTTGTCAATGTGGTGTAATCAACCAATCTGTAGTATTTACCAGTGTGATTTAGTTGAGCGGTCTCACACACTTGCCGCGTTATGTAGTGAACCGATCTTAGGCATCTAGCAGTGTGATGTAGTCTAGTGGATCTAGGCACTTGCTTGCTTGTGTGTGTGTGTGTGTTCGAGCGATCTAGGACATTTGCCAGTGTGATGTAATCGACCGTCAAAGTTTTTGCCACTGTGCTGTAGTCGAGCGGTCCTTTGCACTTTTTGGTGTGATATAGTCGATCAACCTGATGCATTCTCCTGATGACAGTGAGGTGAACACATCATGGGTTCGAATCTCAGTGAAGAGCACGGTCCTTTTTAACTGTTCTTGAAGTTTGACGAATTGGTTCAGTTAACAATCCAAGAACACCAAAAAAAAAAAAAAAAAAGAGAGAGAGAGAGAGAGAGAGAGAGTTTCGTAACGATATATTGAATTTTCTTGTTAAAAATTCAGAAACGTTCAGGACTGAGTAAACCGTGATGGTGGTTATATATTCTACAGCCTAGGAAACTATACGCTCAGATGAACCGTCTATTACGTATATCATCCATAAACAGAAAATTCGATACTTTCCCGATTCTGAACAAGTTTAAGGAACAGTCAGTGCATTACAGAATTTGGAGCTTTACCGATTTTGCAGATTCGAAGCACCTGATAGGTGGTAACAGATTATTACGTATGTGATCAATCAGTGAAAAATTTATTCGAAATATTCATACAATGTATATGAAAGTTAAAACTTAACTGAAAAATTTCAAGAATGTACAGAGCTACCCGAAACGAAGCTCTTGATGTGCAGATTTCTCTCATGTTTTTCTTTATTTTGCTTCAAAAAGAGGGTGTGTGATATTTTGAAGTAAAATACTACATACAATTTTGCTAGTTATTTGTGTATCATTTTTTAAAGTACTTATTGTATATAAGAGGTTAAAATATTATTACATATATTGGTTAGTCCTTTGGAATTCATAATGTAAATATGTTAAAAATTTTTAAAAATCTTTTTGAAATTCATGGTTTATTTTCGAGGTTTCATATTATCATCTGCATCAACCACTAATTAAATGAGTTTATTTGTTGTTGTAGAGAAGCGAAATAAAGTCTGCTTTATCAGTTTAAAGCAAAATTTTCAAAAAAGCCCAAAATTTCCCAAGCAAAAAAGCGAAGCAGAAAAAACGAGTTTTTTTTTAAGCCGTTTTTTTCGAGCCCTTACATCTCTACTCAGGATGGTTGGTCTGGAAAAGCTGTGATATTTTTTCGACCGAGTGCCTCTACTCAAAATCAAATAAATAATAAGCGATAGTGTATTCCAACCTCATATATTGAAGGTGAATCCATAGTATTCGGTTACCTGCTATCTTAATAGTGAAAAATAATAATTAGCTCTTAGAGGCAAGCTTATTGGTATATTAAAAAGATTTTTCTAGTATCGTAAATTTGTACGTTTTATCAAAGGATGAAAATGAAACTAACGCTTTAAAGGGTTTAAATCTATTTTCTCCTGTCAAGAAATGTTACTTTTCTTCCACACCGTTAAAATCACTAGTGTTTCCATTTATCCAGGAAGACATGCCAAAAGCAATAACTGCACTGCATGGAAAATGGCCAAGAGACCAGAAAGCTCAAGATAATCCACACCAATACACCTTCTACTTTTTTTTTTTTTATGAGTCAAAAGTCGCAAAACCAGTTTCTGTTTTAGTTTTTTCCACAGGTACAGTCACGAATAAACCAATACGCATCCTACTTGGTATATTGTCGATAACGTTCGTACGAATTAAGGAATTTGAACACCGTTTACAGTATTATGCAGAAAAGTGTTTTTTTCTACATTAAACAAAATCTTAAAATGTTTGCTGACTTGGTCTGAAGTTATCGTTGAAAAAAACTTTTAGGTTTATACCCATTTTGTTTTTTTCATTATATTTCTATTCAATGTAAGCATTAATCTCTATTCAATTTAAGTATTACTTAGTACCTAGTACTGAAATGAAAATTTATTGCTTGTTTTTTTCTTTTTATTTATTCTCAGACAATTTTAACGGTTTCCTCAAAAACTTATTACTGTGGGATAAGCCCTTCTCCTACGAGACCGGTCTTAGGTTAGTGATTCTTCGTAGCGTAGTCACTAACATTCTCGTCTTTGATGCGAGCGCTCCTGTGTTTGATTACCGATGGGGACACTCGATCGGGAGTGTGTAATCGTCTTTTCAAGCAACGCATCCTGAGTGAGGCATTTCCAGGGTTTTCTTCGTTCACACGAGGCCAATGCTGGGGTTATACCTAATACAAAGGTCTCAGGTCGCTTTCTTCCTTCCTTATTTCCACAGATAGCGTGATCGCCGAGGGACATCAACCTTATATATGTAACAGCTTAAAATGATCATAGATGCCGAAAGCCTAGAAACAAAAATAAATAAATAAATCTTACGTTAAATTGAATCCATTATCGTATGATTATAGTGTAAGGAAAGTTCACAATTTCCAGCAAATTATATACAGTTATTAATAATAAAACATGTGAGAAGGATTAAATTATATCACGCTGTACGAAACTTCTAATTGCAACATATAAGAAAATAAAGCTTACTTTAGTATCTTGTTTCACTGGTTCAAAACCAAGAAATCCCAAGGTCAGAAAATAAATAGAAAACGGATAAGCAGAAAAAGAACTTTTAAAGAAATCTATGTATTTTTTGTACAAATGAACAAACACAACATGCTCATACAACGAAAATGTATTTCCTCTTATTATGAAGACACACGGAGTGTCATCTAAAAAGAGTTTTAACAAAAATCTATCTTAACTGAAGGTCGTCAAGGTATGAACATACAACAATAACATTTTTGAAAGCATTATTTCTTATGTGTTTCTGCCCATGTACCATAAAACATTTGTATTAGCTTAAATTTTCACTTTGGATATTTCAGCCTTTCTCAATGTTCACAACTCTGATCCGTAAACCGCCACGCTCCATACCAAGGTCTTAATAAGTCGTTTTCGAACATCCAACGACACATTTCTTGATGTTAGCAGTCCTCTTTTCCTATTGAATGCTTATTTAGCTTGGAACTTACGTCTTTTTCCAGTTCTTCTGTACATGCAAAACGAATATAAATAAGAAGAAAACCAGTGATCAAGTGCACAAGAGTAGGACAGGAACGGGTAAACGCACCGCTAGAGGAAGAGAAAATCGAAGAGGTAAAGACGTCCCCTATTTAGGAAGTCTAATATCCTCAGACGGAAGAAGTGAAAAAGACGTAAGTTCAACAATAGCTTAGTCTTTAAAAAAAAGCATTCACTAGGAAAAGAGGACAGCTAACATGAAGAAATGTGTCGTTCGACGTCCGTAAACGATTTATTAAGACCCTGGTATGGAGCGTGGCGCTTTACGGATCAGAGACGTGGACATTGAGAAAAGCTGAAATATCCAGACTGGAAGTATTTGAAATGTAATGTTGGCGCAGAATGCTGAGCATATCTAGGACCGAAAGGAAAAGAAATAAAGACGTGCTAAAGAAACTAATGAAGAACGACAGATCATAAAAATAATAAGAAAAAAAGAAACAGCATGCTTGGCCATCTTATTCGACATTCCGATTGGATCACCGTGCTGATAGAGGGAAAGGCAGAAGGAAAACCAGGAAGATGAAGACCAAGAATAGAATATCTAGATGCAGTTACGAAGAAGAGACCTTATCTAAATATAAAACAGCTCGCCCAAGGGAGAATTTTTTAAAAAAATTTCTATGTTGCCCATCAACCTATAGTTCGGGTGAGAAAGAAGGTTTTCTTGAATGGTAAAGTAAGGGTACAAGTTGGGGAGACCAGCAAATTTTAACAGGCAAAATCTAAAGAAAAGCTGATGTTCAAAAAACTAATTCATGCGAATGATAAATATCTAGTAATATAGAAATAAGGTAAAGAATGTAAATGTGACTGACATCTCATAAATCCATGATAAATCTCCATAAGGAAAGAAGCAGGCCCAGGGGGTCTAGGGGTCGGACCCCCCTATATTTTTGCTACCCTCTAAAACCTTCACGGTAGGCTTCCAAATGAACTATAATATGGTGATGAACTATAATATAGTTGGATCGCCCCCCTTAACTCAAACCCCCCTACATTTTTGGACTGGCTACAGGCCTGGAAAGAAGTGCACATAATTATATGTATTCCAACGCTTTATGTGAGATTCTCTATGCAGTAGCATCATTTGAGGTACCAAAGGAAGTTTGAGATTTATACAGGGTGTTTCAAAACAACACCGACAACGTTTGGGAGGTGATTCCTGACACCAAGATAAGCCAAAAATTGTAGACCAACAAATGCTTCCTTTTGGGATTACAGGCTGCTGAAAACATGAAAAAATAAACTTTAAAGGTCCAGAGCTCCAAAACTATGGGACCTACTGTAGTCGGGTCCCATACTAAGATTTCACTTAAGAACTAATATGTACGCTATCCAAAAATTCATGTTTTAGAATCCTACGGTACTTCCGCAACAATTTTCATAGAGAGAGTTTGGCTTATAATTTGCCAACTGTACCTCTACAAAAATTGTTGCTGAATTACCGCAGGATTATGAAACATGAATATTTGGATAGGGCACATACTAGTTCCTAATTGAAGTCTTGACCCGACTATGGTAGGTCCCATGGTATTGGAGCTATGGACCTTTAAAGTTCATTTTTTCATGTTTTCGGCAGCCTGTAACTCCGAAAGTAAGCATTTGTACACCCAAGTTGGTCTATACTTTTTGTTTTATCTTGGTGTCAGGAATCACCTCCCAAACGCTGTCGGTGTTGTTTTAAAACACTCTGTATCCATTTTTTTTATCAATAGGACATCAACATATCAATGAAAAACGTAAATATCTATACAAACAATATATGCATGAACAAGGTTTAATTTTGGTATAATCATTATTTGTGTACCTCTTTCGGTTCAAAAGTTCTACTATCCCAAACTCCGGGTTGCATTGTATATTGGACACCCTGTAGAATAAGTATATTTAAAGCATTAAAAGAAGAGAGCAAAAAGAGAAAAAGACATATTTGTAGCTAATATATGTATGCTGGACTACTCTCAATCTGTTCCAAAGAGAAAGCTAAAGAAGTGTGCCTCGAAGAACGGGAATGTTGAAAACGACAGACTGAAAACAGAAAACGAAATTCGTCTTCAGAAGTCTGTCTCCCTTCTGGAGCTGACATCGATCCGCTAATATGTTCGTGCCTCGAATTAGAATGACAAGATTTAGGGTTGTGGGTCATTTTTGTAACAAACCAGTTGCCCAAAACGAAGAACAGTTGACGCACCAATACAGAGCCTGCCAACAAATTGACGTTCTCAGATTCTATAGAAATGTTGGATGTAATAATCTTCTCTATACTGTCTTTCAATGTTTTTTTTTTTATCTTCTAAAACTTGGATACTTTTTCAATTCTGTGGAACGTTATTGATATCATTACTATTAAAATTATTATTATGATCTTGCTATTACTATTATTATTGTGACTTCGCATCCTGTAACATCATTAATATACAGGGTGGTAGGTAACTCCACCGACAAACCTTGGGAGGCGATTCCTTATACGAAATGAAAGGAAAAAGTTCTAATAAACATGGGCCGAAAAATGCCTCCTTTCAGAGTTATGATCCATTGAAAATTCGAAAAATTATTTTTCAAAACTCTCTAACTTAGAAACTATAGGGCCTATCCCAAGCGGTTTAAGGAAATACACAGGAACTGGTATACGCTCTATCTAAATATCCATGTTTCAGAATTCACCGGTACCAGCGAAACGAACGCACCACTAGTACTTAAAGGAGTATCCCTATTCTTCAACTTCCTTTTCACAGTTCCGTTCACCGATAACGGAAGATGGTAAAACATGGATATTTAGATAGAGAACATACTAGTTCCTGTGTAATTCCTTAAACCGCTTGGGATAGGTCCTATAGTTTCTAAGTTAGGGAGTTTTGAAAAATGATTTTTCGAATTTTCAATGGATCATAACTCCGAAAGGAGGCATTTTTCGGCCCATGTTTATTAGAACTTTTTACTTTCATTTCGTATAAGGAATCGCCTCCAAAAGTTTGTCGGTGGAGTTACCTGCCACCCTGTATAAACACTTCCAGGCGTAGTTAGATCATCATTGCTTGAGTGAATGTTGTGACCTCTGACATGGAATACGAATAAGTTTTTTTTTATTATTTTTTTTTATAGGAATTGCAGACATTAATATTTGGTGATCTTTCCATCCCTTCAAACCTCTTTAGCTTGCTGCTGGTAAACTAATGCTTTTTTTTTCCTCTCTCAAATAGGTCAATATTTCAAGAAACAAACGTATAACTCTAAAGACTTTTTAAAGTTGAGAAGTGAGATGTTTTATTAACTGTTTCAACTCAAATCTTCATCTTCTTCTAAGCTTTTTCTCAGTTAGCTAGGAGTGACTTATCGGATTGCTGTTATTCACCTGTTTCTATCTTGTGTCATATCCGCTGTGATACCACACTGCACCATATCATTGTTAACACAATCTCCCCACTTCTTCTTTGGCCGGCCTCGGGTTCGTTTCCTGTTCAGTTTTATAGCATCCACTCGGTGAGCTATGTATTTCGACTAGGGATGGGCAAAACCGGGTTTTAAAAACCGGAAACCGGTTTCGAGAAAAAAACGAAATCCGTAAAACCGACATTTCGGTTTTCTCCAAAACTGGTTCGAATTTTCACCGCAACCGGTTTCGTTTTTTGCCGAAACCGGTTTTAATTTTCTCCAAAACCGGTTTCTTTTTTCTGCAAAACAGGTTCGGTTTTCACCCAAACTGGTTTCGGTGAAAACTTTTGGAAAACACAAACGCTATTTCTGTGGAAACGGAATCAGTTTCCGGAGAACAACGGAACACTATTCTAGTCAGAAATAGAACCAATTAAAAAAAAACCGGAACCGGTTTTGAAGAAAATCCAAACTGGAGCCGGTGAAAAACTCAACCAGTTTTGGAGAAAACCGAATCCGGTTTAAATGAAAACCCCCTTTTTTTTTGAAAATTTTCAAACCCCAGTTTCGGCTTTCCTAAAAACCGAAAAACCGGTTGTTGTACCCACCACCAATTTCGACAGTACTTTTTAGTTTGGTTACACAAAATAAAAGTTGCTTCCTATTTCTATATTCATAACCATTCAAAAAAAAAAAAAAAACTAGAGGGAAAAAAGTTACTCTGCCTGGAATAAAAAATTTCCTCTCCAGGAAGACAATGTTTTTCAGGAAGAAATCTGGTGCCAACCCCTCTGCCTATTTGTACACTGAATTATGGGAGAAAATTGTGGACCACTTCATTTTAGAGGAGTTCCATAATTACCTACCCCACAGGTTCTACAGAAGTCCAAGATTTCAATAAGGAGAAATATACACATTTTTCTCATTATACACAAGTATTCCTAATAACCTGGGTAATAACGAAATGAAGTGAATCTTTTGAGGTGATATCTTTTTCGTAAAAGACGTTTAAGGTAAGGTTTGGATACAGTGCGACCAATGCGATATATGGGTTCTTGAACTGTGTACAAGTTCTGTGAAAGACGCTTATGGTTGTGCTCTTTGTTAATAATTGCAACGAATCTGTGATACTTCATCTCACTCATATGTATCTTTCTTGGTGCTGGGATATTCACAAATAGCAGAAAATAGCGACAGAAACTAGTTTTTCGTATCCACTCTATTATTCCATTCTCTCACCCTTTTATATTCCTTCATATTTTTTAGCAATTATTAGTTTTCTGTAGATTTGTAGAATTTCAGTTTATTATACAGGGTTAGCCTAAATGATTCTTCGGGTTTCAAAGCACGGGCACAAAAGAGCAGTGTTGCCAGATTGGGCTAGAAGTAGGTATTGGGAGACTTTTTAAGTGGACACGCTACCAAAATATCAAATTGAGCGACACGCTACTTTTGGGCTCTGCGGGTTATAACTCTTAAGAATACTCTACTTTTTTTATTTTCATGTTGAAATTGCAAAAAGTACTTGTTTTATATAATACAACAACAGTTTTGTTTGTTGAATGTAGTGAGCAATAGTTTTACCAACATATTCGATACTAGTTAGTTTTTTTCCTTTAGTGACTTTTAATCTTCAAATCTGATACTACTAGAGACTTTTGTTGAGTTTGTGCTGTTGTAGGATCGCTGACCGTGTTGCTGTCTAGTTAATGCGGACTTGTATGAAGGTGAATATTGTATGTTTAATTGTTTCATTACTATATTAACATAATCAAAAACTGGAGTAAATATAATAAAAAAATCCAAAATTAATGCGTCGGAGATAAAGAATTTCTCAGATAAATGGAAGAGGCGAGGAATAAAAGTGAAAAAATGTACTGTAAACTATGTAAAATGTATCCCAGAGTCCATAAAACTGACTTAAGTAAAGATGTATTTCCTTGAAAATTCGAAAGGCCACACCTTTTACACTATTGCGGTCTGCTTAGTTCATTCCCTACCACAGTTCAGTTGCATTTGCCCTAACACACTACCACCAACACCCGCGGTCGCCACCTGACAGTTACCAACAATTCATTTTTATGTTTTGGGCTACAAATAGTACAAAATCTGCTACTTTTTAATCTTCAGACCTGGCAACACTGCAAAAGAGCCAGATCTCACGCTATATGATTTCTTCCTATGGAGTGTTAAGGACAAAGTTTATGTATCACTAATATCAACAACGTTGCAAGAACTACACGAACGTATCACTGCTGCTGTAACGGACATTAAAGGAAACATGCTGGTGAACGTTTAGATGTGTGCTGGGTGACCAAGGGCGCATGGATAAGACATTGAACATTCGTAGAATGTGGCAGGAACTTGGTGACTATATGTATCTTTTCATGTATAACCTGTCTTTGTACGTCGTATACTTGTGAACAAACAGTGTTTTGAAACCTGATCAGTGTATTCTTGGAACGATTAATCGATTTTTAAAAGAGGACTTTTAGCTATCTATTACCGTTTTGCTTTATAGTGATCAACGTTAAAACAAGAAACAGTTGCTTTCTACCACTTCCGCTTCAATATCACCTCCATCAACGAACTCGAGTCCGGATTTTCGATCCTCAACATCCTGGCCAAAATTCCATCAAGTAGTTCTTGAGATTTGATAAACATATAAAAGAGTTTCGACGGACACATGAAAAGATAGGGTAAATATATAAGAGTTTGGACAAATACATGGACAGACAGGTAAATATATAAAGAATTTTAGACACGCACATGGACATACAAGGTAATTATATAAAGAAGTGTGAACGAAGACGTAGACAGACAAGGAAAATATATAAAGGAGTTTAGACGACATATGGACACACAGGGTAAATATATAAAATAGTTTGAGAGGACACATGGACAGATAGGATAAGTATACCAAGGAGTTTGGACGGACACATGAACAGGTAGGGTAAATACATGAGTTTGAACGAAAACATGGAAAGATAAGGTAAGCATATAAAGGAATTTGGATGGACACATGGACAGATAGGGTAAATATATAAAGAATTTTGGACGGACACATGGACAGGTAGAGTAAATATGTAAAAGTTTGGACGAATGCATGGACAGATAGAGTAAATATTTAAATTAATTTGGACAGATACGTGGACAGATAAAGTAAATATTTAAATTAATTTGGACAGATACGTGGACAGATAGGTAAATATATAAGACTTTTTACGAGTACATAAACAGACAGATAAAATATATAAAGGAGTTTGGACGGACACATGGACAGATAGGGTAAATGTATATAAAGAAGTTTCGACGGACACGGACAGACAGGGTAAATATAAAGGAGTTTGGACGACACATGGATAAGAGTTTGAACGAATACATGGACAGAGAGGGAAAATATATAAAGAAGTTTGGACGACACAGACAGACAGGGAGTTTATTATAATTATAATAAAGGGGATAATTATAATAAGGGAGTTCTGGTAAACAAAACTCCATAATGAACTAACCACAGTATTTCTGTTGTGTTGCACTTGCTCTGACAGGTCAATGTAGTAGAATCTGGCCGGAGAAAATACCCACACATAGCCTACTTTTAACTATCTAAAGTCACTGGCTTTCTGGTAGAGCACTGACTCTGATGTTAAAGATTTCACGTTCGATGTCAAGCCATGAAAATTTGTTACGAAGAATATCGTGTCAGTACGCCACTGGAACTAATGTTACTACCTAATTATATTACTTGATGTAATGATAAATAAACTTTTTTGATATTTGTTGTAACTCCAAAATGATATAGTTTTCCATCAATTTTTCTGGAATCTATGATGTCTAATTTAAATGCAATGAAAAGCTTCCAAATTACAGATGGCACAATAATTTTTCAATAAATATTTGCTACAATTTGCAGAGTATTTTGTCATTATACAATAACTCTCTAATGCTATACTATGTATTTTTAAAAGTTCCTCTGAATTCTACGATGCATAATTAAAAAACAATCCTAACTTAATATAAAAATGTAAATTTCATATTTTTCTGTAAATACATAGTCAAGAACTTAGTAAGAAAAGAAAAAATGTTTTGAAACCCTATTTTCTCCAATAGCTTGAAACAAAGGAACAAATTTGGTTTGAAAAGATTTATTTCTTTATAAAATGCTTAATATAGTTTTCTAAAGGGAAAGTACACATATTTCAATAGACGGCATTGTCTCGTTTTTGAGAACGCTGTATATAGGAAGAGGGGAGATTTGAGTTTAACGTCCCGTTCGGCAGCGAGGCTATATGAGATGTGGACCTAGTGATTATCGTGGAGGAGGAGAGGAGGAGAGGAGGAGGAGAACCACATGAAGGAGGAGAGGAGAATTGCACAAGTGTCCATGCCTATTCCTGCTGCTCCGGATTTAATTTAAAACAGGAATTGCAATCGAGTCATAAGGTGCATCTTTTGTTATTGTATCTGGCAGCCAACATCTAAAAGAAGCCATATAATTGACGAGATAAGCTAAAGTTTTTTTAGACTTTGCTCATTTAAACCATAAGTTATTTAAGAAAATATTATAATTTTGAAGTATTAGAAAGCACTATGTAAATAGGCACGTACGCAGGGGTGAGGGTACGAGGACGAGAGATAACCCGAAAATTCCAACTTTTATGTAAATTCTATAAAAGTTTTTACATTATAATTTAGAAGTTATTGTATGCAGTAACGATTAAAACATATGTATCTCTTTCCCTTCATTTCGTCTATTTCTAAAAGAAAAAAAACTGTTGTCAATTACAACTGATATTACACAATGGGAATATGTAAATAAAGAACATTGTAATAAAAGAATGATAAGCATTGATCATGGCTTTAACTTTAATAATATTAATTCAAATAAGACAGCAATTATTTTTTTTAATTCATAAAATTTAGTGAAGCACTAAATCAGGGCATTCCATTTAGAATTTAGGCCTATTATTAATATGTTAAATATTTTGCAGTTTTGTTAATCTTTTTTTTTTCTTTACCATTAAAGTTTAGTTGTATAAGGGTTATTCCATGTCAACTCACCTCGAGCAATGTGCTTCAATGTCTCAGATTCTCATCAATTTTTTTCATACATACATAGCAATGAAATTATGCTAAATTATTTTTCTTCGATTTTTTGGTTAAGAAATGGACCGGGGAGAAATTTTTGAAAAATGTGAATTTGGTGCCAATTTCATTTTCCGGCACACAGCATCATGAAACTAAAATTAAAATAACTTCCTTATTTTTCAAGTTATTGGATCGATCCAGGTGTTAAATGAGAGTTTAATTTTCGCACCTTCGGTAAATTCTAAGAAACCTTGCAAAAAGTTAAACTGTCAAACACTAATGGGCATATAAAGCATATTTTAGGGTATTTTACAAATCGTGTCATTACTCAAAAGTTACAACTATGAAACTTTTGAAACTTTTTTGTACATTCATCTTAACATGCATATGGTATGGTTAAAAAATAAAAAGGGTGTTTTTTTTGTATTTTTTGTAATTATTATTTTTTTGTATTTTCCATGTACGGAAATATACAAATTGTGTCATTGCTCATAAGTTATAAGTATGAAACTTTTGAAACTTTTTATAGAATCATTTTAGCACATACATGACATGGTTAAAATATAAAAAGAGTGCTTTTGGTATTTTTGTAATTATTATTTTTGTACGTCAGAGTGCAATTCATGAACCGCTCTGGGCCTTCTATATTCTACTGGTCAGAAAATGTACCTTGTTGGGTATCTTTTGAAAATATCATTTGGGAAGATCCTATTCCATCTCTTACAAGCCAATCAGTCCAGACTTACGCAACTGAAAGCAAAATTTTAAAAAAAGACCATATCGTCAGTGGAAACATTGAGCTTTGAAATATAGGAGACAACATTTTGTATGTAAATTTATGTATTTCTGATAAATATTACCGGTATGTATGTTTATCGTTTCCATCTATGTGCATTAATCTATTATATCTTATGTTTGTTGATAGGTTTTGTAATAATCACTCTCTTTACATTGCTAGGCCTATATTTTCCATTCACAAAACTACAAAAATTATTACAAAAAAGACCTCCCTTTTTGTGATTTAATCATACCATGTAAATGCAAGCTAATCCTATAAAAAGTTCCAAAAATTTGATAGTTGTAAGCAATGGTACATTTGAGAAAAAGAGAAAGTCATATTAAAGTACAAAAATATAATGTTATGGTAATACCAAAACTACTGTACACATTACACCATTTTTATTTTTAAGCATACCTAATATTTACTAAGATGATTATTTGAAAAAGTTTTAAAGTATGATAGTTGTCACTTCAGAGTAAGGTTGGCCCAAATTTTCCGGAATCGGAAATTTCACTTTCCGGATTTCGGAAAAATCTGGAATTCAGAAAAAATCTGGAATTCGGAACAAATTCCGGAATTACTCCATCAGAATTTTTTCGAATTCCGGGATTTTTCATAATTTGGAATTTTTCCGAATTCCGATTTTTTTTTTTTTTTTTTTTAGTTTACTTTCCGGAATCAGGAAAGTAAAATTCCAAAACTGGCCAGCCATCACTACTTGAGAGGAAAGGCATAATCTGCTAACAACACTAAAACTGTATATTTCTGTACATTAATAATAATAATAATAATAATAATAATAATAATAATAATAATAATAATAATAATAATAATAATAATAATAATAATAATTTCAAAAATACCAAAAGCATCCTTTTTATTTTTTTAACCATATCATGTATGCGCTAAAATGGTTCTATAAAAAAGTTTCAAAAGTTTCATAGTTGTAACTTTTGAGCACAGGCACGATTTGTAAAATACCCTAAAATTTTCTTTATATGCCCATTAATGTTTGACAGTGTAACCTTTTGCAAGGTTTCTTAGAATCTACTGATAGAGCGAAAATTAAGTTTTCATTTAACACCTGGATCAGTCCAATAACTTGAAAAATAAGGAAGTTATTTTAATTTTAGTTCCATGATGCTGTGTGCCGGAAAATGAAATTGGCACCAAATCCACATTTCTCAAAAATTTCTCCCCGGCCCATTTCTCATCTAAAAAATCGGTAATTTCATTGGTATTTACGTATGAAGAAAAATTGAAGAGAATCTGAGACATTCAAGCACGGTCATGCTTTAAAATTAGGTGATTTCACATGGAATGACCCATAATGTAGCGGAAAATAGCGGAATTTCAGTAAGGGTAGCAGATGGGGATCTGGCAACACTGTCTCTAACTAATAATTAGTTATGTCGTAGATATTCTTTAGTAAAAATGTGATTATTTCCTGGGAGATAAAGGGGAAATGTTCACTAATCAAAGATGAAGAAAGGAAATATATTTCACGCTGAAAATAAAACTGCTTATTATTGTGGGGTGGAAGGAAACTATTAAAGATATACACAGAAAATGAAATATTTTTTTAAAAAATGTTATAGCTCTTGTGCTTGTTACTTGAATGTTCGCGCTCAAGTTGGTGCAGTTCTAACGAAAATTGTTCTCTCGTATCCTGCATTACTCAAGCAAGCATAATGAGCTCCTTCGTGGCTAAGCGGTTAGCGTACGCGCCTTTGGCGTGGGAGATCTGGGTACGATTCCCGGCGGGAGCTCATGTGGTTCGGATTCCACGATAATCAGTAGGTCCACGTCTCATATAGCCTCGCTGCTGAATGAGACGTTAAATTCAAAATCAACTCAACTCAAGCAAGCATAATTTTGAAGTGATTTCAAATTAATGTGTCTTTCAGCAGCGAGGTTATATGAGATGTGGACATACAGATTAACGTGTGATTCGAACCCTATGCGCTCCCGCTGGGAATCGAATCTGGGTCTCCCTAAGTGAGAGGCGTGTACGTTATTCGCTTAGCCACAAGCGAGCTCCCAAGGAAGCACAATGCTTGTTGTTTCTTCCAAGCATAATGACGGAGGGTTTGTGCCCTCCTAGAGTGTAAGTACTTAATCCTAATTATTAAAAAGGGAAACATCTCAGATATCACTGCTTGCGCTGCCTGTCTGCCTGATGCTGACGCTAGCTTGACGCTAATAGATAGCGTGGAGGCAATTTAGAGATTTAAAGCTAATATGATAATTTTAATTGCTATTTAAAAATGGTCTCTTTTAAAAATATAATTATTTCAAAATAGAACAAAGGCTGTAATTCTATTTAGATTTGAGTATTAATATTCATATAACTGCATGTTACTTGGTGGGCAAAATAAAAAAAATAATACCAACGCTCAAAGCTTTTTATTAAACACGATTTGGATCTCGTATATGGTACAATGGGTCGAAGATTTGGGCTCAATAACAAGTTAATATAACTTATAAATTTGTATACCATAAACTATTTGCAGTTTCTGGTCATTGTAATGCGACCATACGAAAAGTCATCCGTTTGCACTCAGCATCCTATATTGCTGAATTCAATTAATCTCGACACATCATGATGATTTTCTTTTTTGATTGAACTTACGTTCTTAATGCAACAACAAGGTTATGAACGACAGGACCTATTTATAATCTGGGCTACAAGTAATGACCGAAGGCATGAATCCGGTGAAGCTAGTAGGTATATAGAACATCGTTCACAATCAAGCCTCAGAATAATTAGGTGTTAGCCATTCCTCTAAACTAGTGGTTCTCAACCTAATTCCTATCGCGACTCCCTTTTATCACATCCTCTTGAGAGCGACGTAATAAGCTTGTGTGGGATTTTTGATATACTTATTGGGGAGTTTTCAAGATATGAATCGATTTCTATAATAGTAGAATCCTTTTCTTGTATACAGCGGATACAGCAATTTCCTTAAGAGCGAATGGACTAAAACCAAATTTGGTCAGTTCATTCATCTTCCAATTACCTTCGCGACAACCAGGTTGAGAAACACTGCTCTAAACCAGTGGAGTTGCTCAGTGGTAGAGCGCTTATCTCTGGTACGTGGTGTCCCTGGTTCAATCTCCGGCCACAGTAGGTTTGTGGTGACAACATCGTGTCCGTGGGTTTTCTCGGGATACTCCTCTTTCCTCCTATTTTCTCATTCCACCAATTCTTCCATCATCATCTTAATCATCGTCTTAGCCTAAAGGGCATAATCATGTGACGTTAAACTGAAAGCTTTTCTAAACAAATGCAGATCTTAAATATAAATATGAGAAATAAAGTGAATAGTTTGCAATTGTATTCATTTTCTTATGTTTTTTCTTTCAGTTTTCTTAAATAAAAAGTTCTGAGCTTCTAAAGGGTGGGACAATCGTATAACGTAATCCTGGAGCGGATAACGCCAATTTAGAAATATAACATAAGGTCCACAATTCATATATTTATATAACCAGTGGCGTATTTACGATTTTGTTTCGGAGGGGGCTTTGCTAACTTTCGGGGAGGGCTTTGCCTGAAAATGTGAACATTCAGCAAGATATTTCATATACTTTGCTATAGTAAGTAAGATTTCGGGGGGGGGATTAAGCCCGGAAGCCCCCCCTAAATACGCTACTGTATATAACTAAGGCTACTAAGTCTTCACAAGATGGATCCTTCGTTTATATTATTTATTTTTCGTTGCTATGACAACTAAACTCACATCGTCGAATCACTATCATAACAAAATATCATCGCATAACAACCGAAAATAAAATACTTCTATTTCTCTTTTCGTATACTTCTTCTTCCTTTCTTGAACAGCTTGTGCAGATTTTGAAAGTACATTTTGCCCATAAATAAAAATAAAGATATAATAAACATATTAGAATACAAGTATCGTTGTAATCGCGACTTATTTATTAGCCTCTTTCTCTCATATACAGGATTATTTCTTTGACTTATTTTCTTACCGGGGCAGGCCCGTATCAGAGGGGGTCTAGGGGGCCGGACCCCCCTAAATTTTTGCTGGCCCCCTAAAATTTTCACGGTAGGCTTGTAAATGCACTATAATATGGTGATAAACTATAAATGGTTGGATCGGGCCCCCCCTAACTTCAGCCGCCCCCCCTACATTTTTGGGCTGGCTTCGGCCTGTACCGGGGGACAAAAATCAATATGTCCGATAGCTCCACTGGAACTCTATTTGCTAGAGGATGTAACCTTGCACAAAAATGACATATAATTGTAAATTAATTTGCTTTAGCTCCGGAAGGAGAGAAGGCAATTGGCCACTCTGGGTGGGAGAGGCAAGATTAAATGGAGGTGTGCTTAAAACAACGTAGCCATATGGATATCCTTACGTCAGAATCCAAAAAAAAAAAAAAAAAAAAAAGAAAAAGAAGATAAATATACAAAATCAGGATATCTGATCTTGTATCGTACTTTAAAAAGTCTTGACATTAAGTCTGTTGATTTAAACGTCGCATAATCGGCGTAAAAACGAATTTAGTGTTTCGATCACGTCTCTATTTCACTTCCTAGGAAGGATTCTGGATTTCTTGTATATTTATCGAGTTCCTGAGCTCCCTACAGCTCTTGAACAATCACAGAAGCATACTTACCCATTTTTACGAAAGCGTCTATTACACTGTTTTTTTCCTACCCATCTGAATGTCAAAAAGGAACTGTTATAGCTTTTTGGAAGGAAGGGAAAACGCTACACTTTTGCATACAGCAACCTTAGCTATCCTTTTTGCAAGAATTTGGAGTAGTATTAGTATTAGTAAAATGGTATAGAAAAGAGTGAGGCTTGTGTTCGTGTAATGTTATTTGGTCTTTAGAAGTCACAAAATGTAACTGAGTACGTGTAACAGCATACCAAAGGTAACTATGACACTAGTTCGTGATTTTGCCGCCAGATGGTATTGTGTGCGTTATACGAATATTTCTCCTTATTCTCCGAAAACCCCTTTTCGTCCTACCCTTCCTCCCGCAATTTCCGTTAAGGACTTTGCTTTCTGGATTTCCTCCCCCCCTCCACTCCTCCCTACAAGTTCCTCCTATTTGAACATGCGTTTCCTATCCCTCGTCAAAACTTCCTTACTTCCTCTGTGTATCAATGTGTGTGAAGCGTACGTACCGTACCAGGGCGACATTTGGTTCTGATGTGTCCTTACGGAATAGTTGCACACGAATCTGCAACGACTTAGGATATCTCGTAATGGCCAACATTTAGAGGTAAAAGCACTTGGCTTTTTTTTTTTAATCCCTTTCCTCTGCTTCTGAAAGAGTCAAAAATAAAACGACTGTTGAAGAAGAGGGCAAAAAAACTGAATGTCAAATTTCTTTCTTTGATTTCATCTTTGGATAATCATCTGTTTCACAAATCCTTAAGATGAACAGTACAATGAAGAAATATTTTGGAAAATATAACCATGCAATAATAATAACAATAACAATATAACTTCTTTTTTATTTTTATTGTTAATTCTTGAGTTTGTAACATTACATAATTTTTCATTTAGTCGTAGGATGTCTTTTCTGTTGAATACCCTTTGCTGTACCAAAGTTCCATTTCTTTGAATAAAGAACTTTACTTTTCTTATCTTCCAGAAATACCCTATAATTTTATACTTAATGTCACTATTTCTGCCCGTGATACCATTTTTTCTACTTCATTTAACTCACGATATGAGTACTTCTAAAGAAAGGGTACTATAGGTTACAGAATATTGTTTTATATAGCTTTTTATTTTCGATTTATCTTTCTATATAATAATTTTATTGATTGTCTGTGGTCAAGGGCTTATGCAACCCGAAATAAAATTACGTATAGGTGGTTGCATTAAATCAGAGACGTATACATTCAATTATCCGTATTTCTTATGCTTTATATCGTACATAAAATTCTCTATTTTGTTTGTCTGTGGTCAAGAAATCATGTAACCTGAAAGAAACTTATAAACAGCAGGTTGCATAAGCCCTCAGGGGTATATTAAATTATCCGTATTCATGAGCCGCTATATATATAAAATTCAGTATTTTATTTGTCTGTGGTCAAGAGATCATGCAACCTGAAAGAAAATTATGAACAGCAGCTTGCATAAAACCTCAGGGGTATATTAAATTATCCGTATTCATGAGCCGCTATATATATATATATATATATATATATATAATTCAGTATTTTGTTTGTCTGTGGTCAAGAGATTATGTAACGTGACAGAAAGTTACGAGTAGCGTTTTTTTTAAATCTCAGGTGTATGTTCAAGAATATATCTATGTATTTTAAAATTTAAAGCTTGAAATTAAATGGAATCGTTCAGTTTAACGTCCCACGATTATGCCCTTTAGGATAAGGGAGACAGGTGATTAAAGCAAGTGAATAATGATGGAAGAATGATGGAATCAGATTATGGGAGGGAACGGGAGTATCCCGAAAAAACCCACGGACACGATGTTGTCCACCACAAAAATTAAAAGCTTGAGTATTGGGAACAAATCGACAGTTCTGTATCTGAACTCTTAAACCGATCAAGCTCCTTCACATACAGGGTGCGGCACGTAAAACCGGCCCGTAAAGTGAACACATAAAATGAAATGTAATGTATTGAATATGATTAACTACAACACATAAATGAAATGTAATGTATTGAATATGACTACTCACCTTCACAGCAGCCTTCACAGCAGGTGCTGAAAGTGTCCTCCGCCCACTTCAACACACATGTGAGCACGATTGAGGAGATTCATATATACCCTTGTCAGTTCTTGTGTTGTAATGCTATTGGTGACATCCTGGATCCTGGTCTTGAGTTCTTCAATTGTGTGTGGATTTGTTTCGTATACTCTTCCCTTTAACAGTCCCCATAAGTAAAAGTCACACGTGGACAAGTCTGGTGACCGAGGAGGCCACAAGCCTTTGCTGATTGTCCTCTCTGGTGTAAACATCTCATGCACAAGGGACAATGATGCAGCTGATGTGTGGCATGTTGCACCGTCCTGCTGAAAGTAACATAACTGACGCTCCTCTTCGGTCAAGTGTGTATAAAACTCCTCCAGGATTCCCAAATACACGTCACTGTTCAGTGTCGTCTCAAAGAATATGGGCCCAATAACGCGTGTGGCGGAAATGGCACACCAAACACCAATCTTCTCATCATGCAAGGGTACCTGGTGGATTGCGTGTGGATTTTCTGTCGACCAATACCGGTTGTTTTGGAAATTTACGCACCCAGACAGATGGAACCACGCCTCGTCACTCATGATGAGCATTAGTGGATCCAAGAAACCACTGGCAACATTGCTCAACAGCCATGAACAGAAATGCACCCTCTTCTGCAGGTCAGGCTCCTTCAGTTCTTGCACAACACTTCTCCGGTACGGTTTTAACTTCAGTCCCCTTAAAACACGTCTGCAACTTCTCTCACTCGCATAAACCTGTTGACTCAATCTCCTGGTTGACTTTCGAGGACTTCTTGTCATTATCTCCTCCACCTGCATCTTTAATTCAGGTGTGCAGACAGATGGTCGTCTGTTCCTGGGAGTATTTTGAACCGATCCTGTACGCCGCCATTTTTCAATCAATTCCTGAATGGTGCTTTTTGCTGGCACAGAACGTCCTGGAAATTTCTCCCGAAACAAATTCTTTGTTTTTACAAAAGATCCAGTGAGAATGAACCCTTCAACAATGGCAACACGCTCGGGTATCGAATACGGCATTATCACACACTGACACTCACCCGGCTTAACACAACGAGGCCTTTTTCTCAACTGGTTTCGACAAGTTTCACTGGCTGCGGCTGCACGTGACTGCTGCAGGTCACGTAAGTCGACCCGACCTCGACACGCCATCTCTTAGTAGGAAGGTAGATTATTTAAGTGTTGCCAAAAACACAATATACCAGAATATTACGACGGGCCGATTTTACGTGCCGCACCCTGTAGTACAACGTACCCAGGTTGCCGTACAGGTCTCACCTATGCTTGTTGCGGAACATTGAGACTCACGGGAGAAACTTTAAAGATAATGGAAACATCTATAGGATCTCCTTTGAATCCAATCCCTAACATTTAGGTTCACAGTACAAAGTTTAAAGATAATGGAAATATTTGCAGGATTTCCTTTGGAATTCGATCCTTAATATTCAGGTTCGCAAAATAAACTTATATGAATAATGGAAATGTCCACGGGATTTCCCTTGGATTTTAATCCTTAACATTCAGGATCGCAGTAGAAACTTTAAGAATAATGGAAATATTTACAGGATTTCCCTTGGATTTCAATCCTTAACATTCAGGCTCACAGTAAAGACTAAGGATAATGGAAATATTTACAGGTTTTCCTTTATATTTCAATATTTTATTTTCAGGCTATAGTAGAAACTTTAAGGATAATGAAAATACTTAGAGAATTTCCTTTAGATTTCAATCCTTAACATTCAGGATCGCAGTAGAAAGTTTGAAGATAATGGAAATATTTACAGGGTTTCCCTTAGTTTTGAATCTTAATATGCAGACTCACAGTAAAATCTTAAAGATAATGGAAACATTTACAGAATGTCTCTTGAATTTCAATCCTTAACATTCAGACTTACAGTAAAAACTAAGGATAATGGAAATATTTACAGGTTTTCCTTTAGATTTCAATATTTTATTTTCAGGCTCATAGTAGAAACTTTAAGTATAATGAAAATATTTAGAGGATTTCCTTTATATTTCAATCCTTAGCATTCAGGATCGCAGTAGAAACTATAAGAATAATGGAAATATTTACAGGGTTTCCATTGAATTTCAATCCTTACATTCAGGCTCGCAACAGAAACTTTAAGAATAATGGACATATTTACAGGGTTTCCCTTAGTTTTGAATCTTAACATTCAGACTTGCAGTACGAGAGAAACCGTAAAGATAATGGAAAGATTTACAAAAGTTCCTTTGGAGTTCAATCCTTAATATTCAGGATCGCAGTAGAAACTTTAAGAATAATGAAAATATTTAGTTTCCCTTAGAGTTGAATCCTTAACATTCAGAATCGAAGTATAAGCTTAGAAGCATAATGGAAATATTCACAGGATTTCTCTTGGACTTCAATCCTTAACATTCGGGATGACAGTGGAAATTTATAAGCATAATTAACATTCAGGCTCGCAGTATAAACTTCTAAGGATATGAAAATATTTACACGGTTTCCTTAGTTTTCAATCCTTAACATTCAGGCTCGCAGTAAGATATAAGGAAAATAAAAGTATCCAAGAGATTTGCCAGTGGATTTCAATGGACAATTATAGGACAATAATTGGATGTTTAAAAGTCCTTGTGTAATTATCCGACAAAGAGTCTTGAAATGCCCATGAGAATCCTACATTTAAGTACCATTTCTGGGGCGTAAGTGGACATCTGGATTTTCTCACGATGTTCACTGGAGGTCCCGTGGAACCATTGGCAAAGTGGAGTCCGGTGGACATCTCAGGACAGAAGTTCAACGGGCGCAACTGTGTTATGTAGATCCTTTTCCCCGACCTAACCAAGGGACTTCTGGACACTATAAATGCAGGTTTCAGCTAGTAAGAATTTAGTTTTATCTCTTTTGAAACTTTCTTTCATCTAATATTTTAAGAAGAATGTTTTTGGAGGAACTTAGTTGACTAGTTGCACAACAATGAATAGAAATTAGGACTGGAAGTTAGGAAAATACAGAAAGAAGGACAATTGGTAAGATAATTAGGAAGACAAAAATGAAGGTCATTAGACTTATATTCCCACACACGATGTCTTCATTCGAAACATCTTTGAAGCCAAAATCGTGGGCAAGAAACGGAAACGAAGACCGGGAATATGCTATTTAAAAGGATTGGTTAGTATAAAGTGCCATGAAATGTATATACCGATATGAAAAAGATCGCTGAGTGTTGGATGTTATGTCTAGAGTTATAATGAAAGAATAAAAACCTGGATCAATATTAACAGACGAAAACCATACTCAGGAAGAAATTAAATGTCAACTGTAAACAGAAAGTTCGTGTTATTAGTATACCTATTCAGTTCAAAAACTTTTGTCGTCGCGAATTCTGTCGAGGAATTTGAAACTTAAACTATATAAAAAATATATATATATATAAAACGATAGTTGTGCTGTATGGTTGCGAAACATTGTCGCTTACTCTGAGGGAAGAACGTAGATTGGAAATATTTGAGAACAAGATCCTGGAACGAATGTTAGGATCCCAAAAGGAACGGGAATGGGGAATAACGGAATTACTACTTCTTTAATCTTTATTGGACGCTTACATAACGTCTAAGTCATATCACAATATTTATAGGTGTAATATCTAATCTTGAAACAGGATCTTTATTACAAAAACGAAATGAAATAAAATCTTGCAGTTCAATGTCCCGCGACTATGTCCTTTAGGCTAAGGGAAACGGTTGATTAAGGCAAGTCGATGGTTAAGGAAGAATTAGTGGAATGAGAATGTGGGAGGAAACGGGAGTACTCCGAGAAAACCCACGGGCACAATGTTGTCCTCCACCACAAACTTACTTTATCGGAGATAGAATCAAGGATCCCACGCACCAAAGGTAAACGCTCTATCACTGAGGCCCCGTGCCTCCGATCTTTATTACACTCATAGATAAAAAATCTAGGTGTTATCACAACATTTGTATGCTAAAACCTAAATTTTATTACATTAATTATAGATAGATTCATTATGTTGCATTCTTTATTAAAAACGAAATGATAACAAGACTTCTATGGAAAGAAGAAAACGTTCGGTAAGACGTTCTTTCGTAAACAGTTCTACTTGGTTTGTTTGTTTCATTCTTCCGAAAGTTATTCTCTTCCACTCTCTTTTTTTTGTTTCTGTTTCCTTTTGATGCTTTTTTTTTAAATTCTCCCTCCTCCTTGCATCTTCTTCCTTTGTGGAGACTTTTCTGCCGGGGAAAGGGAGCGTGCAGATTAATGGTTGGGCTACACGCTCCGTGAGGCGTTGTCGTTATGTAAACGAGGTATCTTGTAACCCAGCTTCTTCATGGTCTACCGCCAAGAGCACCCTCACAACTTCGCCTCCATCCATTTCCCACCCACTAACAACAACAAGGTTATGGAGAACCTCTTCAAAACCCACAACAACACAACATGGAGAGCTTGGTTGGATGGGTTCACCATTCTAATAAGAGGTTACTTTTCTTCACTTGCGTTCAAGTCTGTTTCTTACTTAGAGTACCCGCATCTACTTTCAATCCATCTGTCTCTCTACCATTTTATTTTTTTGAATTTTAGTTGAATTAGTGGTAAACACGAATTACATAAGAAGTACACGCAAAGCAAACCTATACATGTTCACTATATATTCTCGAATATAGAGAGCACACAAATCTGATACACCCCAAAATTATTTGAAATTAAACGTTCACGAATATAAAATGCACGTCAAAATTATAAACCATAAAAAAATATATAAATATAAGGCGGTAATACTTCATTGTCCCTTTGCATTTTACTACGAACGATAAGATTTGCTATTGTAGCTTTTAACAGAGTACGTTGTTGAAAGTACAGGGTGAACAAAAACAACCTAACACTCTTATTTTAAAGGTTAATAAAACAAAATATTTTGGAGATATGCACTTGTTTATTCAAAAATATTAACATATAAATTCCTCATTAAGAATGGGGGAACACATTTTTTAGTGTTTTTGAACACTCCTGTTTTAAAAGGGGAGGGCAGGGAAGTATTTTCTATGTATACTGAGAAAAAATTTGTGGAGTACATAAAAACGCTTGTTACATGCGTAAATCCTGTAGTTTTTAGACTTAACGTACAACCCTATATAACGTTCTGCATCGAACGTATAACTGAAAACTATGTTTCATACCAACTTCTTGTATAACTGTCCAAGTTTTTTAAAATCAAAATTAGAAATCACTTTATTTTTTTTTATCATATGACCCAAAATTAAGGGAATTACGAAATTTAAAAATTTACAAACGGCCTTCATTTTGAAACAGTATGACGGGTCGGATTTAGATATTTGTAATATGAATGAAGTGACCGAATTTTGTTGGATTTTACTATTACAGAAATAGATTAATATCGTGAGATCTCCGCAATAAGGTATATTAAAAATTCCGCACAAGCTTATTACAAACCAGAAATAATAAGGGGATCACTGGGAAGAGGATGTGATAAAATGGGAGTCGTAATAGGAATTAGATTGAGAACCACTTGGTTAAATAAATAACTGCTTGGTATTAAACTAAACCTCAAGACACTGGAAAACTTATTAAATCACTTAAACTGTCAATTTGATATTAAAGTGGCTGAATAAACTATGAAAATGCTGAGTTTTTGTTGCACGTTTGATAACTTATGTCCACTTCGAAATCTTACACAATATTTTTTCCTTTTTTCTTTTACTCGACAGGTCTGTAAACGCGGCAACGTCCACTTTACCCCAACATACGGGATTTAATTAAGAAACTAATGCTACATTTTGTTCAACAAATTAATTTAACTGGCATAAATAAAACTAAGGGAAAACCTATATTTAAAAAATATCTTTCAAAAGCAGGGAAAACTAATTAATTTGCTAAAATTTTGTAAATTAAACCTACTTTAATGTATAGTTTTAATTTCATACTCCTAACATGTTACATAAGTACATGACTTCATCCTGACATGATCACAACTAAAAACAAATATTATTACAACTAGCACGAAACTAAACTTGTTAATGATAACATCGAGGGACCAACACCGTGTGCGTGGGTTTTCTCGGGGTTCTCCCGTTTCCTCCCACTTTCTGCATTCCACCATTTCATTCATTACTCATCATCACCGTCTCCTTTAGCCTAACCGGCATAACCGTGGGACGTAAAACACAAAGATTTCATTTCATTTCATTTCAACATCGAGGGACAAGTCATCCCGTAAGTACTCTGTCAGACTGCTGCGACTTTTTGTATCATTATATTTTCTACACCCCTACCACTACAAGTGGATCTTCTCGTCTACCTTCCTGTCCAACAAATAGTTACATATTGTGAAATTTTTTGTTATAGTTGATACCACGTGCGCGGCGCTGGAGGGGTCGCGCTGTATCACAGACGTACTATAGTAGTTACGTGAGCATTTTACGGTTTAGCAGTCTTTCGTTATCTGCCAATTATTAGCAGGTTGTGTCTTATCGTATGGCTCGACGGGCACCACACATCAATTAATGAACCAGAGACTGGAAAACCTGAAATAAACATATCTTATAACATCACTAAACGCGGAGTGGATACTCTAGACTAAAAATGTGCAAATTACACGTCAAGTCGTCGAACAAGACGATGGCCATTCACAATTTTCTCTATTCTGCTTATGCTGGATGTTGCGTATGGTGTCAGTGCGTATGTTTTGCATCAAGTCTACGCTAAGTCCGCAGAGATGACAAGAATTGATTTCATGAAAATGTTGGCAAAAGGACTTCTTAGACATCAAATGGAACGTAGTATGTTCATCGGACATCTCCCACAAAGGCTGAGTTTTTTCAATCAAGACCATACTGCAGATTGAAAATGAGCTTTCCACCATCCCGCACGAGTGAGGAGTTAGAGAAGAGGAAATCGTGGCCTTCTACACAGAGAAAAATCCGTTCTCCGGACAGCGGTATATTGTACAAATATACGGAATCCTTTTGCTTACTATAGAAATCAGTACGGAGCATACGTTATTCGTATGCTACATAGGCACTGCCCTTAGGTATTACATCATGCCGTTGCAGGATGTCTGACATCTAACATTTTTCCGTATAACACATGCATATACTTATGCTACATTCCTCAGCTATATGCTACATACCTCCATTTGTATGTGAGATCCTGACCGCCTATATTGTTTCATACGGAAAATACTTATAGATGGTACACTTATACAGAAAGTTTTATAAAACATGTGTTTTCAGTTATACGTCTGCTGTACGTTAAGTCCAAAAACTACAGGAATTACGCATGTAACCTATCTTTTTAAGTACGCCACCTACATTTTTTTTTCTCAGTGTGTCCACTGCGTCTTAAGCGGAAAGCAAGATATTTATGTCAGTTGTGTGGGGTTCAGATTTGCTTTCAGTGCAACAAAACAAAGTTCCAAGTGCTTACCCGAACAAAGTGCATGAAGTCAGAAAAGTTAGTACACTGCTTTCTTTACCGGTAAAATGCATTATCTTTACTTTCGCCATCGTATAAGAACAAAAAAATTAGTTTTATTCATTACCTTTTAACTAATATATATATATAAAACAATACTTTCTTGTAGGTTGGAAAAAGTTACAATTCTATGTTCTTTTCTCCGTTTTTACTGCATTTTTATTCTCAGCGCATCTATAAGAACAATATATTTTGGATTAGTGTTATTTTGACTATACAGAAACAAAGAAATAAATGAATATTTCAACAATTAAAATTTTAGAATAACAGTAAAAGCATTGTTGCAACTTTTGACTGTATTTTCTTTGTCATTGTTTTAAAAATATAAAACTTTTTTTACATAGTGAAATTACTATGTTTTATTTTACTATAAAAACTAAAATATGTAGGATAGTATTTTTAAAACTATATAAACTTAATAAAAGTATTTTTCAGAAAATGTGAAACAACAATGCGGTCTGACAGACCATTCTATAGTGGTTACTTGATTATTTTCGTGCATAGTACTTAAGAGTTAATTAGTGAGATTTAAAATATTTAACCTAAATGAAATTTAATTGTATTTTAAGTATATAGAATCTATATTGTCTACAGAAATAGTATTTTATTTCATCAATTTAACATGGAAATAAATTAGACTTCTCTCTCGTTTATTATATTGGCCTAGAATTATAAACTATAATAACGTTGATTTCATAGAATTAAATATCGAATTTGTTTTTCATGTCACACTGGAAAGAATAAAATAAAGAAATGTACTCCATCTAGTGCTCAAAAAGGAAATAAATATTGTTTACACAATCCATATTTATGGAGATATAGTAAATTCTTACAGGGCTCGGATCTTGTTGACAAGTCAGTTTTTTTCTGTTACGCATATGACAAGACAAGTTCAAATAAAAACGTTATCCATCAACTCTTGGTTCTAAAAATATTTTTTTGGAGTCAACTTTTGGTCACTTTTTGCCGTTTTGGAGTTTCAGGTCAATTTTGAATATTTTAAGGTAACTTTTAGGTCACTTATGGTCTTTTTATTCTTTTTCTTCTACATAAGGAAAGCTTACAATAAAAACTGTTTACGGATTTAAAAACACGAAGTTAAATGAGCTTCCTGATTGTTGGGGTGGAAAAACTGCATTCCTAACAAGTCAATGAACACTAAGCTGTAGCTGGTTGACGAGGGCTGGGGGTTCGTATATGGCCAAAGCAGATGGTTGTAGGTTGTTTACTACAAAGGATATGACTACGTGAATAACTAAAAATTATTTTTTAAGTGCGCTTCCTAGTTTCAACTCGAGAGTCAATTGATGCTTTGAGTATCTAGAATGCCGAGGACAAAACCATCTACAGCTTTTCATTTAAGACAGATTGTTTCTCAATTTGGTGAGGATGTTTTAGTACTGACAGCACAATAGTTTTGCAAAGTATGTGAAGAAAAGTGGCAGCAGAAAAAAGATACACTGTGCTAAAACATATCAGAAGCGAAAAACATTTACGTGCAGTTGAAAACAAACATAAAACCAAGTGTTCGCAGTTGCTACTTGTGGAGAGTGCTTCGAATAGTAAAGGCAAATCCTCAGTTTTCAAAAGAGTTGTGTAAAGTTTTTGTGTCTTCAAATATTCCTCTTTGGAAACTCAACAATGTGAAACTGCTGGATTTCCTGGAACGTCATACAGGTCGTTCCATTCCAGACGAAACGAATCTTAGGAAAAATTACATGCCAAAGTGTAACAAGGACACAACAAGGAAAATAAGAGAGGACTCAGAAAATTTTTGTTTCTATAGACAGACTAGTGATATGGAGGAACGTTATATAGTCAATATTATTATTGGGACAATGAAAGCCGACGAACCTAGCAAAATATTTTTGCTAACTGGTGAAGTGTTGGGACCTGTCAACCGTTTTACAATATGTAGACTTTTTGATAAATCGATATCCCTACTTTGGCCTGAAGGTGTCCAACATGACCATGTTCTTTTTGTAACAGATGCTGCTCCGTATATAATTAAGGCTGCTAATTTAATAAGATCGTAACAATGTTTAAAGTTATGTACTGCAATGCTGAATAAGGTATGAGCTAAATTTTGTGACGATTACAAAGTTCCCGAGTTTGTTTATTGTATCACAGCTTATAAAATGTTTATATGTTGCTTAACTGGATATAGGCCTATATATCTGTAATTCAAATATGAAATGCTTAGCTATTTACTAAATTGGTCAAAGTTTAGTTTTAATATTATTGCTTTTTTAAATCAAAGACACAAATGATCAATGGACTGCAACTAACTGAAACAAAACTTTTGAATGTAAGTGAAAAATGATAATTAAAATCAAATAAATATTCAAAAAATGTCAATGTTTTAATGAAATAAACGTTTAAAAAACTGCAAGTTTTAAGGTCAACTTTTGTGAATTTTAGGGTCACTTTACTGGAATTTTAGTGTCATTTTATAGGTCACTTTTTAGAAAATTTTAGGTCAACAAAATCCGGGCCCTGTTAATCAACATAGTTGAAACAAACTAAAATTAATTTAGCAGTATCGATTGGTGCTCTGTAGAAGCAATGGTTACAACAACAAAGCCATGTGAGCACACGCAAAGTCTCTTCCCACCATGTGCGCCGACTACATGGGTGCTCCGGGACTCCAGCAACCACAAAAATAATCTTGTGGGTGCCCCGCACCCACAAAATTTTTACTTTGATATTAACAAAATAAAATAAATATTTCTCACTTGCCGTTATCCAAAAAGTAAATAAATAAAAAATAAGCAATTAAAACATTGAGATAGAAGTTAAAATTTCTAACTTGTAAAACATAATTGTTTGTTTCAAATGTGTTTGTTCAAAAGCAAATAACCAACACACTCCCCCTTACTTACCTGTCTCTGGCCTAGTCAAAGGCAGTTCCCACAATAATAATAATAATAATAATAATAATAATAATAATAATAATAATAATAATAATAATAATAATAATAATAATATACTAAGCCCGACTAAGACTAATCCTAAGCCCGACTACCTTATTAATACAACAGGATGGAGCGTGAGCTTTGATCCTGTATTATGAGTGAGGCCCTCAAATATTTTCCGTGGCTAGTGGTTGCTTGTCAGTTGTGTGGAAATTTTATTCTGGCTCGCACCTAGGAAAAAGAAACAAACATTAGATATTTACCTGATGTTCAGCGATGAAAATATGAACGTTTTATAAAATGGAAGCTGTGACCAGTGCAGTTTTAACAATGAGTCCAATAGTCATTTGCCCAGAGGGCCCACAAACAAAATTGCATCTAATAAATGTACGTTTAAAGTTTAGTCGTAAGGGCATGAAGACACTAATTTGTCTAGGGACTCACAATGCTCTTAAGACAGCACTGGTTATCATCATTTTACCTGTTTTGCGGTACTTTACTGGCCAGTCTACTGTAGAAGAATGTTTTGTGATTAAATGCTTTTGAAATGAAATCTTTCAGTTTTACGTCACACGATTATGCCGGCTAGGCTAAAGGAGACGATGATGATGAGAAATGAAGGCAATAGTAGAATGAATAGAGAGGGACGAAACGGCAGAACCCCGAGAAAGCCCACGCAGACGGTGTTTATCCACCACAAAGTCTATTTGGCACGAGCTGGGATCAAACCAGGGACCCCACGCATCAGAGGTGAACGCTGTACCACTGAGCCACCTCAGCCCTTAAAAATTGTTTTATTTTTCTATAGTAATATAGTGTGACCCGAGAGGAAATCATACCCCTTTTGGACGTGATAAAGCAGGTCATTTTAAGCAAAAAAAAAAAAACATGTGTCGATTTACAATAATTTAAATAAATGAAATGATATATCTCAGTTTAACGTCCCACTATTATGCCTATTAGACTAAGAAAGGCGATCATTAAGGTAAGAGAATGATGATACAAAAATCGGTGGAATGAAAATGTGGAAGGAAACCAGATTACCCTGAGAAAACCAATGTACACAATGTTGCTCACCACAAACTTACTTGGCCGAGAATCGACTCACTGACCCCACACACAAGAGGTAACCGCTTTACCACTAAGTCACCGTGCCCTGCCCTCACAACATTTTGAACGCATGGCCCTAACTAGTGGAGGAAATGAGGCAAAAGGGTAATTGCCCGTTTATTTAAGCTAACTACCATTTGGGGAGGACTTACTTCAAGATAAAACGTTTTTACTTAAACTTAAGATTCTTATGTGATTATCTTCGTACCTCTAAAAATAAGGGTAGCTTACTTAAGGATAAAAAATAAGAAATTGGATTTTTATCAAAAACAGCTTGCGCGATTTTTTTATATTTAATAAATCAATTTTTCGAAAACAATCTCATCATATGAAATAAGTCATTTTTGGGGGAAAAATTGAGAAGGTGTATTTTCGGCGATTTTCTAAAAAAAAACAAAAAAGTACCGATTTTGTTCATATTTCATAAATAAATATTTTATTATTGTTCCTATAATGTTCAATAAATCACTCCCAAGAGAATATCCACAACGGGTAATTTACTCTTGGGGTAATTTTCTTCTTTTCCCCTACAATTTTGTAAAATAGTATAAGATTGCAAATTTGTTGTTATTTTATAAACAAATATCTCATTATTAGCCCTAACATATGGCATAATTCACTTCTTATAGAAACATTTACAACGGGTAGTTTACTTTTGGAGGTGAGTGTTCTTTGGGTGAAGTTTCTCCGAAAACTCCCCGGAGCACAACATGATTTTGCACATTTTACGAAATCGGAGCGAGAAAGTTTAGTGCAGTGGCCTGTACCTTTTATTAGGGATGCACACGAGACAAGATTTGAGACTGTCTCGTCTCAAAAACTGTGCTGTAAAAGTGATGTCTCGACTCGAAAAATATATATATTTTTCTATTGGAAGAGCTGTGTCTCGATTCGAATTTTGTCAGGAAAATTCTGTCTCGACTCGAGTCAAGCGCATCCCTACCTTTTATCAATATTGGGACACAAGTAAACTAGACGAGGCGAGGAACAAGTTCGAGACGAGGCGAGAAACATGACAATTCTCATCTCTTTTCCGAGGCGAGAATCGAGACGAGACGAGAAACATGACAATTCTCGTCTCTTTTCCGAGGCGAGAATTTCACGAGTTTCGTAGGCTAGTGCTATTCAACCTTTTGTTCTCGCGTACCCCTAGACACAGTTCGCCATTGAATTGTGTACCCCTGAAGCTGTTTAAAAGAAATTAAATCGAAATAAACATTATGAGAATTAATATATATATGTTCAGATATAAATATAAAGACTACAAACTACATGACTGGGGTATTGTTTTGTCAAGTTTCCAAAAGCGTGGGATGATTTACAGAGGGGTAAAAATGGATTAATACGTGTGGAAAAACAAATTCTGAGACCGTATGCAATAAATGTTAATCGATTACTTGGAAATATTAGACGCGTGTGACGTCATGTCGAAATTCGTCCACTGGAAAGAAAAAAAAATTCTCCAACTTTGATCACTCACTAAATATTTGAAATATGTTTATTTTGGAATTGTGTACCTCCAGAGACATCTTCGCGTACCTACAGGGTTACGCATATCCCCGGTTGAATAGCACTGTCGTAGGCAATACTAGTTCCCCGAAAGCTTAGATCTCAAGCACCTAGAGGAATTTTCGAGACGAGACGAGACTTGTACAAAATTTGCGAGACAAAATGATAAAATTTTACATCATGCCTCTTCTCATCTTGTAAGCAACACATATACACATTAGTTCAGTGCTTTCCAACCGGCATGTCGCGACATTCTAAAATCTAATTATTTAATAATTAGTAAAATCGTTTTTGAGATAGAGTGTACCAGTAAGATCTCCAGCGGTACTAACAATACTCAGCACTACTAGTGAGTCTCTACTTTACAAAAACTTACATACTTTCACTATTGTAATTTATGCTAATTGTTATTAATACAAAATCAAATAGGTGTGTCGCGACATCATGAGTGTTCTGTTCAGTACAGTATCGTCATTCACGAAACGTTGGGAACCACTGTATTAGATAATCAGTAAAGAGCTGTCATTCAAAAAAGGTTGAAACCCACTGTATTGGGTAATCAGTAAAGTGCTGTCATTCAAAATAAGTTGGAAACCTCTGTATTAGGTACTCAGTAAAGTGCTGTCATTCAAAAAAAGTTGGAAGCCACTGCATTAGGTACTCAGTAAAGTGCTGTCATTCAAAAAAAGTTGGAAGCCACTGCATTAGGTACTCAGTAAAGTGCTGTCATTCGAAAAAAGTTGGAAACCTCTGTATTAGGTACTCAGTAAAGTGCTGTCATTCAAAATAAGTTGGAAACCTCTGTATTAGGTACTCAGTAAAGTGCTGTCATTCAAAATAAGTTGGAAGCCACTGCATTAGGTACTCAGTAAAGTGCTGTCATTCGAAAAAAGTTGGAAACCTCTGTATTAGGTACTCAGTAAAGTGCTGTCATTCAAAATAAGTTGGAAACCTCTGTATTAGGTACTCAGTAAAGTGCTGTCATTCAAAATAAGTTGGAAGCCACTGCATTAGGTACTCAGTAAAGTGCTGTCATTCGAAAAAAGTTGGAAACCTCTGTATTAGGTACTCAGTAAAGTGCTGTCATTCGAAAAAAGTTGGAAACCTCTGTATTAGGTACTCAGTAAAGTGCTGTCATTCAAAATAAGTTGGAAGCCACTGCATTAGGTACTCAGTAAAGTGCTGTCATTCGAAAAAAGTTGGAAACCTCTGTATTAGGTACTCAGTAAAGTGCTGTCATTCAAAATAAGTTGGAAACCTCTGTATTAGGTACTCAGTAAAGTGCTGTCATTCAAAATAAGTTGGAAGCCACTGCATTAGGTACTCAGTAAAGTGCTGTCATTCGAAAAAAGTTGGAAACCTCTGTATTAGGTACTCAGTAAAGTGCTGTCATTCAAAATAAGTTGGAAACCTCTGTATTAGGTACTCAGTAAAGTGCTGTCATTCAAAATAAGTTGGAAGCCTCTGCATTAGGTACTCAGTAAAGTGCTGTCATTCGAAAAAAGTTGGAAACCTCTGTATTAGGTACTCAGTAAAGTGTTGTCATTCGAAAAAAGTTGGAAACCACTGCATTAGGTACTCAGTAAAGTGCTGTCATTCAAAAAAACTTGGAAACCACTGCATTAGATACTCAGTAAAGTGCTGTCATTCAAAAAATGTTTAAAACCACTGTATTAGGTAATCAGTAAAGAGCTGTGATTCAAAAAAGGTTGGAAACCACTGCATTAGGTGATCAGTAAAGTATCGTCATTCAAAAAAGGTTGAAAACCACTGTATTAGGTAATCATTAAAGTGATGTCATTCAAAAAAAGTTGGGAAGCACTGCATTAGATACTCAGTAAAGTGCTGTCATTCAAAAAAGATTTAAAACCACTGTATTAGCAGGTAAGTCAATCGTTAAATTTATTTACAGAATGTTGTTTAAACAGTTTAATATGTAAAAATACCTTACTTTAGTTCTTAGAGAGAAATCGTTAGAAATACTGATTTGTTTTTATGAATGGTGCATGTACAATCTCTCTGATGTGAAAACGAAAAAAAAAAAAGTTTTAACCTGCAATATACCGAGCAACGCCGGAACTTCTCATCTTCTGAGCTGACACTTTAATTATTAGACTATATGGATCTTTCTCTTTCTCTCTTTCTCCGCTGCGCTACTTTACCCTTTCTTTTTTTTACCCATGATGCTTTGCAGGAGAAGCTTGGCATGTCCATTCCGATGATCGTGGGTGATGTTATAGTTGGACGGTGGAGTAAGCAAAAGTACAGAAACCTATTCACAACTCAAAGAGACGAGGTTAATAATAATAATAATAATAATAATAATAATAATAATAATAATAATAATAATAATAATAATAATAATAATAATAATAATAATAATAATAAATCTGTTACAACTGCATAGACGGAGAGATGGGTAGGAAAATTCTTCTATACGCTTCTCTATTTTTCTCTGTGTCTTGCTGTCATCTTTATATAGGCTATACATAATTGCCGAAATTCATTAGGGATGTTTGATTTTTTTTAAAAATAATTTCTTTTAGTTCCATCACTTTTATATTTCAGGTGTGTATGTTTCTCAATAGAAACTACGTAAAAATAAAAAAATAAAAATAACGTAGCAAATCACACACAACAGACACAACCAGTGGCGTATTTAGAGGGGGGGCTTCCGGGCTTAGGCTTCCCCCCGAAATCTTACTTACTATAGTCAAGTATATGAAATATCTTGCAGAATTTTCACATTTTCAGGCAAAGCCCCCCCCCCCGAAAGTTAGCAAAGCCCCTCCCGAAACAAAATCGTAAATACGCCACTGGCCACAACCTATTTCCAGTAGTGGATCTGGAAGGTAAAAACTGGGCGGGGGAAGGGCAACCAGAACCCAGACTATTATAGGTATATCATAAGTTTACTGTAAACTTTCAAAAATATATATAAAATAACTTAAATTATTTTTGTCACTCAAAACCCTGGGGGTCCTAGGCCCTCCAGCCCGTGGTAGATCCGCCATTGCGTATTTCTGGGAAATACCTTATGAGATCTGAGATAATTTTTGAATCAAAATATCCAATATACATCCATCAAAAATTTTCTTGTACGCCTTACCTCTGGAGAACTACATATAATGTAGCCAAACCCAAATTATCACTTAACTCAGTATGATGTGCTTGTTCCGTAATACATACATACAGGGCCGGATTTAGAGGGAGTGCAAAGGTGCGCGTGCACCCCCCCTTTTTTTCGTTGTAAATATACACTACCTAAAGTGGGAAGATAGCAGTGAGTTTTGCAAGATCAATAGTTTAAGTCAATTTTCTGAAGATTGAAGGAAAAGAATTCATCGATAGCAGACACTTAGCATTTCCAAAGGAATTCCTCTTTCACATCACAGATGCATAAAGGCATTTAAAAAAACACAAATTTAATTCAAATGTACTGGTAGTTATTGCTGCACCCTCCTCAGAGAATCTTGGATCCGGTCCTGTATATATATTCAAAAATTTTGTGGATCTTGACCCAATAACCAATTCTTGGCAAAATCTCAATTTTTTGTCCATTTTTTTTTATCATTCCTAGAATTCATGGCTAAGATCGCAATCTGTTAATCCATTTTTTGGATCATTCCTAAAGTTTTGTTAAACAGTATGGTTTACCAGAACTATTTTATGTAAAGTTCCTCTATCCGTGTCTTGTATGCACGTCCGAGAGTCAATAAATTTCCTCTATCGGTGTCTTGTATGCACGTCCGAGAGACAATAAATTTCCTCTATCCGTGTCTTGTATGCACATCCGAGAGACAATAAATTTCCTCTATCCGTGTCTTGTATGCACGTCCGAGAGACAATAAATTTCCTCTATCCGTGTCTTGTATGCACGTCCGAGAGACAATAAAAACCTCAAGAGCTTCTTGACATATTTTATAGTTGACCATGTTCCAAAGGTTCAAAAATGAGGAACCAAGTTTTATTATTTTATTTTATTTGATTTTCAGTTTAGCGTTCATTTCAGAAGCAAGGCTATATAAGAAGTGGACCTACAGCTTAACATAGGATCCGAAACACATGAGCTCCCGCCGGGAATTGAACCCGGGCCTCCAGCCAAGTTTCTTTTTATGTGGGTTCTTTTTATATTCAGACCAGAAATGGGACAATCCAACCATTTTCAGCTTTAACGTTGATCACAAATAGTACAAGAAACGGTACTAGATAGCGAGAAGCGGATTCCTGCAATCGATTAAAAGTCCTTAGTAGGCCCATATACGAGGAGAAATCGAAAAGTTTCCGGAATTCTGTTGTAGTTCTTTATTACTACAATCAGGGACGTACGCAGGGGGTGGGTCCTGGGGGTCCAAATCCCCCCGAAATCTGGACTTTTTTGTAAATGTAGTCTAGATTTAGGGGCAATTTTACAATTTTTAATATAATTTAGCCTGAAATTGTGTTTGGACCTCCCCCGAAAAGCTTTGGATCTTTCCCGAAATAAATTCCTCCGTATGTCCCTGACCACAATATAAGTACAAATTTACTTAATCGCCCTCAAAATTGGCATCTTGGGATCACACACCCTTGTCCCATCGCTCCTGCGATTTGGTGGAAACACTTCCAAAAGGACTCTTTTGTTATTTTCTTAAATTCAGCAGTCGCAGATCGATCGACCGGGGATACATTGATCTCTTCTATTTTGGCGAAACGGAAAAGACCTATTTTTAGCATTGGAAAAAGCCAAACATCCGATGGTGCTAAACTGTCTTTTTAGGCTATCAAACTCTTTAAATCAGATTTTCCCTAATTTGCACATGAAATTGTTTACGCTGTGCTCAATCTGTGAAATTGCGCCAACCAGTGTTTCTTTCAGAAACAATGTTCCGGGGGAGCACACTTGGTATTATGGGGGGCACTGCTGGTACTATTCTATTTATTATTATATTAAATAAGTATTTTTGGTCTAATCGGGGGGGCACTCTCAGAGCTCCGGGGGAAGGGCAGTGTCTGGAAGAAACACTGCCGCGGACTCATCACTATACATTCCTCCGTTTAGCTACACTTCTCGTACACTGCTAGTTGTGACATGTTTACACTTGCCCATTTCATAATTAGGCAATCTAATTGTTGTACTGTACATGATTGATTGTGACTGCATCACGTGCCAAAATTGCAACAGCATTTCGGGATTTTTTTTGCCTGCTCATCGTATTTAAGTTTAACTGTCTACTAAAACCGGAAGTGATAGTAATTAACTACAAATTCCGGTTTCAATACATAGAACACAAACGATATAGTGAAAAGCTTTTTTTTTTTTTTTTTTTAGGGGGGACCACCGGGGATAGAAATCAGTCACTTTCGGTTTTAACGTGGCCACCTAGCATATTAGGTTGGTTAAGTTACACTCTCGTTATTTTTGTATAATTCTATTAAACTCAAATATGATATCGGGGGGCACGGTGGTTCAATGGTAGAGCGTTCACCTCCGGTGCTTGGGGTTCCTGGTTCGATCCCAGCTCGCGCCGTATGGACTTTGTGGTGGACAAACATCGTGCTCGTGGGTTTTCTCGGGGTTCTCCCGTTTCCTCCCACTTTCTTCATTCCACCATTTCATTCATTTCTCATCTTCACCGTCTCCTTTAGGCTAACCGGCATAAGCGTGGGACGTAAAACTTAAAGATTTCATTTCATTTTCAAATATGATATCTCAGAGCCTTGAATATATACGCGCCGTTTTCGCACCGTCTTTCCCACCATTAAATCATAACAAGTGAACATTTCCGTCAAATAGTCCCTTTCACGCAAGGGCGCCCATGTTGTGGTTTTGTGGTTTCCAAGGGGGGGGGGCAAGTATAAGCGACGTTTTAAATATAGTTTCAAGTTTTGCTGTAACTAATGTAAACATTTTATTGGTTTTTTCAATACTCCCAAGTACAATTCCTCTTAGGGGGCGAGCGCCCCACCTTGCATCCCGTGATGGGCGCCCTTGCTTTCACGTCCACATACAGTGCTGCTTACGATACCAAAAACAACTAACAACAACAACCACTATCTTCAACTATTTCTCTTACATGACTCACTCCCTCTTCCTCACAACCAAAATAAATTCTCCAATACATCTGGTAAATTTCCCAAAATTGATCCGGCGATACAGCACTTAAACTGCTCTTGATATTGTTTGAAAGAAAATATTTCTTTTACTGTTCCAGTTGTGCAGATTAATAACAATCTCTATTCTCAAAGTCGTAACAAAAATATGCGCAGCCGTGAAATTAATGCAATGGACAGGGCCTACAGGACCAAGAGGCCCCCACATCCACTGTTTCAAGCTCGTATTTATTGCTTATTACTTAAATTATCCTGTTATTCATTCGTGTACGTGTTATTTGTATCGTAAAATTTCAGATTAGAAAACAAACTTTTTTCAATTTTCCACATTGTGTTCATAATGTTCACAAATAATGTTCAAGAAAATAAAAATCAGGTCACGATTAAAACCGCTTGCATTGTGTGTACTATACACATCTGACAGATAGTATGCTGGGATTGGGAGCTTGAATTAAAAGTAGCAAAAAAAGTCATTGACAAGGCGGCGAAATAAATCATCAATACATTATTATGATAATTACCAAAACGGGGAGCATGGTAGCTCAGTGGCAGAGCGCTTACCGTTCGTGCCTGCGTGCTCTGCTTGGATTCCCGGGCAAGTAACTTTGTGATGGACACCACTGTGTCCGTGGATTTTCTCGGAGTACTCACGTTTCCTCCCACAATCTCATTCCATCGATTTTTGAGTTGAGTTTATTTTAGTTTAGCGTCCCTTTCAGCAGCGAGGCTATATGAGACGTGGACCTACTGATTAACGTGGAATCCGAACCACATGAACTCCCGCCGGGAATCGAACCCGGGTCTCCCACGCCAAAGGCGCGTACGCTAACCTCTTAGCCATGGAGGAGCTCTCCACCAATTTTTCTATCATCATTCACTTGCTTTAACATTGTCTACCTTAGTGTAGGTCTAACGGACATAATCGCTGGACGTTAAATTGAAAAATGTCATATCATTATTCATTTTCAGTAACCGAAATTTTATGTGTGAAATCGAAGGTCTTGTATGCTGATTTCTTTGAGGAGGGGGGATTACCCCACGTTTATGCACCGAAGCTAACAAGTAAACCTTGCGATGTCGAAATCGACTTAGTAGATCAAACTTGACAGTTAAGTGGGGGCGAGGTGGCTCAATGGTGTGGTATTCAAGATAATCCCAGTGATTTTTCTTCCAAACAACTATATTCGCTGTTAATAAAACCAGTTTATGCCAATACTAGTCCAATAGTGCCTAAAAAAAATTCCGCAGTATAATTGGCCACGTATATAGAACAAATGTAAATTCAGAGTGTCTCACAGAAGGTGTTAAAAGTGCATGCTACTGTCTTATTTATGACTTATTGCCTACAAATGAGAAATTATTTGCTATCCATCGTGTAGTGAAAGACGAGTGTTCTTTATGTGGTCAGCTTGATACTTTACTACATCGTATATGTCCTGTATTTCCACACGACAAATTTGGGATGCCTTGTGTCGGATGCTGGAACTTATTTGTCGACAGTCACCATCTACATTCTCTGCCTTCATCTTACGATTTCCAGACTATCACTGGTACCCGCAGACCAAACTAAATGCGATTAATTGGTTGAATGGATACTGTATACACTATATGTTACAATAACCTATCAAGTTGTCATATTTGGATTTTATTTAGTATTTACAAACTCGGAGATTACCTTTGTTTAATGCAACTTCTCAAATAAAGACAAAAAAGTTTGCAAATTTCTTACGCATCTTGCTTGTCCTACAAAAATGTAGGATAGTATTTTAATTTTTCTCTCTGTAGTGATTTACTTCTCCTGATTTGTTGTGTTATACAATGTACTATTAACATTCATGTGAAATAATAAAAAAGTGATAGAGCGTTCACCTCCTGTGCTTGGGGTCCCTGGTTCGATCTCAGCTCGCGCCGTGTAGACTTTGTGGTGGACAAACACCGTGCTCGTGGGTTTCTCTCAGGGTTCTCCCGTTTCATCCCACTTTCTTCATTCCATCATTTCATTCATTTCTCATCATTGCAGTCTCCTTTAGCCTAACCGGCATAACCGTGGGATATAAAACTTAAAGATTTCATTTCATTTTTGACAGTTAAGTGGACAATATGAAGAAACGAGAGTAAGCAAAAGTTAAAGTTCTTCTGTCCATAAAGACGGGTGCGGTGACCAAAAACCTGATCGAACAGAAGAAGCCAGAATACTGTATTTCAATACTGATATAACTTGAAATAGAAAAACAAAGCAACGTTTATTTTAAAATAATAACTGTGTGACAGTTTCGCCAACTAACTGAACAGACACTGACAGTTTCTGATAGAGCTAATATGTTCAGTTATTTGGTGATTTCTGAGACAGTATCTGATGAAGCCAATATGTTCAGTTAGTTGGCGATTTCTGAGACAGTATCTGATGAAGCCAATATGTTCCTTTAGTTGGCGAAACTATCCCAGTTATTATTTTAAAAGAAACATTGCTTTCCTCAGCGATTTGTATTTCTAGTTCAAATTATTCAAATCGGAAAATTTCATTGTATTAGTAACATTGAAGGTAGGCGTGTCATGGTCGCCATATTGAGGGTAGGCGTGTCACAGCCGCCATCTTGAAGTCGCCCATCTTGTATCTCACTGGATTGTTTTAAATAGGAAGGGAGTCATGTGATATATCAAACTGGGCTAGAATTTTAAGAGAAATACAATGGTGAAGTCTATATTGCTATAAGTTATTTGTAAAACATAATGGAATAGCAGATTGGTATGTGTTAGTTGGTTCCGGGATTACGTAATAGGCGCATCTTTTTAAACAACTGCAAGTCAGAAAAACTAAAGTACATTAGTAAGCGTATGAATGTGCTATTTCATTATGTTTTACAAATAACTTATAGCAATATAGACTTAACCATTATATTTCTCTTAAAATTCTAGCCCAGTTTGATATATTACATGACTCTCTTCCTATTTAAAACAATCGAGCGAGATACAAGATGGCGGCATGACAGTTCTACCCTCTAATAGATGTTTGCTTCCTGCCAGTGTCTATTAATGTATTTTTGTTTTCCAACCTTTAGCCCGTTTCACAAATACACTGAAATTTTTAGACTTGAAATATACTGTTCTGGCTTATTCTGATCAATCAGGTCTTTGGCTACTGCACTCGTCCTTATGGATGGAAGCACCACTTGGCGCTAACTGGGATCGAACCAGGGGCCCCACGCACCAGAGGTGAACACTCTACCACTGAGCCAACCCGACCTCTCATTCAAAAAAGAAAAGAAAATTAAACCACGTGTGGGCTCAGCAGAAAAAGCAAAACAGAAGAATAGATAGCGCAGCCAACGAGGTGAAAGATTCAGTATATATCTGATATGTGAACCAATCAAGTTCTTATCATTCTGAGTTCCATTAACCCAATTAATTTCAGAAATATGTTTCTATACGCAAATGGTTGCCAGTAATTTTATGTACTTGCAATGTAATTTAGTACATGTAAGTACTCGTCAAATGAAAACTGCGCCTTCGGAAATTATAGGTTAACACGTAGAAGACTTGTAAAAATAGGACATTGTCGTCTCAGTTCATTTAAAGGATTTATTAACAGAAGATTTACGTTACTTGACAACTAAGTTGGCAGCCAATTGGGGGAAAATGTGGGATTTTTGTTACATTAATTCTTCCCAGAAAGATAAAGACACTTTTCCTCGAAATCGGCGACATATGTGGAATTATTCATATATATAAAATCCACGCTAATAAAATTCTACAGGCGAGAAAAATAGATATTATGAATTATCAAAGAGCGTGTAATCTGGAAAACTCAAGCTACTGAAGACGTGGTTTGTGGAGTGTGGGATAGTCAAAAATCAATCGCCAAGGATCGAAAATTATGCTGTGGTAAAATAAAATAATGAATGAATGAAAAAATATATATATCAAACGAGAAGCAAGTAGAAGACAGCAAAATATTAAAAGAGAAACAATCAACTTAGAAAATTTTCCACTCAAAATGTATGGAAAACGAAGTTTTTCTAGTATCGTTAGACTCAGTATGAAGTGATGTCACAAACGTGTGATCGACAAACTGCATTTCTGACAACAAACAATAGTTGTTTTCAATTAAGGAATACTTATTATAGACAGAATAATTTTCATTTCACATTTTATATTATTATTATTATTATTATTATTATTATTATTATTATTATTATTATTATTATTATTATTATTATTATTATTATTATTATTATTATTATTATTATTGCGTGGGAAATTTAAAAGCGAAATAGGACTTTTTAGCTAGAGATGGGATTTAATAATTTTACAGGTTGACAACATTGACTTAGAGACGAATTTCGGTAATTGATCGGAAACTTAGGAAGTTAAAAAAAATGGTTAATGAGTGAAAATAAAATGCACTTAACCGTCATACCAGTAATATCAATTGGTCAATATCCTCGTTGCCTCATACTATCCTGACACATTGTAATTGTACCTTAGTTACCAACCTTGGTTTCGATCGATGCAGATTTAACTTTCGTAAAGAAGAATAAGATATTGAGCATTTGAGTTGACCTTGAAGGTTTTCCACTACGTTGAGTGACACTGAAACAAAGATAAGAAACAAATTGGTGCCAGAGCTTCTTAATATACATTTCTGGTGGAAAATCCTCCCTGAAGACACAAGAAGACGGTAGAATTTTAGACCTAACGGAAGACACAACAAGAAGACGGTAGAACTTTAGACTTAACGGAAGACACAAGAAGAAGACGGTAGAACTTTAGAACTAATGGAAGACACAAGAAGAAGACGGCAAAACTTTTTGACCTAACGGAAGACACAAGAAAAAGACGGTAAAACGTTTTGACCTAACGGAAGACACAAGAAGAAGACGGTAGAACTTTAGAACTAATGGAAGACACAAGAAGAAGACGGCAAAACTTTTCGACCTAACGGAAGACACAAGAAGAAGACGGTAGAACTTTTTGACCTAACGGAAGACACAAGAAGAAGACGGTAGAACTTTTGATCTAATGGAAGACACAAGAAGAAGACGGTAGAACTTTTGATCTAATGGAAGACAGAAGAAGAAGAGGGTAGAACTTTTCACCTAATGGAAGACACAAGAAGAAGACGGTAAAACTTTGGATCTAATGGAAGACACAAAAAGAAGACGGTAGAACTTCAGACCTAACGGAAGACACAAGAAGAAGACGGTAGAACTTTAGACCTAACGGAAGACACAAGAAGAAGACGGTAGAACTTCAGACCTAACGGAAGACACAAGAAGAAGATGGTAGAACTTTAGACCTAACGGAAGACACAAGAAGAAGACGGTAGAACTTTTTAACCTAACGGATTATCGTCTCCATAAATAAAGTAGTATTATAACCGTTTGTTTGTTGTTCAAGAGATTCGAACCCAGTGATAACTGGAAAAGAGCTGTATTTAAAATAAAGCTTGCCTTTTAATGTTCACAGAAAAATCACAAAGGAAATATCAGCATGTATAAAGGATTTCTGCTGAAAAAAAAAAGACATTATATAGTTTGAGTAGCGAAGTTATGAATTAACATTAGTAATGTATGATCTTATTCAGTATTCATATTTAAATTAATATTTTCCGTAGGGACCATTTGGTGAAAGGTAAGGACATAGTCAAAATATTGTTGGCAACACAGCTCCAGATATATATCTGTTATTGGTATAGCGAGAAAATATGTATAGACTAGCATTCGGCTAGGTGAGAATCTTGTCCCTAGACCCCCGTATTAGGGGCTCGGCCTCATACCTAACATTTATAGCCCATTTTTTCGTGCTTTGCACGTCGCTGAATACGTTCTTGCAGGCAAGCACCCAGAAATATTTATTGGGAGGGGTCCAAGCTTATCGGGTGCTCCAATACCACAAGCCAATACGTCTATATTGTATTGAACGGGTATTATTCTGCACCTAAAAGGCGATAAGTAATTGTAAAATACTTTCACCTATATTTTCAAGAAGAAAATGATAGAACAATTTACAGATTGTTTTAATAAGAGAAACAGTAGAGATGAAGTGTACTCGTAAGATCAAATGTTTATGTTACGTCAATCAGTTTCATGTTAAACAAGGATAGTTTTATTGAGAAGGTGTACAAATGTATGTTGATTTAGGAAATTTTGGTGGTGGTGGGGGGGCTTCGGATCCGTGGATCCCCGTGGGTACGCCCCTGCGTTCATGACAATATTCTTTGGGAAAAATGTAAACCCCTTTCGTCTCAGAATAGGCATTTCGATCGATAAATACCTATGTAGGCCCGAGTGCTAACTGTATTCAAAAAATCATTTCAAATGGTTCACCTGTTTTCTCCTGATGCTGAGACTGAGAATCTCGAAGTAAATTTCCACATAAGAGCTTCCGTTACCAATCGTGATCCAACTAATTCTCAAGCTACACATTAGCTTAATTAAAGATTCCAGCAAATAGAGAACATACAGGAGATTGTAATATTTCAATAGCCATCATGATCTGTTTGCACAGTATCTATCCTGACATTCTATATAGAGGCATGTGCAAGTATTCCATAACATATTGTGTCCGTAATTACTCCCAACATGCATGAAACTTCCTTCCAGGGTTGCCACACTCGATATTCGCGATGATGCCAAACACGGGTCTGAATTATGCTAGATTTATGTAAATTATGCCAGATTTTCAAATTATTTTTCCTAACTAATTTTAAAGACCCACCTCTACTTATCTTCATTATTTTAATGAAGTGTTTTAACTGTATTCATGTATAAAGCTAATATGGCGCTGTCAGGAATAATTATGAAATAAATTGGTCTGTGGCACATTATAGGATTTAGATTTCTGGGCTTTCGACATCTAAGGCCATTTAGCCCTTCACGTTTTGAGGGATGACGTCCGGAGAAGAAGGTCGAATTTATATTTTATGAATGGATAACATTTTAACAAATATACAAAAAATATGCCGCTTCCGACACAGCCCTCTGACGCTCATATCCCTGCCCTCTCAAGCTGTAAATTGAAAGGGACAAAAACATCTCAGATAACCACACGTTCAGGTTTTAGTTGGCAGTAATAAAACTATGAGTAAGTAAACATGTTTCGCAGAGTCACGTTTTGTTATTTTTGAACATTTCTCTGAATTCAACAATAAATTTCAACCGCGGAAATACTGACTGGTTTCATTGCTCCAACCATCGCTTTAACTAAAAAGAATAATTCCCAACAGTCCTTGAACCATCTAAATTTTCGCTCTTTTTTTGTCTCCAGAGGTAACAGTGAAATTATGCTAGATTCGGCCAAGATGCTAAAGTCAAGATGCTAAATGCATGTGAATTATGCTAGATCTAGCACCAGGATGCTAGATATGGCTTCACTGCTTCCTACATCGGTACAGCTCACAACGTAAACTATTCTCACATTTTTTTCTAAGTACTAAACAGATTCAACCTATACGGATATTCTAGGTGAAGCTTTTAATTCATCCTTTTTGCCTCTGCCAAAGTTCATAAGTATAGAAGATTGCACAAGTTTTACCTTGGTTTGTAGTATGTTAGATTCTATTCTTTTTAAGTGCGTTCTTAATTTGCACAATGTAGTAAAGTTTGTCAAAACATTTTAACAATTATCTATATTCATTGCAATTTTCTTTTCTTCTGTTGCAGGTAATGAAAAAAACGTCATAAATACTAGGAAGTACAAGTGGCCATCTAGTGAGTTACGTTAGTACAACTATCCTATTAGTAAAATTTCGATCTTCAGAAATATACTTCTACTACTAAAGTCAGAATTTGGGTAAACTTTACAATATACGCTCCAGCTGCGAATCGATAAGTAGGACCGCTTTAAAAGCCATAGTAGAGTAAGGTAGATTAGAGTATAGTATGATAAGGATAAGTAGGTTAGGGGTAGGAGCGGGTTAACTTAAGGTTAGGGAAGTTTTGACCTATTTTCATAAAATTAATAGTGTAATTTCTTGTTTGTGAGTGAGTATACCAGCTGAAGCGGGAGTTGTAAAGTTAACCCCAGATAATTTTTTAGTTTAACGTTCCACCATTAAGCCTATTAATCTTAAAAAATACTCTTAAATACTCTTAATAATTAAAAATACTCTTTCTCTGATGAGCGCAATTAGACAATGAGTGACATTTGGGCGTAATTAGAAAATGAGTCACATTTGAGCGCAATTAGAGAATGAGTGACATTTGAGCCCAATTAGAAAATGAGTGACATTTGAGCGTAGATGTTGAGTGGCTTCATTAACTTTTCCTCAAATAAGTTTGTTTATCGCCCTTAGCTTAAAGATGCCATAGCTGAAACTTTCTTTTTATCCTAAAACCTAAAATGATACATATCATTTAAAGCCAAAATTGTGTATAAATTTAAATAGTCGAAAAAAACGCATTTAAAAAAATAAAGAAAAAGTCACATACATCACTAAAGTATGGTTGGACCGAGAAGAGCGGGGAAGGATAGCTGGAGGTAAAACATTGTGCAGTATGATAAACAAACGCATTCTCCTCATCTGGAACAAGGAGGAATTGCCACTAGAGTAGAAAGAATCAATCATTGTTCCAATTCACAAGAAAGGCGACAAGACTGATTGTAATAACTATCGAAGCATCTCTCCTTTGTCAAGATCCTATTTAAAAAATCTCAAATATTCTGTTAACAAGATTGACTCCATTCGCAGATGGAATTATTGTGAATTATCGGTTCAGATTTAGATTAAATGAATCAACTATGAACGAGTTATTTACCATTCGCCAAACACCGAAATGGGAATACTATAGTATATCAATTATATTGACTTCAGATAGGCGTACGACTCGGTTAGAAAGCAAATATTGTATAAGTTCTTACCGACTTTGAAAAGCTAATTAGATTAATAAAGGCACACTTAAATAGAACCCAAAATAAGTCCGAATAGAGAAATACTTGGACACGAAGTTTCACGTCGAAAATGTTCTGAAACAAGGAGATGCATAGTTACCATTATTATTCAATTGGAATACACTATAAGGAAAATTAAAGATAGCATCCAGGGCCTAGAGGTGAATGGCACTCATCAGATTATGATTTATGCTGATGGTGTCAATCTGACAGGTTATGATATGAGGAGAATAGAAAGCAATGCAAAACATTTTATTAAACGCCTACAAAGTCATGGGTTTAGAAGTAAATGCAGAGAAAAGTAAATACATGGAAAATCATCGTGACCGTAATACTGCAAATAATGGATACCTCAAAATATCAATATTATTATTATAAAGTAGTAATGTTACATATGCACCACGGGAATGAGTTTAATATGTGCCACGATATTTTGTCACTTAATATTGAAACGGGATGTAGAAGCCGCAGTGGCTCAGTGGTAGAGCGTTCACTTTTGGTGCTTGGGATCCTGGGTTTAATCCCAACCCCCGTCAAATGGACTTTGTGGTGGACAAGCACCTTGTGCGTGGGTTTCCTCGGGGTTTTCCCGTTTCCTCCCACTTTCTTCATTCCTTTATTTCCTTCATTTCTCATCATCACCGTCTCCTATAGCCTTGCCGCCATAACTGTGAGACATAAAACTCAAAAATTTCATTTCATTTTTTGAAACCGGATGTGCTAGTAGATTTCTATTACTTCCGTTTTAAGTAGAGGGAAAATTGAATACATTCTTGGGGCGCTTAATTGATTGCAGAAAACCGGTTCTTGCTATTTCCAGAATTATCATATTTGCTGTGTAGATATTAATGTTAAAACCGGAAAGTAATTAATTTCTGCCACTTTCAGTTTGAATAGAGAGTTAAGGGAGAAGTTGGTACGTATTCTTAGAAGGTGAAATCGATTTTTTTTAAATCTTCTCGCTATCTCATTGTTTCCACTTTATGTGGATCAATATTAAAACCGGAAGTTGTAGTGAATTTCTGTCACTTCCGGTATTAGTACAGATTTAAGGATGGAGATTAAATGTATTTTTAAAACGCTTAATGGATTTCAAGAAACAGCCTCTGGTGCGAGCGGTGCCGAATTCGATTCCCGGTGTGGACACTTGGTCGGAAAGGTGTAAGAGCTTTTTCAGGACATCCATCCTGTGTGAGTTTTTTTTTTTTTAGATTTTCCTAATTTACACCAGGCAAATGCCGGAATGATGCTTAACAGGAACGTACGCAGGAATTTATTTCGGAAGAGGTCTAAAGCGTTTCGGGGGTCCAAATACAATTTGAGGCTAAATTATATTAAAATTTCTAAATTTGCCCCTAAAAGTAGACTACATTTGCAAAATAAAGTCGGGATTTCCGGGGGGGGGTCCGGACCCCCAGGACCTACTTCCTGCGTACGCCCCTGATACCTGACATAATGATAGTCCCAGGCCACCTCCTTCCTTCCCTATTCCTTTGTTCCTCTCCAATTCCCCGGACAGTGTAATCACCGAGGAACGTCATTCCCCTCATATGTGTGACAGGCTGACATGATCATAGACGATGGAAGCCCCAAAAATCTAATTTTTAATCCTAATCCTAATCAAGAAATAGCTTCTCGTTTTCTATTACCACTTTGCGTTTATAGTGATCAATATTAAAACAAGGAATGGTTGATTTCGAATTTTGTTCCTAAATTTTGATCCTCTTGACCTGGCCAAATTTGATGATGATCTGCCAAGTAGTTCTTGAGATGTTTTGACTTTCGGATGGACAGACACATGAACAGACAGGATAAGTGTATAATAGATAGCTGTAGCGGCACGGCCGCGACTATTTACACACACCATGCCTTGCCGTGCTGTGCCGCTACTGCATTCTACACCATTTCTCTTGGTTCTGTTCAACTTCGTGTCGCTTCGTGTACACCGAAAAAAGCCGAAGGATCGCGGGCGTCAAGCTACCACCAAGCAGGTTTCTCTTCAAGGCGGCCTGTCGGGGCACGGCATGTCATATGTAAATTTAAAAAAGACAACCCAATGTCAAAGTCTGAAAAGAAATTTTGTGGGCTACGGCACGGACGAGGCACGGCATACAAACAACACACCATGTGTAAATTAACCTGAAAGGGGTTTTGGTAAACCAAACGCCTTAATGAAAAAGTGTTTGTTTACTTAAGTGAATGTACACTGAAAAAGATCTAATATGAAATCTGTAGTTTCTCGACAAATGGCTATGCTCTGTAGACTAAAGGAGACGATAGGTCAATGGTTAGGAAATTGGTGGAATGAGAATGCCTAAGGAGACAGGAGAAACCCGAGATAACCCTTGGACACGATATTATCCATCACAAAATTCTCATCCCACTCAATCCAAATGGCATGAAAAGTGAACATTCGACCACACTTTTTAAAACGCTTTCCGGGGGGCATGATGGCTCGGTGGTAAAGCGCTTTCATCTATTGTGTGGAGTCCCAGGTTTGATTCCTGATCAAGTAAGTGTGTAGTGGACAACATCGTGTCCGTGGGTTTTCTCCTGGTACTCTGTTTCCTCCCACTTTCTCATTCCACCATTTTTTCCGTCATCATTCACTTACCTTAGCCATCCGTCTCCCTTAGCCTTAATCGTGGGATGTTAAACAGAAAGATTTCACTTCGTTTCAAAATGCTTTCAGAATCCTTTATTTTCTCTAGGGATGCGCACGAGACAAGATTTGAGACTGTCTCGTCTCGAAAATGTGCTGTAAAAGTGATGTCTCGACTCGAAAATATATATATTTTTCTATTTGAAGAGCTGTGTCTCAACTCGAATTTTGTGTGGAAAATTCTGTCTCGACTCGACTCGAGCGCATTCCTATCTCTGTCTGATACTTTATGACTACTAGACTCGAAAGGGATACGAACCTAGAAATATCAAGGACTGTTAAAATCATTCATGCTTTTTTCCGAAGATGGACTCGAATTGTCAACGTGTTTCACCTCACGATTGCCAGACTAACGTCTCAAACCGCTACCACCAAGCCATTCCTTAAAAGAAAATATATATCTTATATATAAAAGAGAACGTACAAATCCTTTGTTCCCTCATCACGGTAATACGGCTGAACCAATTTCTTTCATTTTTGGGGGGTTATTAGGATTTGGACCCTAGATGGTTTTTATCATATCACTTTAATTTTTAATTACCAGTGTCTTGAGATAATTGACCATTCAAGTGTCCATAACGTACAAATCCTTTGTTAGTTCATCATAGGTAAAAAATAAACGTATTTATATGCAACCCGCATGACCGTGTCACTCGGCGGGTTAACATAAATGACAGGCGATATAATGTTAACATTAGTGCAATCTACTATGGTTTTTATCATATCACTTGAAAGCGAAAAAGTAAAAATTATCTAAGTAACAAAGTTTATTGCGTTCCGGGGTGACCGCAGCGAAGCGGGGCGGGTTAACATAAATGACAGGCGATATAATGTTAACATTTACTGCAATCTTCTATGGTTTTTATCATATCACTTGAAAGCGAAAAAGTAAAAATTATCTAAGTAACAAAGTTTATTGCGTTCCGGGGTGACCGCAGCGAAGCGGGGTGAACGCTGCTAGTCTTACTTTAAAAAAAAGTAATCGTTCTTGAAGAAATTGCCCTAGTAGCAAGAAAACTTTCGGACAGTTGGCGCGTGCCTGGGTTTTGGCTTCCTACGCTTGCACTTGAAACGTATGCTTTAATACAATCTGATTTTTGTTGTACTTGCAAGCGATATTTTAGACCCTTCGCAGAGCGTCATAGCATCACTGGCCGTTCATTAGCTATTGACTTGACTTGTAAAACGCTTGCGTCAAGGTTGAATAGAACACTGAATGTAACCTCCTTTCTGAAATCCAGTGTGAGGATACTTGCACGTTTTCTAACCAAGTTGGGTGTAAGCTTTCTCGACTTGCAATTCAAGCTTGCAGCAAGAAGTTTGCAAGTTGTCTCTACTACTAGGGTATCAAAATGCAATACAAATTAACGATGTATAGCTTGTATTAATATACAGACAAAAAGAATAAATGTGCATAGGAAACAAATAACATTCATTATTATTACTGTCTTCTTTTTCTTCTTTATTTCTCAAAAAATCTTTTTTACATATTACTAAAAGGTGACGCTATTAGACAGAGAATGAAAGAACAAAAATAAGGCAAAGATTTTTCTTTTTTTATTTTGTTTTTTTAAAGTGAAAGGAAGAATGAAATGTAAGAGCGAATCAAAAATCGGCGTGAAACTCGCTCTGTGATGTTCTTTTGTCATATCAGATTTCATTTGTTTGTTAAAACACGTAACGGCGGTCAGCCGCCATTCACAAGGCTATGTAGAAGCGAAATGTCAGCATTCATACAGAGAAATACCTTTTTGTAAGATAGATCCTTATTTCTTCTTCTGTTTTTATACATCTCATAGCAGTGAATCAACAATTTTTCTCCTGCCATGTTGTTTCTTTGTTCTGCAGAGGTGATCTTCCAATTGAGATCTCTCAGGTGGTCCTGGTCGGAACGCCACTGCGTACCCTTTCATCTCAGCTGGATGCGACGCCCGAAAAACAGGCGGTTTCCTTTGTCAGGTCAAAATGATTTGCCAGATCTATACGTCTTTCACAATATGCGTTTACTTCCTGAAGTAGCGGAACGATTAACTCTTCCACGCGGGAGGCAGTCGCTCGGTTAGGTGGTATCGTTTATTAAACTCTTCCCAGTTAAATTCATACTGGTTTTATTTTTTTTTCTCAGTCCAAAAGGATTATATCTGACTAGTAGTGTGAAAAATATTATTTCTTGGGGAATTTAACAGTAACACAAGCGGATGAGACGAGTGTACACTACTTCTTTACTTGGAGTTGAACTGACGAACACAACTTAATTTTTTGTGTATAAGAAACATGTTTGATCGTATAAAGCAGAGAAAAATTAATGAAAATTATACTGTTAAAAAATACTGAGCTAAGCGGTTATTGTACGGGACTTTGACGTGGGAGGCTCGGGTTCGATTCTTGCCGGGAACTCATGTAGTTCGGATCCTATGTTAAGCTGTATGTCCACGTCTTATATAACCTGATTCCTGAAAGGGACGTTACAATTGATAATCAAATCAAAAAAGGTGCTAATGTTGCTATTCTACAGATTGCATCAGGTAGTAACTGATTTTCAATGTGTCTATACGGAACTTCCTTTGAAGGGCTGAAATGCTGTCAAGAAATGGGAAATTGCTATTATATAGCCCATGAAGTGAATTCTCATTTTTATGACAAAAAGAACACAATCACATAACTTCAGACAAATGTTAATTTCCGAAGTCATGTAGAAGTCAAATGCTACTTAGATTCAGTTCCATTTTTTTCGATTCGTTAAAAATATCCTAAACCAAATTCTAGTCTAATTTACTTTCTCCATTTCAGTGATAAACAAGAGGGCATAGCAGAAACTATATTTCTCTGTCAATGGTATGAACAACTGGATATGTAATTTATGAACTCTTTACCAGAGTATAAAAAGATATAAAGACAGAAATTCGCTGTATGCAACATTATGTAGGCCCATTAGGTTCACCAGAGCGAAAAGACTACAACTAATAACTATGTTAAATTACTATAGACTGCCAATGGTTGGAAATGGTAGAGGGGAGAAAAAACAATTTTATATATATTTGAAAAGAGTAAGTAAAACTGTTTTTGACAGTGGCTAAGAATGAACTGTATCATGAGGAACGTTTTAGAGGGTATGGTGGCAAGAAAGAAAGGAAGATTAAAAAGGAGACTACAATTAATGGACGATATCAAAACAAAGAAATCGTACGTGAAGACGAAGAGGTTAGCGAATCAGCGTGGAGCATGGAAGCTCCTCAGTTGCAGCAAGTGACCTGCCAATAATGACAGAATACCCATGATGTTGATGATGTTGATGGTGATATTGTTACAGCTCTGTCTACGTAAATACGAGGGCTATCCAGAAAGTACCAGACGTTTTGGCCTATCGTGCAGTGGGCGGGACTAGAGTCGCCATTTTGGTGTCAGAAGGTTGCCATACTTAGTATGTATCTGGTTGTGGTAGCATAAGGACTGTGACGCTCTTACTGTGCTTTCTGTCACATGTCACAATAATAATAATAATAATAATAATAATAATAATAATAATAATAATAATAATAATAATAATAATAATAATAATAATAATAAATATTTTATTTTATTTTATTTAACACCCAAAGGCAATTACAAAGTACAAAATTTTATATAAATCATCAAAGGATGTGCAACACCAAACGTACATATAGCTAGTATTTAAACACGAAAATTACAATAACTATACCCTTTTTCCCTTCTTCAGGTTATAACATACAAAAAACAAATCTACAATTTATCGATTAACATCTCAAAACACTTTCGCTTGAAAGTCTTTAACTTTGAACCCATAGTCCCAATTCTGTTACCCGCATCACATAATTTATACAGTGGAGAATTTTTATTAGTATTTATTCAATTATGAGGCATGTAAAAAAGTATTTCTTCCTCTTAGATTTTGTCGAGGAAATTAAAAGGTAATCTGCCTCATAAAAACATATTATCTTCTCTATTATCGATCATTTTTTTAAAATATAACACTATTTGTAAAAACCTCCTATTTTCTAGTGACAACAATTTAATTTTTTTTAAATAAGTACTTCGTAAGAAATACGATTGTGTTTGTATACTCATAACATTTTATAGGCAGTATATTTCAATATTTTGTTTTGAACTTTCTCTATTTGTTGTTTTTGACACTGATAAAAAGGATCCCAAACTATAGATGTATATTCTAATTTTGATCGTACAAATGCATTATATAACCACAATATAGTCCTAGTATTTTTAAAATAATGACCCGACCTCTTTAAAAAACCGAACATTTTAAAAGATTCATTAGTTATATTTATATGGTGCTTGAATTTCAAATTCATGTCAAACCAAACTCCTAGATCTCTTACAATTTCCTTTCTTTCTAACCTCTGATTTCCTATATAGTATATTCAAACAATATTTGTTTTTTGTAGAGTGTATAAGTCATTACATAACATTCAGAAATATTCAGTTGGAAGTTGTTTTTCATACACTACTCACTTAGTCTATTTATATCAGACTGTAATGTATTACAATTCCTCTCTGTTTGGATTTCATTATATAATTTGGTGTCGTCTGCAAATATCAGACATGATGTATGTGTAAGAGCTTCTGGTAGATCATTAATCATTATCAGAAAAAGTAAAGGACCTAAATTTGATCCTTGAGGTACCCCTGAATATACCGAATATTGTTTAGATTCGATATTATTAAAGATAACATATTCCATTCTTTCAGTTAAATATGAATAAAACAATTTAATTAAATCCCTCGATATAACAAACAATGTGCGCTGCTCTAAAAAAATTACCGTGATTAGATTTTTGTTGGCAAAAAAACACAAGCCAATTGAAATCCATCGCCAACTGTGTGAAGTGTACGGACTTGGAAGGTGTTTTTTTCAGGACAAAGCACGTCCACACACGGTTAAGCGTACTCTAGAGTTCTTAGATGTTTTAGAATGGGAAGTGTTCGGTCACCTACCATACAGCCCGGATTTGGCGCCGGGCGACTACCATCTCTTCCCAGTGATGAATATATGGCTCGCTACACAACGCTTTGATACTGACGCCAAACTGCATGCCAGTGTAAACGAGTGGTTGAAATGGAGGTTGCAGATTTCTACCGCTACGGATACGCACGAGACGATTTATGGCTGTCTCGTCTCGAAAATATTATGTAAAAGTGATGTCTTGACTCGAAAAATGTATATTTTTCTATTGGAAGAGCCGTGTCTCGACTCGAATTTTGTCAGGAAAATCCTGTCTCGAATCGTCTCGTGCGCATCTTATCTACGGCAACGGTATTGAAAAACTTGTGTCACAGTATAATAAATGCCTTAATTTGCATGGCGATTATGTGGAGAAAATAGCTTAAGAGTGTGCAGAGTGTGTATATAATACAATTTGGATTGTTCATTCTATTATTTTTTATTTATTTCAAAACTTCTGTTAGTTTCTGTACAGACACTGCTGTTGATTGTAGTCACCTTTTTGCACTTGCTTGGAACAAAATAATGAAAAAAAAGTGTTAAAAAAGAATCTATGTGCAATTGTTTAGACTTAGATCTTTGCACCTTTTACAACAATTCATTTCAAAAGATTTTATTTAAAAAACAATGGAACAGCACGCTTCTGTTCCACATGATAGGCCAAATCTTTCAACTGAAAAAATACTTAATCAAAACAAAAAACAAAAAATGGAAATTTGTTTCTTTCTCTCCATATATTGTCTACGCACAACTTCTAAGAACTCTGATGAACCAAAAAAGAGATTTCTTTTACATAACAAAAGCAGATCAAACAATTTTAACTATTCGTTTCGATAAAATGTACGTTAAATAAAAAAATAATAATGAATAAAGAATCAACGCAACGCAAGCGAGTCAACTACAAAATAAACTATTTAATGCTTGTAATCCCTAAAACAGCGGGTGTCTCAAAAGTTGCTATGTCATTATTCTGAGACAAATTCAGCCGAAAGCCTTCTCTCTGTAATACACAAAATAGAATAATATGATTGTTCCGATTGACTGGGTAAGAAACATCCAATAACCTAAAATAAAGATATAAATAAATGGTTTATACTGCGAAACTGTGTTATTTAACATTTTTATTTCTTCTACACACTGTTTAAACTCTTGCCGCGTATCACAACGTATCTATCGGACATCCTTGGGATATCCTAAACAGTAACGTACGCAAAACTTAATCAAGCGGGGTTCAAATACTCAGTCTCATATCTTATCAGTAGACATTTTTCACGCTTTTGGTCCCAAATATCTCATACTTGTCCTGGAATATTCAGACTCTCATTAGAAACCATGAGAATAATGAAAACATCGACTCAAACTTATAGCAGAAACCATAAGGATAATGGAAATATTCACTCAGACTCATAGTACAAACTTTCAGGATGATGAATATTATCCACATAGACTCATAGTAGAAACTTTAAATATAATGGAAATTGTCCACTCAAACTCGTTGGAGAAACTTAAAGGGTAATGGAAATATCTATTCAAACTTTTACTACAAGCTTTAAGTATAATGAAAATATCTACTTAGATTCGTATTTGAAACATTAACTCTAATGGAAATATCCACTTAGATTCGTAGTAGAAATTCGAAGTATAATGAAAATATCAACTCAATCTCGTAGTTGAAACTTTAAGCATGATGGAAATATCCACTCATACTCGTAGTAGAAATTCGAAGTATAATGAAAATATCCACTCAATCTCGTAGTTGAAACTTTAAGCATGATGGAAAGATCCACTCATACTCGTAGTAGAAATTCAAAGTATAATGAAAATATCCACTCAATCTCGTAGTTGAAACTTTCAGCATGATGGAAATATCCACTCATACTCGTAGTAGAAATTCGAAGTATAATGAAAATATCCACTCAATCTTGTAGTTGAAACTTTCAGCATGATGGAAATATCCACTCATACTCGTAGTAGAATTTCGAAGTACTGTATAATGAAAATATCCACTCAATCTCGTATTTGAAACTTGAAGCATGATGGAAATATCCACTCACACTCGTAGTAGAAATTCGAAGTATAATGAAAATATCCACTCAATCTCGTAGTTGAAACTTTAAGCATGATGGAAATATCCACTCATACTCGTCTTTAAGTATAGTTATGCCCTGTTCGACTTCTTTCTATTTCCTTCTCTGTTGTTGATATTAAATATTGTTGATTGTTAATACAATGTAATTTGTTCATTGATTGTTAAAGATTCCGATGTAAGTTGTTAGATACGTCGATTGTTACATACATGTTGTAGATTGTTAGATATTACAGTGTAAAGTTTTATTGCTTGTTAAAAGATTCCAGTATAAATTGTTACTGACTGTAAAATATTTCAGTGTAAAATTTTGTTGATTGTTAAAGATTCCGGAGTAAATTGTTGCTGATTGTGAAAGATTTCAGTGTAAAATTTTGTTGATTGTTACAGATCCCGGTGTAAATTATTGTTGATTGTTACAAATTTCAGTGTAAAGTTTTATTTTTTGTTAAAGATTCCAGTGTAAATTGTTAGAGATTCCAGTGTAAAGTTTTGTTGATTATTGACAATTCCCGTATAAAGTATTGTTGCTTATTAAGAGATTTCAGTGTAAAGTTTTATTGGTTGTTCAAGATTCCAGCATAAATTCTTGTTGATTGCTACAGACGACGTAAACTGTTATTGATTGTTAGAGATTATAGTGTAAAGTGTAAAGTGTCACTATTCGTCTCAGCGACCCCGAAAACTATGCATTTGACACTAATATCACTCGTTTTCGATAATTTCTATATATCTCCCCGTCCACTCCTCCAAGTTGTGGGTCTGAATTTGGATTTAAACGGCATCGAAAGTGTCACTGTTCATCTCAACGACCCCAAAAACTATAGATTCGACACTAATATCGGTCAATTTCGACACTCTCCTCCTCCCCCTCTCCTACTTCAAAGTAAAAGAATGAAAACCACCCCAGGCCTGAGCCTAATCTATGTTGAAAATTTGATCGAGATCGGTAGGGTAGTTCAAGAGATATGTAGTCACAAACATTACATTTTTATATATTAGATTACGTATTAATTTGAAAATAAAAAAGAAAGTACATTACTTAGTATTCCAAAATATTGTTGTTAAAGCTAAGATACTAGGTATAAAATTGTTTTAAAAAGTTTCGTGGTTTTTAGTTACTGAAAATTTTTGAAGTTTTCCTTCTCATTTCCTAGTTGCTTGTTGTAAGGAAAGAAAGAAGATAAGGGAAGGTTATTCAAACATGTAAGCCACTTTCGTTACTCGTTAAAAGAAGGAAGAAAGAAGCAGATTATAAAGAAAACACGGAGAGGAAAAAAGTAACGTTCAATGTATGTACTTAAAGAGAGTGAAGGGTTAAGAAAAAAAGTGACTGTTTAAATTAAGCCTTGGAACCCAATCTTTACACAGTGTAATGAATCTCAGCGATGGCTTTAGGTTCGAGGCTTAACTTTTTACACAGTCCAGAGACGATAGATAGAAAGTGTCATCATGCTAATTTTGCAACAAATTAAAAAGAGGAGAAAGGAAAGCACGTGAAAAAGTGGAAGAAAGTACGACAAATCTAGCCATATGCCATTATGTCTCTCGATTACAAGTGGATCGAGGAATGGTAAATTATTCCCAGACTACAGTGTTCAAAACTTACAGTTTGTTTAAATAAAATAAAATGAAATGAAATCTTTACATCTCACGCTTATGCCTGCTAGGCTAAAGGAGACGATAATGATGGGAAATAAAGGAAGTGAATAAAGTGGGAGGAAACGGAAGAACCCCAAGAAAACCCACACACACGATGTTTGTGCACCGCAAAGCTTACTTGGCGCGATAGGCTCGATACAAGGATCACATGCGCAAGAGGTCAACGTTCTACCACTGTGCCAGCGCGGGCCCTTGTAGAAATAACAGTAGACCATATTTAATTATCTGTAACTAGTGTTGCATGCATCAAAGAAACCAGATCAAGAATTGTCATAGCCAAAGAAGCATTCAGCAAAAAAATAATAATAATAATAATAATAAAATAAAATAAAATAAAATAAAAATAAAAATAAAAATAAAAGATCACTCTTAACTAGCAGGCTCAATATTGGACTAAGTTGCTCAAATGCGATATATGGAGTATTGGACTATATGGTTCAGAGACTTGGGCGTTACGGAAGTTACAGAAGAAATCTTTAGAGAGCTTCGAAATGGGGTATTGGAGCAAGATGGGGAAGATAAAATGGACAGACAGAGTGACAAACGAAGATGTTTTAAAACGGATAGGAGAGAAGAGGATGCTTTTAGCCAGCATTCTTCATGAAAAGGCCAGTTCGATTGGACATTCAGTCTATGTTGTGAAGAAATTGTCTTCTTCATACCGCTATAGAAGGAAAGATGGAGGGAAAGCGAGGAATAGGAAGAAGAAGAACACAACTGATCGATGACTTGAAAAATAGAAGAAAATATTGGGAGTTAAAGGACGAAGCTGAAAATCAAGAAACATGGAAGAAACATTATGAGGCCCAAAAATAAAATTTAAAAATAGACTCTTTAGTTGCAGGACTTGCCAACAGGCAGAAAACTTAATAATAATAATAATAATAATAATAATAATAATAATAATAATAATAATAATAATAATAATAATAATAATAATAATAATAAACTAGTGTTGACTACTCAGATTTGTCATCTCGTCTCGAAAATGAAATAAGAATTACCTTTTCAATTCGACAGCCCCGAGAAACATGGCAATTATCATATTTTCGAGACGAGACAGATATGACGAGAAATTTCACGAGTCTCATGGACAATAGTTCACCAAAATGTTAGACCTCAAACACCATTTTAATATTGCATGATTTATAGTACAAAAAAAACGATAAGCTGAGTGTACGAACACAAGGAAGAGTATTTATCAACATTTAAAAATACACTACATACATACTTCAATGGTCGATATGGTTATGGACCAATAATAATGTCTTTATATCAGACCCTTCGTGGACTTCTGTTGACGCCAAAGGATTCTGACAACTTCTAGATTAAATTAAAAAAAAAAAAAAATCAGGGCATAGATTTTGAACATATTGTAAAATTATCTTGTAGGTACAAGATAGAGCAATTACACACTGGAATCGATTTTCTCCGACAACCAGATTTGTTATAAAACTTTCTGTTATGAAACAATATAATACAGTTTCACTAAGATAAATAAAAATATATAAGTAATTAGGGCATATAGGTATGGCATATATACATTGTCTCCCGACAGTCATATTCTGATTAAATCCAAGGCAAATCATGTAGATATTTGAATAACACTTAAGCTTCTACTACGAGTCTATATGAATAGCTTCCAGTATCCTTAAAGGTTCGACTAAGATTCTGTGTGGGTAATCTTCATTATCCTTAAAAATTTTACTATGAGTCGGTGGCGATACTCCCATTATTCTTAAAGTTTCTACTACGACTGTGTGGATAATTCCATTATCATTGACTCTACTACGAGTCTGAGTGGATAGCTTTCATTATGCTTAAAGTCCTACCACGAGTTCGTGTGGATAAGTTTCCTACACTTAACATTTCTACTGTGAAGCTATGTGGATAATTTCATTACACATACTTCAAGATTCTAGACTACAATGAGTGTATGTGGATAATTTCCATTATTCTTAAAATTTCTACTACGAGTCTGCATCAATACTTCCATTATTCTTATAGTTTTACTACGAGTGTGTGCGGATAATTTCCATTATCCTTAAAGTTTCTACAACGAGTCTAAGTAGATAATTTGCATTAGTGGTATTTAAAGTTTCTACAATGAATGTATGTGGATACTTTCTATTATCCTTAAAATTTCTGTTACGGGCCTGAGTCGATGATTTGAAATAAACTTAAAGAGTTTACAACGAGTTTGAGTTGATAATTTACTTTATACTTAAAATGTCAATTACGAATCTATGAGGATAATTTCCATTATTCTTAAGGTTTCTACTATGGGTCTATGTGAATATTTTCCCATTATCCTTAAAATTTCTGCTACGAGTCTGTATGAATAATTTCCATTATCTTTAAAGTTTTTAATAAATCTGTGTAGATACTACAATTATCTCAAACTTTCTACTACGAGTCTCACTGGATATTTCCATTATCCTTAAAGTTTGTACTACGAGTCTGTGTAGGAGTCGCGGTGGCTCAGTGGTAGAGCGTTCACCTCTGGTGCTAGGGGTCTCGGGTTCAAACCCTGCTCCCGCCAAGTGAAATTTGTGGTGGACAAACACCGTGTGCGTGGGTTTTCTCGGGGTTCTCCCGTTTCCTCCCACTTTCTTCATTCCACTATTTCATTCATTACTCATCATCACCGTCTCCTTTAGCCTAACCGGCATAACCGTGGGACGTAAAACTCAAAATTTCATTTCATTTACGAGTCTGTGTGGATAACTTCCATTATATTTGGTTTCTACTACGAATCTGACTGGATAATTTCCATTATTCTCAAAGTTTCAATTACGAGTCTGAGTGGATATTTACATTATAATTAAAGTTTCTGCTACGAATCTAAGTGGATATTACCATTTTCCATAGTGTTTCTAATACGGATCTGAGTGGGTATTTCCATTACACTTAAAACTTGTACTATGAGTTTTAATACATACTTATTTTATCCTTAAAGTTCCACTACGAATATGAGTGGACATTTCCATTAACCTTAAAGTTTCAACTGCGAGTCTGAGTGGATATTTCCATTATACTTTAAGTTTCTATTACGAGTCTGAGTGGATAATTTCCATTATACGTAATATTTCTACTACGAATCTGAGAGAATAACTTTGTTATGCTTGAAAGTTTCTATCTCAAGCCTTTGAACTACGAGATTGAGTGGGTGCTTCCATGATACTTTCTTGATACTGTTAAGATAGCTGGCCAATACAGAACCTCGTAACTGCAAGACATGATCGCTAACAATCGGCCTGGGCCAGTTCGTTTCATGTTTAGGCTTCTTTGCATACATTTCTTTAAAAGCACGTATTTTCGCGACTTATGTAAGAAATTTTAATATTTTAACTTAGGAAAAGAGGTCAATTGCCAAAATTCATACTTGTTTAACTTTTGTAAGCAAATTAGGATAGAGGACTTTTGGAAGATATGTGGATGGGCAGTTTCTTTCAACAAGGCTACATCTACACTATTTACTACTTTACATCTACATATGTTATCTACATTATTTAACATATATCTAGAAGAGACAGTGGAAAAGAGCCTACAAAAGGACGACGTCGTCTCAGTATGAGGCAGAATGATTAGATGTATACGGTTTGTAGATGATATGACGCTTGCTGCAGCATCTGAAGGGAAAATTATTATGTTAGAAAACTTGAGGATGTGAAGAATATGGGATGAAATTAAATGTGAGCAAGACAAAAGTAATGGTGATTGTAACGAAGGAGTCGGTGTAAAATGTAGAAATAGAAGGAAACAAAATAGGAGAGGTGACTAGTTTTCGATACCTAGATAGTATTATGAGTGATGATATGAAGTGAAGGTGAAATAAAAGCAAGGATAGAAATGGCGAAAGAAGCAACCTTTAGGAGGAAGATAATACTACAGTATTTGGTAGGACATTGAATAATCATCATCATCATAGGTATTATGCCTTTATTGGCAGGTCATTTGCCGCAGCTGAGAAGCTTCCATGCTCCACGGTCTTCCGCTAACCTTTTCGTCTTCGCGTATGACATTGAATAAAGAGCTGAGAAAAAGACTCATAAAATGCTTCGTATGGAGTATTATACTGAATGGATCAGAAACATGGACATTAAGCAGAAATTGTTAAAAACAACTGAAAGATTTCGAAATGTGGAGAAAAATGGAGAACATTAGCTGGGTCGAGCGGAAAACAATTCAGAGGGTGTTAACCCTTTTAGGATTTTTGGTAGCTCTTGTTACTATTGCGTAGTATCGTCTTTGACCGCTTATTTAGGTACTACAACATATATTTAAACCGTTTTTTTTTATTAGTCAAGTCAAGGATGGGCCAAAGAACACTTCAGATGCGTTTTGGAACCGGATGGTCACCTTGGCTGTGCCAGGTGGGGGCGGAGGGGCGTGACTTTTTTATTTTTTCTTAAGGCAAATTTCAAAAAATTTTCACGCCCTTAGTTTTCACGATATAAGATTGGGACTTTGCATACAGATTGTGTGTACCTTTGGGTATTTCTCATTTTTTTCTGAGATCCCTATGTGAAACCGGGCCTGGACCTCGGGTGGTAGTTTTTTTTTTTTTTTTTAGAGAAATTCCGGTTTTTTTCGATTTTTCCGGTTCAGGTATATGTTACGTTGGAAAGGACTTGTTATATTGAAGAAAATAACGTTTGAACCAAAACTCTAGGGCAAATAGTAATGATGCAGTAAATTTTTATTATATATATATATATATATATATATATATATATATATATATATATATATAGAGAGAGAGAGAGAGAGAGAGAGAGAGAGAGAGAGAAAGAGAGAGAGAGGGAGAGAGAGAAAGAGCCTAAATTCAGACTTTCAACAATTTTTTCCGCCCTTTGTTTTCAAGATACAAGATTGAAATTTTACATACGTATTGTGTACATAACTTTCTTTTTTTTTTTTTTTAGAAAAAAATCAGGTCCCTATTACAACCCAGGCCCAAGCCAGAGAGGCAAAGTGTTTTGGTGGGATTTAGAAAACAAATTCCGGGTTTTTTCCCTAATTGTCCGGTTCAGGTGTATGATACGGACATGTGAGTGGTATCGTTGGAAAGGGCTGTTTATACTAAAGAAAATGGCGTTTTGAACCATGACTCTAGGTCAAATAGGAATGACGCAGTACATTTTTGAAGTATATATATATATATATATATATATTGGGTCACCTTGAGACTCAAGAATTTCTCCCTATCTCAGTTTTCAAGTTACAAGAATGTAATATTGCACAATTGCACACGTATTATGTACATAACAACGTTTTTTTTTTTTTTTTTTTTTAAATTCAGATCTCTACGTGAACCCAGACCCAGGTCAGAGGGGCACAAAAATTTCGTAATTTTTTTCGAAAAACTTTCGTTTTATTTTTTTCATTTTCCCGTTTCTAGTATACAATGCGGACAAGCGAGTGGTACCATTGGAAAGTCTAAAAAAAAAAAGAAAGAAAGAAAAGAAAAGAAAAGAAAGTACGCACCATGATCCTACGATAAATAGTAAGGAAGCAATAGCTGTTTGAGTGAAAGTCTAAAATTTACCTCAACAAGTGAAAATCTTTAAAGGGTTCATAATTTTAGGGGAGAAGAGAACAATTTTAGATACTATGAAGAAGAAGAAGAAGAGAAAGTGATCGGGACATTGGCTAAGAAGTAGCTGTATCATGACAGACGTGTTAGAGGGTATGGTGTCAGTATGGAAGGGATGGAGGGAAAGAGACTACAATTAATGGATGATATTAAAACAGAAAAATCGTACGTGAAGACGAAGAGGTTGGCGAAAGACCGTGGAGCATGAGAGCAATAATGTCAGAATACGTATGAAAATGATGATATCTGCACTTCGAGTCCGATTTTTTTACACGCCGTCAGAAAGGATTTTTTTTTTTTTTTAATAGCAGTATATCGTCTCCTATGTACGAAGTTATGCTTTGTAGAACTTATTTCATAAGTTGGTACCCGCATTTCCAATATGCCATACATATATATAGATATACTTGTATATATGAGAGAGAAAGACGGAGAAGCTATCACCAAACAACATAGAAATATGAAATTAACGCATCTTTGTTGTATGTTGGTTCAGTTGACGCTGTCTCGCAACAAACGAACATTTCTGACAGCTGACAGTCAAAAACGAAAAAAAGAAGAAAAAGAAAACTTATAAAGAAGAAAAAGATCAAAAATAAAACCAAGGCTTGAAAGCATGTCAGCATTTTTTCTTTACACTTACCACATTCGCCATTTTGTATTCTGTAAAAATATATACTATACATTTCTTCTATTTTTCAGTTTTTTTTTTATTAAAAAAAAACTTTTCGTTTCCATTTCAACATCTCTTTCTAACGATTTCTAACAGAATTTTGCAATACTTTCTCCCTCAAAAAACAAGACCAAAAAAAAAAAAAAAAAAAAAAAAGTGAAATGAGGTTGACAAAAATTTTCAAAAGTAAAAAATAATTACTGAAAAAATAAGTTATCGCATACTTTCATCTGAATTTTTGTTTTCTTCTTTATTTGCAGTTCTATATAGCTGTTTTCTTTTTTTAATCTTCTGCCATATCTTTTTTTTTTATTTCACAACGTTTTGGTTATATCAATAATTTCCTTCATCACGAAACACATCCACACAATTCGTCAGCGCATATGGTATACAGTGCGAAACGCACAAAAGCAATAATTGGTTACATATCATAGTGTGTATGTATGTATATGTTTTTTGATTGTATTTTCCTATGTGTGTGCACTGCGAAACAAAAAAAAAAAAGGCATAACGCACAAAACATTAAGACATGCAACTACATCTCTCCTCTCTCTCTCTCTCTCTTTATATATATATATATATATATATATATATATATATATATATATATATATATATATATATATATATATATATATATATATCTCACATACAAACACATATTCTCGTTTTCCGTCATGCAACATGCACCACGCATGAGGGTTGGTCCTCGATTTTCTATTTTTATCTTATTTTGTCCGTACCTCACGTATAAAAAGAAAACATAACACATGTTTCCCTTATCAGGATTGCAAGGCTCACCTAAAATATTGATATTTCCAGTAAACTTACAATTAAATTGTTTATATTTTGTAATATTTTTAAACACTTTGCCAATAACGAGTATAAGATAAAAAAAAACTATAATGTAGGTCTATATATCTTTTAACTATATGTATGCACTGTAATTTTTTAAGTAAAGTTGTTACGAACTACTGTGAAATTTACTGTCAGTAATACTATTGTATAACCAATGTATTAAACAATACGGTTAAAGGTAAATCAAATTTGTTTTATATAATCATTGTTTGGTCTTATTTTATAATAGCAAAAATTATAATTTTAATCCTAGATTTTATATATGAATAAAGTTTACAATATGACAAAGTGAAAACATTAATTGTATTACATTGATATTATATTAGTGCTTTTTTAAAAACATTTTGAAAAACATTGCTGTTACATAGATCGATATGTGGAAGAAGGGTATAGTACTTTCCTTTGATAAGAATAGTGATTTTTTTTTTTTAAGTAAAAACTAATTTTGTAGATTCTTTCAGAGGAAATATATCTGTAGAAATTGCTCAAATCCATTATTTACATTAAATAGTTCTGATTCGCCTGTTACTAACGGAAGGCTCCACCAAATTAAACATATGCCTTTGTAAATGGAATGGGTGGGGGTTAATGGGGACGTCAGCATCAAGGCTATATGTCCTCGTCACAATCATATGCCTTTGATTGATAATTTACCAGATTATTTTTTTATTATTACTATTACCAACTTCTGTAATTTCCATTGAGAAACATTCACTGATACTACGAATAATGATGGTCTTAGTACATTTTTTCCCCTCTGTCTTTCATTCCCATCAGGCGATGGGCGGGCTGTACAAGGTGACGCCTTCTCTTTGGCCTGAGTGATGTCTTTACTATGTGAAGAGTATTATTGTGGTTGGATACAGGTTGCTAGTGTATTGTAGGTGCAATCAGAAAGCTTCTCAGTATTAGTGGTGTTGTGTCCAATTATCGGAAGTGCCACGTGTCATGGGATGGGTTATTTTGAGGTGAGGTAGAGAGGTTCGGCAGTGGTGTCATGGGAAAGCATGTATTGCCACAAGACTATTATCGATATATATGAGGATGGTTTTGGTATATTCGACGCTCAGGGTTGTAGTCATCTGAATTGGTTTCTCGTACATATATTGTAAGTATGGTCGATTGGACGATATCCAGTACCGGGGAGAGCAGGGGTCTAAATCTTCAAGGACATAAAATATTATCACTGCATACTAAACGTAAGAAAGCATTTACATATTGATACCATATAGGAACAGGCATCTGTATATTTATTAATATTGTATATAAGTGTGCGTCTACATATTTATTTCTCATATTGTGATGTTATAATACGTAAATTTTAATTTTCAAAGTGTAACAAATTTGCTAAGAAAACAGTTGTAAATAGTAGGAACATCTGTGGAGCATCTGACTTTGATAATGCTATGACAAACCACAGAATATTAGTCGGACATGCACTCGGTGTTTGTAGATTTTCATAAGAAAATTTCCCCTCGACTAACACAAAATTTTCCCTTTTCCTGTCAAATTTTCCTTACTTTGTTGAGTGTTCAATTCCTATGCCAGAAGTTATGTGATAAATAAGGCAACCCCAAAGCATAAAAAGCATAACAGCAGTTTGCACATATGGTTGGTACCTTCAACACGATTGTGGTTTTCTAAGGGTCCAGAAGAAACTAATTTTAAAAGCATAATAAAGCATAATTTTAGAAAATAAAGCATAAAGCATAATTTAAAGCACTATTCTTGCAAAATTCTATTAGAACAATTCTTGGAAAATTCTGTTTAACTACAAGTTAAACATACTGTATTAATATTTTTTAAAACCAATATTTACAGTGCAAAACTTTTGAGAACATAATGCAACAATGAAAAACTCGTTTTTATTTCTATAAACTTTTCGGTGTAATCCTTTGAAGTGAAGAAAAGAAAAAAAGGAAAAGAAGAAGAAAACTTTCCGCCAATAATGGATAGTTTTATTATAAGTGTAACGCGCAGTTATGTACGATGATTCGAAATGTACAAAAAATTCACAAGAACTGCACATGTGTACCTCTTGAACTTGAGCACTTTTGGTGGCATCTTTTACTTTCCCTTTCTGTATATATATGCACACCTCTAAGACGCACAGAAGTGTTAGAATAAACTGACTCGAGTAAAGCATGTCTCTTTACAAGTGCATTATGTAGAAAGTTCATTAAAAATGAAAGAAACTGGTTGCATAAAATATTAATAAATAGATATTTAGAATATTTAATGTATAGTAAATATTATATATTATACACGATTAATGTAAAACAATGATTGAAATTAACAATAAAGCATAATTTGAAAAAAAAAATAAAAAAGTATAATATGGGTTGCTCTAGAGATAAAATTAATTTAACTATATTAATGGAATTGCACTCAAATTTTTGTTTTGCTTCTTTTTTTCTTTTTCCTTCATTTTTTTTCACACAAAAAATACACATAAATACCCAGCCAACAATGGTTGTGGGGGCGCGGTGGCTCAGTGGTAGAGCGTTCATCTGATGTGCTTGGGGTTCCTGGTTCGATCCCAGCTCGCGCCGTGTGGACTTTGTGGTGGATAAACACCGTGCTCGTGGGTTTTCTCGGGGTTCTCCCGTCTGGACTTTGTGGTGGACAAACACCGTGCTCGTGGGTTTTCTCGGGGTTCTCCCGTTTCCTCCCACTTTCTTCATTCCGCCATTTCACTCATCTCTCATCATCACCGTCTTCTTTAGCCTAACCGGCATAACCGTGGGACGTAAAACTTAAAGATTTCATTTCATTTCCAACAATGGGTGAACATTATGCTACTTTGAACAGACACATACACAGACTATTCCTATTGTATCGGTTTATTTCTGAAAAACAAAACAAGGGTTTAAACATTTATATTGGTTAACTAGTCTGCTCTAGAATATCCCGGGACTTTCACGTTTTATTTTTTAAAAAAAATCACTTTTTCCCTTTTTGCTAAATTTACTTACGAAATTTCCCTAGATTAGGGAAATTTCCCTCAAACTACGAACACTGCATGCACTGAAAATGAATATCTGGGTAATTAACCTATAATTATTCAATTCTTGAAAATCCCTGTATGACGTCGGAGTAGAAGCACAGAGACACGGGAAGATCAAAGGGAGGCAGGGGCAAAATGGAAGCAGAGAAGTGTTGCCAGTACACGACTGTACTATTCTGGCAAAACCATTGATTCTGTTATCAACATTCAATTTGTTTGCTACTACTGCATTTGCTAATGTCAAATTGCTCTATTTCTTCTTATGTCTCTTCGTCTGGTTTACTTACAATCGCAGAAGGAAACTATTACGTCATAGGGTATTGACCTGGAAGCATTGGTTTATGTTTACACTCTTTGTCAGCAATGGTGTTATTCAAATTATTTATATGATCAACATAGTAAATTGGCGTAGTATTAATATTACAATGTACGAGGAAGTATCAAAAAGTTCCTGCAATCACCTAGAACAGTGGTTCTCAAACTTTCCGATAACGCGGACCCCCTGTTCATTCAGAAAGTGTCCTGCGACCCCCCCCCCCTTGCAATGCTATCTGAAATTTCACATGGTAATAAAAAAGTATACTAATTAGAATTATCACTGACAAGAAAAAGATCAAGAAAAATCATTGTACCTTCAGTGATTTACCTCAAAAAAAAAAAAAAAAAAAAGTTACGAATCCAGATTTTGCATGGTTAACATACAAGGACCTAAGTATAAAATGTATGTCCAAGGTGGTTCGTAGCTTGTCACCTTCTAGGTGATTGCACAAACATTTTTATAACTCCTCATATTATTATTATTATTATTATTATTATTATTATTATTATTATTATTATTATTATTATTATTATTATTATTATTATTATTATTATTATTATTATTGAGAATACGGTTCAGTTTTGAAAGAGCAGGTTACATCTATACCCTTGTCCTTCTCTATTGAAACTCCATTGAACAACCAAGTAGTAGTGTCACGTGTACACCTCGCAAAAAAGTTTGGTTTCTATGGTGCTATTTTTTCGGCAATTAATTTTGAAACTGGAAGTAGTAATAGATTTCTACTAATTTCAGATTTAGTAAAGAGATTAGAGTGTGAAATATATTCTTGGGACGCTAAATTGATAGATGAAAACCTCTTCTTGTTATCTATTAGTTACCGTTTAAGTCTATAGCGATTAACATTTAAACCGGAAGTGGTTAAATTCAGCCACATCCGGTTTCAATAGAGATTAAGAGAAAAGATGGTATCTATTCTTAGAACGCTAAACCGATTCAAAAGAATAAAATCGTTTCTTGCTATCTCTTTCGTCTTTGATCTGGGTAGAGAAATATTGAAAACCGGAAGTTGCCGTGGATTTTTACCACTTCCGGTTTTAGAAGAGAGTTAAGGATGAAAATGAAATTTATTTTTCAGACGCTTAACCGATCACAGGAAATTGCTGTTTGCTTTTTATTGCCGTTTTTGCTCTAAAGTGATGAACGTTAAAACCGGAAGTGGTAGATTTCTTCTACTTTCGGTTTTAGTATCAGTTACACTAACGAACTCGAGTCCTAATATTTGACTCTCTAAAGCCTGGCCAAAATTAATGATAATCTATCAAATAGCTGTTGAGATTTTTGGTCTCCCGAATTTTGTATACATGTGTACTCGAAGAAAACGAGATGTTGGAAAATTTGAGGAAGAGCTGTGAAGAATATAGAGGTGGAAATAAGTGTTAGAAAGACAAAAGCCATGGTGATTGGAACAAAGTGGTCGGTGTCAAATATAGAAGTAGGAGGGGAGAAAATAGAAGAGGTGACTAGTTATTGAGATCTGAGTAGTATTATTAGTAATGATATGAAGTGCGAACGTGAAATAAAAGCAAGGATAGGAATGGCGAAAGGAGCCTTTAGGAAGAAGAAAAGTACATTGTGTTTTGTAGGTTTTTGAATAAACAGTTGGGAAAAAAAGACTCATAAAATACTTCGTGTGGAGTATTATACTGTATGGGACAGAAACATGGACATTACGCAAAAAATTATGAAAAACGACTGTAAGCTTTCGAAATGTGGACGTGGAGAAGAATGGAGAGTGGAAAACGAATGAGCGGGTGTTAGAAATGGGTGGGGGAGGAAAGAATAATTTCAGGTATTATTAAGAAGAGGAAGAGAAATTGATGGGGACATTGGGTAAGAAGGAACTGTATCATGAGGGACGTAGTAGAAGGCATGATGGTAGGAAAGAGAGGAAGAGGATGAAGGAGACTATAATTAATGAACGATATCAAAACAGAAAAATCGTACGTGAGGACGTTAGTGGAAGGCCATGGAGCATGGAAACTTCTCAGTTGCGGCAAGTGACCAGTCAATAATGGTAGAAAACCGATGATGATGGTAATGATGAAGAAATTCCTTGTAAACGATATAGATTGCGAGAAACGCCTTTTTGACAGATGCCGCCCCGCCATTATACTTTAACGAAACCGGAAGTGTAGATTTATAACTTAAGAATTTAATGTTAGTTCGAGTGCATTCTGTAGATAGCGTACTATATAAGATTTTGTTGTGTGTGTGTGTGTGTGTGTGTAGAAAATTTAAATGAACGAAAAATATAAATACCTGATTATTTTAACCCAGTAACTATACTCCTATAATAGGATAACCATTATGATAGATTACTACTGAAAACAATTCAAAAAGCCTATATGAGAAAAGCACATGCAACAACCTGGCAACCCTTACCACTTACACGCACATATGTGGTAGAAATCAAATTGCGTAACGCACTTTGCAAGTTTCTATTGTCATGACGATAAAAAGAAAACGAAATGCATATACACACATATTCACATTCACGTATAGGGATTGAAATGAATTGTGTTAACACTTCCTGAAAGAATGCACCCAGAATACATTCCCAACAACATTCACTAACGTTGCAGTTCTCTTTTGTCCATTTACTTCGCACGCACACAATATTCGCATGTGCAAATATTAACAATAGACACAAATGTTTCAGTTGCATAACATTGCATGTGTGATTCATATTAAAACATTGTCAGGGTTTCCTTTGCAGGCAGTCATACTTTTCCTGCTGTAACACAACTTCTATTACATTTTACGATCTTCCAGTGTTTGCGTGACACTTTTGTATGGCAATAGAAAACGTATGTTTTAAAAAATATGTATGAGACACCCTTTATAAGGACCAAATGATAAAATACACAGTACGTCGGAAAAGTAACGGAACTTTTTGCTTTACAGATAACCACTAGCTCCAACTATTGAAGCAATATATCATCGGAAAGCTGGATATTTGCACAACGAAATGAGACTACAATCATGAGAACCGATTAACGGAGTGCCAAGTTATAGTAAGAAAATTGAGGGTATCTGGTGCCACCTCGTCAAAAAAAAACTATGGACCAAAGAGCCAATATTAAATTTTGTTTCAAGCTAGGTAAAACATTTACAGAAACATTGGAAATGATGAAACAAATGTATGGTGATGAGTGCTTATCTCGTGCACTTGCGTTCGAGTGGTATATGCGATTCCGGGACGGCCGGGAGTCCTTGGAAGACGACTCAAAGCCAAGCAGACCGAAAAATAAAAATCGCGATGAGTTGGTGAAGCAAGTGCGTGAAACGATGCGAATTTGACTGTGAGATGGATGGCGGAGAAATTAAATACAACGTAAGACATAATTCACGAACTTTTGAAAAAAAGATTTAAAGAAACGGAAAATCTGTGCTCGATTTGTTTTGCACACCTTAACTGACGACCAAAACCTTGCTCGCGTTGAACATTGCAAAGACCTGATTAAAACACCAGACGGAGCAGAACATTCCTGGAATCGATTGTAAGTCTGCAACCTGCAAACAAAAGGCCAAAGTGCTATGTGGGAGTCCCCAGGTTTTCCGAAAGCGAAAAAATTGTGTTTTCAAAAGTCACGTGAGAAGACAATATTTAATTTGTTTTTACGATTCCAAAGGTACTATACTTCGGGAATTCATTCTACAGGGTCAAGCTGTTACTAGTGAATACTACATTTGTGTTATGGAGAATTTGTGGAAGCGAATCGTTCTCATAAGACCCGACTATCGAGCGCCAGGCAGTTGGTCTTTATTGCACGACAATGCACCATATCACAGAACCGTCGCAGTTCATGACATTTTGGCTTTTGAAAAACTATGTGCTTTCACATCCTTCGTATTCGCTTTGTTTATCGCCGGTGACTATTTCCTATTCCCAAAATTAAAATTAGTCATGAAAGGAACATTTTATGACAATGTCACACACGTCCAATCTCCCGTGACAAGGGTCATTGAGGCGATTCCAAAAATGGACATTAAAAATTCTATGCTAGCATTGGTTGAACGTGTCAAGCGATGAATTGATGCGGATGGGATCCATTTTGAATAGGAAGAACTACAGCTGGTGAATTACCTAATTCGTTTTGTTTAATTTAAAAAGTTCCGTTATTTTTCCGACATACTGTGTATGTAGGAGAAAAAAACTATAAAGAACTTAAAACTGTGGTCCAGGATACGGAAGAACAGAAATCTGCATCAAAGCAGTCGATAGATTTCTGACTTTAGAAGTATACAAATTTAGTGAAGCTCTAATGGACAGCCAGTGTACGTATAGAAATATGTTTGACTTCACGTAACTCGCAGTCAAAACTACTGATCTTGTCTTTGAATGAAACCTTAGCCAGGGGTGCCCACAAGGGGGGGGCTATGACGCAAACTGCGTCATTGAAATATTTGGGGGGTTGAAAATCTATATAAATATGTTTGAGGGGGTGTAAAAATTAATCGAAAAGATTTTTTTTCATGGAAGAACACCTACGGATAGACAATTGAGGGGCGGTGCGTCATGGACATTAGGAGGGGTGGGCACCACTGACTTAACCAGTGTCCTCATTGGATTTTAAGGTATTTATAAGTTACATTTGGTTACACTAAGAAACGAAAACATATGTGTCGTACGCAAAAACGTAGGTTACATGTGGAAATACTGTAGTTTTTGGACTTAACGTACAGCAAACATATAACTGAAAACGTATATTTTATGCCTATCTTCCGTTTAAATGTTCCGAATAAAAGTACTTTCCGTACGAACGAAAGAACTGCATATAGACGCTCAGGATCTCATATATAGATGGACGTATGTAACATATAGATGACGTATGCAACATATATATATATGTAATATACGGAAGATTGTTAGATTTCAGACATTCTGCAACAGCATGATGTAACATCTAAGTGGGAGAAGTAAGTAGCACATAGGGACAATGTATGCTTCCTACTGATTTCCGTAATAAACCTAAGATTCCGTATATTTGTACAATATACCGCTGTCCGAATAACGAATTTTTTTTCAGTGTACACTAAAAGTCAGCAGAACGTCCACCTACGAACAGGACTATGGTTACGAGTGGCTAGGGGGGCGGGAACTAACCGCATCGTGACTGCCTTCGGCTACCCTGTAACTTCGAATTTGTTGGTAGATATTTATGAGTGTAAGGTAAACTATGTTTCCCCCTCTTCCCCCCAAAACATTTTGGCTCCCACTGTTGTTTATTGTTCTGGCTACTGGCCTATCTACCGACAGGGAACCAACTTAAAAAATAAAGCTCATTCTTTTCTATAGTCTATAAAACTATTATTTCTAGTAGAAAGATGTTTCATAGTTTAGCTATTATTTTAAATAATCAAATTTATTTTTGACAGTTCATATCGTACTTTTTTTAAAAAAAATAATTAAAAGGTTATAAAATAACAATTTTACGTAAATCTCTGTTTCTGGTTTTTCGCTTCCGGGATCAGGTTTCAGGAAGAAGAAAAAAATAATTAGAGAGAGCGACGAATTATGGGTGGAAAATGACGTTCAAGTCATACTTTTTTAAAATAAATAGACTGTAGGATAATTGATGCGTTTCAAAAGAGTGTGTCTGTTCTTTTTTTTTTTTTTTTTGCCTTTCTTTCAATGATTGATTAGACCAATGGAAATGATGATCATATTAGTATATTTAGGATCACTTTTCTCTCTTTTCCATACCATTTGGTCTCTTTAATCATCGACAAAAAACGTAACAATCAGATTTGAGTTATTTGTATCTTTTGATTGTTGTTTTTTTTTCACATTTCTCTCCTCTCTATTGTTAGATGAAAAGATGGACAGAATGATATTTGGAATCGCTGCAGTCCATTCAGATCTGTCATAAGCTTGTCACTTTCGACGGCCACTCAATCAAAGTCATCGAGGTAAAAAAAAAATGAAGGGGGTGAGTGGGGAGGTATCTTATGTCAACCATTCGATTTATACTATATGTCGATTGAAAGAGAATATAAAATTTAGATTCACTTTTGTCTTTAGCGATTAAAAGATTCTCTCTATGATGTACAGGTGCATACCCACAAATTTTTGTTGGGAGAGGTCCAATACTACGTCACTACTTCTATGTAATGTTAAAGTCGAATTATTCTGCACCAGAAAAGGAGACAAATAATTATAGAATACTTCCATCTATATTTTCAGAAAAAAAAAAAAGAACAGTGGAGAATACTCGAAGAGTATTTCCAGGACGAACTTTAAAAGATTTTTTTTTTCGAAATTTATGTGAAATTGTATACTAAATTTGTTTGATTAAATTCAATAGATAATACACTTACACACTTGGAATCTGCGTAATTAGGGGATCTATTGAATTAGCTATATTGAGCTGTCATTTTTTATCACCGTATACAGGGTGTAAAGAAAGGTTGTTTACAACGCTTGGGAGGTGATTGTACAGATGAAAACAAATAAAAATGTCTATGTAACACAATGTCCATCTCGGCCTCCTAACCGAGTTACGGACGTCCAAAAGGGTTGGAAAATGAACTTTGAAGGCTAATTCTGGTAAAACGACAAGAGATAGAAAGGCGGTGTTAGGCGGCCCACACAGACTCCCAATATGGACTATCGAAAGATACTAAGATTAGAAGTGTACACTTCACACACACCCTCTCACCTCACTTTGCCCTCATAAAGTCCTCGGCATGCTTCACATCGTTTGGGGAATCCTTTGCGCTCGCCTTGTACATTGTGTTACATAGACATTTTTACTTGTTTTCATCTGTAGAATCACCTCCCAAGCGTTGTAAACAACCTTTCTTTACACCCTGTATATACGGAAAATGCAGATATAATCAGTGGCCACCGGTTACTATTTGGTACCAAAATGTTCACCATTCTTTAAGGTATTGATCAACACCGATATCATCTCTCTATGACTTAAGGTTCCCGAGATTCAATGGCTCCTTAAATTTTGCGAAATCGGAATTTTTTGGTCAATATCTGGGGAACAGTAAGAGTTACGCGAAAAATTTCAACACTTCTTTTGATACTCCATCCAATGGAGGGCTCGAAATTGAAAAATCCGCGAATAACACACACACACATAGCCATAGAGAATTCAGTAACGAACTTTCTAAGTTCGTCAAAAATGGTAAAACTAGATTGTTTCTATAAGAGAGGAGTAGGGATGAAATGTAAAATTAACTTTTCATGTTACATGAATCATTTTCCTGTTAAACAAATATATTTTTATTGAGACAGTATGCTGAGTTTAGAAGTTTGGGGAGTTTACACCTGGTGGACCGGATGCGCCCTGAAGTATTGTATTTCTATTGCATTGCGGCTGCATCATTACCTACAAATAGTACGTGTCATTTTTCTCTAACTAAAAACCAGCAGTAGTCACCCATCATGTGGGGATTCCATCTACTTTGATACTGCTGCTCCATTTTCTGAATATACTGAGTTCTCGGAGGAAAGGGCAGTCTTTTGTGGTGTAATGTAACTCACTTACCCGACTGTCCAATAAGCAAAGAATAGAACAGTATTTTGTAAATCTTCACTGCAGTTGTAGTAATATCGCAGTGATCTTTAAATCTCCATAAATTTGACAGCAAAGTTGTTATAACCAATCTTATCTAATGACACAGACACATATGTCTCTGGAGTGTACCACTAGTGTTGATGATTTAAGGTGTGTAACAATACAGGTTTAAGGCTTAGTTTTGAGGAGTCGATGAACAGTCTGTATTCTTGATGGATGTGTTGAAAGCCGGTGGACGCCGAAAATTGGGAAGCACCAACAGGGAATCGAACCCTGAACCACGCAGACGTGAGTCCAACGCTCTAACCACCAGAGTGCGGTGTCCCATCACTGTAGAGGTCTACTTGTGCTCGGGCTAAGCCCGCGTACCGGACTCGGGCATACAAAGCATGGATTACTTCGGGCTCGGGTCGTAAATTTCTAAATATACAACCATATTACTTAGTCTTTTTTGTACCTAAATTTGTAAATATATACACAACGATATTAATAGGACCGTTCTATCTGGAAAACTTTTAAAGCACAACTACAAAATTAAACCTCTAATTGCTGTAAGTAAAAATTCAATCTTGCGTTAATTAATAAGTTTCTGTAATTCGGGCTATTTCAGGATCATTTGCTCATCACACGGGCTCGGACTTAAAGGCTAAAACATATTTCGGACTCGGGTCGGATTTCACATTATAAAATCATGGGAAGGAACGGGCACGGGCTAAAGTTTCCAGCCCGTACAGATCTCTACATCACTGTTAGCATAGAAGTATATATTGTAATGTACCACGTGGTTGTGTTTTTAAAGAATGACACGTGCTCCTGTTTGTAAACAACTACCATATGTATTTACGATGCAGTACTAGGTATATACCACGTTGGATTAGTGCAAGAAGCAGAGCACGGACTACCAGGACACCTATCGTCACATGACTACAAGGGAGCAGCAGCGCCACCGCTAGCCAGGAGAGCCTACATAACGGAGTGGATTCGACGGACAGTCACCAGTCTGTGACTAGTCTCTCCTCCTCTAGCTTGCCTGGAGCTCTAGGAGAAACCCAATCTCAAAGCCTCTAGTTTGCTGCGGAACTCTTGGCTTCTCTTTCACCTGGATTAGGTTGCTCTGAGTTCTGTCGGGATTTCATCCTCAGCTGCTTAGGCTACTTCGGGACTCAGTGACTCTTAAGAGTCTTCATCCCGGCGAAATTAAAATACCGCTAATTTTACAGTAATTATGTGATATCTTCAAATAGGTAAAAGATAATTGAAATATGGAACAAGAGCGCCCTAGACAATATTATTTTGCGTGAGGTACCGTTATCATAAGTCACCTAGCGGCTTTCCGTTTTCAACTGTTTAGAAACGCGAAAATAAATGCCGATTTTCAAAATGGCTCGAAATCGAAAGCAGATAAGTGAGTCGTGATAACGGTTTCTCATGTAAAATAATATTGTCTAGGGCGCTCTGGTTCCACATTTCAATTATATTTTATCTATTTGAAGATATCACATAATTACTGTAAAATTAGCGGTGTTTTAATTTCGCCGGGATGAAGTCTCTTAACCATCTCACTGCTTGTTTCAGAGCATTGGGGTTTCCGAGAGTTCTGTAGACATACTTCCTGAAGGCTGGAAGGTCTTGGACTATCCTTTTCTACCTTGCATTAGAGAAAAGTTATATTGAAGTATTTCTCTAATTACTGTTATATTAGAGGATTTTTATAATGAACCGGTAGTGGGAGTCGATTCCGGACTCTGATTTACTCAAATTAGCTTTACCTACATCCTTGAAGGGAAGAACTTTTACAATATATACAAAAAAAATGAGCCGTTATATCTTCTACTACGCAGTACTAAGCAAATTTCTAAAAAAAAAAAAATAAATAAATAAAATAAAATAAAAAATATTAATCATAGAACAAATTGTTCAAGTCTTAGAAGTTATTTTCTCTACCGAAATCTCAATTTGCCAGTCTTTTTCAACAACGCACACAAATCCACTTGATGCTGTGTGTGTGTGTGTGATGTTTAGCTGTTGCTGCTGTGGGTTTAGCGAATCAACTCGCAAAAGATTGTCCTTTGTAAATCGCCAGGAGTTTAATGTTCCCATTCGGGGTAATAAGAGTGCTCGTAAAAGTACCCTTGGAAAAGGGGTATTTAAATCATTTTATAGCCAGCGAAACAGCTAGTTTTCGCATTTCATTCATTACGTTACGTCGTAAAAGAAATTCCAGAGCAAGAGAGAGAAACAATTGGGTAATTGTATAAAGAGAGGGATAAAGATTTTTTAAAAGAAAACGAAAATAGTTTTAAAAAAAACTTTGCATCTCACTCGGTTTTTACAATCTTCTTATACAACTCAGATTCTTTCTTCTAATGTACAGTCTACTAACAAAGTAAGTGCGGTTCCTGGGAGGAGGCATACTCTTTTGAAACAATGTACAAAGTAAATGAAATATTAAGGAGTAATTGCAGGGACTCGAACCCGGAATGATATGTATCAATCTTACGTTCGTAAGTCCTAAATTGCACAAGTTGTCAGTGGCATAAATCCTAAAAAATATGGACAGAAGTCCTAAATTTTTAGGTCTTCTGCAGTTCAGGATTTGTGTCTAATTACTTGCTTGAGTTTTCAGATTCGCAACCAGCACACAGAACTACGACCGCACAGTGGTTCCCACAACACTGTTACGAGCACAGCTAATTCCAACGGTAACAGCTATACAGGGCAAGTCAAAATGATTTTAGAAATGTATTCTGTGAAATCTAATAGACGTATGTTATTGTAAGACATGCACTTCGAAAGGTTAACTCTCAAAGTTTAGTTTCCACGCAGTGTTTCCACATTCTACCGCTAAGAGTCAGCAGCGAGCATCAAATGAATTGCTGATATTAAGAGTCTTCATCCCGGCGAAATTAAAATACCGCTAATTTTACAGTAATTATGTGATATCTGCAAATAGATAAAAGATAATTGAAATGTGGAACCAGAGCGCCCTAGACAATATTATTTTGCGTGAGGTACCGTTATCACAAGTCACCTAGTGGCTTTCCGTTTTCAGCTGTTTAGAAACGCAAAAATAAATGCCGATTTTCAAAATGGCTCGAAATCGAAAGCAGATAAGTGAATTGTGATAACAGTATCTCATGTAAAATGATATTGTCTAGGGCGCTCTTGTTCCACATTTCGATTATCTTTTATCTATTTGAAGATATCACATAATTACTGTAAAATTAGCGGTATTTTAATTTCGCCGGGATGAAGACTCTCAACCGCAACATGCTACAAAAAGTTTGACAACAGTAGACTATCGGCTTGATGTGTGTCGTGTTACACGAGATGTTCACATTGAACACTTGTGATATGTTTGAAGAAAACTTTTCACAATTTCCCTTTCTTAGCAAATGTCTCATAATAACATAGGTTTATTAAATTTTACAGAATAAATTTTTAAAATCGAATCCATCATTTTGACTTACCTAAAAGTACTCAAAAATATTATCATCCTGTAGTTATACATACTTCATTGTAAGAAGGAACTGAGACTTTTCTTTTCTACATGCAAGTTATTTTTAAAATATAAATTATGTTAATAAAATAAATACTTTCACCCAGTCATATAATGTTTTCATAAGTCGGATTTATTTGCCTGTGGACTGTGCCATCACTAATACGTATTTCCTTATCAAAAAAAGAAGGAAACGTTCGTCCTGTATCAAACCTATGCCATAGAAAGTATTAACAGTAAATATTGCCGAAATATCTTTTAAATGAAGTACTATTTTCTTCCTTGTGCTTTAAATCTATACTTTCAATCCTGGAGAAACCTCTGCTTTCAATTAATCGTGAACAGCGTCATATTTTTTTTTTTTCGTTCCTCAGTCGGTCCATATATGATGCTCTCATCCTAAAGTACACTAAAAACGCCAATAAACAAAAAGAAACATGTTGAACTCTTGATGGAATAATATATCATAAATTTATGGTAATTTGTAGACACAATTCATTCCACTCCTGTCAGAAACAACGGATATATATGTATATAATAAAAATGTAACCCTTTCGTCACACGACACACGTCCAAATGGTAGTCGGACCTCGTTCTACACATTTCGTAGCGTAGTCCTGCCAATAGTCTACACTGCAACGTCGATGCGTTCGTTCCCTGTGTGCGACTAATGATTGTGGTATTGAGGTTACGTACTCCCAAAATAAGACGTCTCAGGGGATTAAATCAGGTGATCTGGGAGGCCAAGGGAACAAAGCTAAGTCATCATCACCAACATACCCAATCCAGTGATGAAGATGTTCATTGTTTAGGTATCCACGAACTTGGATGTTTAGGTATTCCACTTGGTGCCACCTGAAATACACAATTGAAACTTAGTGAGATTGTGGTTATTTTAATGTATCTCTCACGTCTGTACTTGTAATACTTTTGTAAATATAAAGTCTTTTGAAAACAATGAATCACTTATAGTAGCCCTGTACAGTTCGTTGAGAAAAAGACTCATAAAATGTTTCGTGTGGAGTATTGTGCTCTATGAGGCAGAAACATGGACATTACGCAAAAAAACTATGAAAAACGGCTGGAAGCTTTCGAAATGTAGGCGTGGAGAAGAATTGAGAGAATTAGCTGGGTCGAGCGGGAAAAAATTAGAAAGTGTTAGAAATGGTAGAAGAGAAAGAAAAGATTTGGATACTGTCAAAAAAAGAGGAAGAGAAACTGGTTTTGACATTGGCTAAGAAGGAACTGTATGGTGAGACACATAATAAGAGGGTATAGTATCAGGAAAGAAAAGGATGAGGTGAAGAAGGTACAATTGATGGACGATATCAAAACAAAGAAATTTTACGTGAAGACGAAGAGGTTAGCGGAAGACAGTAAAGCATGGGAGTTTCTCAGTTGCAGCAAGTGACTTGTCAATATTGGCATAATACCTATGATGATGATGATGATGATGTACACTCATGTCCAAAATGATTGTCGCATATCTGTAACTGTCTTCTTGTAAGAATATAACTTGATAATGATTTTGCAGGGTACTTTTAATACTGATATTGTGTGTATAATCGGGAAATCTATATATGTGGTAAATTTCAGAGGAAAAGAAATTATAAATACAAAAATTAGAATGAGTAAAACAAAATGTTGCTAAATGGACAAGAAAGTTTTATTTTCATTTTATTGTTCTTATTCACTGCTCTTTTCACATGAAATTTGCCACATACATGTCTTTGCTGATTATACACATAGTAACATTATAAGAAATACCGGGGGAGTTCATTATCAAATTATATTCCTACAACAATATATTTATAGACATGCAACAATAATTTTGGACATGAGTGTACATAATTCAAAAATTAGCTTTCTTTCAACAGTTAACATGTAGGTTACCTACGGATGTACTAGCATTGTGCATGATTCTAATAACTAAATACTAAAGGAACATGTTGTTGATGCACCTTTATTAAGAAAGTTTAAAATACATTTTTCAGAGATGAAGCCGGTGTTAAGTTCACCCTTAATACACGGAATGCCTCGTATTCGTTTTATACATAACGTTAAGTTTGACAGAGAAAGTGAAGATGAAATGTATCAAAGCATGATATTAGATGCGCCAGTCTCTCTTCTTTTGTTTCTTTTTCTTCTTCTTCTTCTTCTTGTATAGACCATAATAACAATTTCTTCTTAAAATGATTGACAGGCTGATAGCTTTAAGGTTGTAAAAAAAGAAAGGAAAGAAATGAAATTACTTCACATTCTCATCATTCTATCTGGACACGATGTTGCTGTTGCAGATGTTACTCGTACTTATGTAACCAATATTAAACTTCCAGGGGTCATTTCTATCTTTCTTTTCTGCGTGGTTTTTGCAGATCTTCTTCCTAGTATTCACCATGTAGGGTCTACACAAGTATTTTACGTTCTATATACGAATATATACAACACAATATCCTCTACATACTTTACGTTAAGCGAAAGAAAGAAAGAAAAAGAAAAGAAAGCTTATTACTAGAGCAACCCACATTACGCTTTATTTTTTCCAAATTATGCTTTATTATGCTTTATTGTTAATTTCAATGAATATTAATCGTGTAAAATGTATAATATTTACTATACATTAAATATTCTAAATATCTTGATCTATTTATTAATATTTTATGCAACCAGCTTCTTTCATATTTAATGGATTTTATACTTAATGCATTGTAAAGAGATATGCTTTACTCGAGTCGGTTTTTGTTTCTCTTGTGTGCGCCTTAGAGGTGCATATATACAGAAAGGGAAAGCAAAAGATGCCATCAAAAAATACAGAAAGTGCTCAAGTTCAAGAGATACACATAACAATACAGTGTGGAGTTCTTGTGTACTATTCATTGTTGGCGGAAAGTTTTCTTCTTTTCCTTTTTTCTTTTCTCCACATCAAAGGATTACATCGAAAAGTTTACAGAAATAAAAATAAGCTTTTCATTGTTGCATTGTTATGTTCTCAATGATTTTGCTTTGTAAATATTGGTTTAAACAAATATTAATATAGTATGTATGTTAAGCTTGCAGTTAAACAGAATTTTCCAAGAATTGTGCTATATATTTTAAATTATGCTTTATGCTTTATTTTCTATAATTATGCTTTATTATGCTTTTAAAATTAGTTTCTTCTGGGCCCTTAAACAGCCATAACTATGTTCAAGGTACCAACCATATGTCTAAATCGCTATTATGCTTTTTATGCTTTTGGGTTGCTCTATTTATTACCCAAGGATGAATTCCAAATAAAATGAAATGAAATCTTTTAGTTTAACGTCTCACGGTTATACTCGTTAGGCTAAGGGAGACGGATGATCAAGGCAAGTGATTGATGACGGAAATTTGGTGGAATGAGAATGTGGGAGGATATGGGAGTACACCGAGAAAACCTGTGGACACAATGTTGTTCACCACAAACTTAATTGTTTTGGGATCGAACTAGGAACCCCATACACAAGAGGTAAGTGGTCTACCGCTGAGCCAAATGCCCCCTTTCCTTACAAAATATATAGACCCTACTATCTAATATTTCATTGGATATATTCTTTAGGTATACCTATATTTTACTGTTGTTTACCTTGTTTTGCTAATCACTCAAGATCAAAACCAATAATGTTTAAATTAAACATAATGTATTGTATTTTGACACGATCAGAATTCTTGAAATACTTTTACAGTCTATGTTCGTAGTGTTACTTGTCATTTAAAAAAAAATGGCTCACATTCCTGTGCACAAACTTCCAACCATTATTGCTTCCCTAGTTATTAATATTGTAGTTACATATAGAAAGGAGAATCGTAATTGCAGTCGGCTATTGGTATAATCAATGGCGTTGAAATTCTAGAAATAAACTTTAAATGTTATCTTCTAACCTTTGCGGGTTTTAATATATTAAAAGACTCAGCTATATGAGCCCGGTTGACTTTATCGCTCAAATTGTTTTAAAGTAAAAATTGATTTTCAAAATGGCCCGTCTATGTGCGAAGTGGACCGTTGTAGGTAAACTTAATCTATGTGAAATTAGAAGAGATAAGAAGTGACGATTATAATTGTTCTATGCTAAATAGCTTTATAATTGTATCAAACAGTAAATTTGTGAAAAAGTAAGTTGATTAAAAATAAAATTGATAAGAGATTAACGCTCAGATACTTATCTGTCCGGCAGCCATCTTGATCCCCCTTTAAATGTGTCTTTTTAAAAAGGAAAAGAAAACTGATTGATACGCAATTCAAATAAACAAAATTAATCCATTGTCAGTAAATTTTACCCTGTATGTTAGTATTGGGATGTCTCCCACTAGGAAACCCTTTCGGGAAAGTAATATGATAAAAACCAAAATTGGACCATTTTGCACCCATATACCAAAAATCATTAAAATCGATACAGCGGTCTAGTACTAAGTACTAAGTACTGGTAGCAGTACCATCATTCTAATATCAATATTAGTAGACTGCGTACAGTTTTGTATATGAAGTGAAATGTATAAATACTGAAGGGGAAATATTGAACATAAACATTATGTTTGTATGTTGAATATACTTGTTTGTATGTTGTGGAAAGTATCCCCACCTATGTGCAAGGGCGCCGATTTCTCTGTAAATTGGGGGGGGGGAGTATTCAGATGCAGAAGGTATATATATATGAGGATTTTAAGACAAATTGCATTCAAATTATGCCAAATGTTGTATATTCATAAATACAATAGGGGGCAAACATGAGCTTTGGGGGGCGGACTCTCCCACCCCCTAGATCGGTGCCCTTGCCTATGTGGTTACTTTGCACCATAGTTTATATTTCAATAACTATGGGCGTACTAAATGTTTACTAATACACTTGCGCAAATGTTTTCCTTATATATCTAGCTATTCAATTTATTTTGCCTGTTTTGACTTACAAATGGAGAGTATTGTTACATAATATAAATTTAAAATGTAGAATGTAATGATATTTACAACATATACACGTATTGTTAAAAATAAACGCAAAAATACTGAAAGAACAATTGGATACACATATGCTTGGAGTATTCTGTTTAAAATCATGCTCTGAGTATATCTGATTTGCTAAGGCGATCTCTGTTCTAAAACTGCCTGATAACACTACGTGAGGATTCAATGGCAGAATTTTGAATTACATTTCACCGAAAATGAAAATTACTTCATTATTATAAAAATTGCAACATAGGTTACCAAAAAAATATATTTTATATATATTATTAATTAGCAGAAATTGCGTGAGTTTGGTGAGAGAAGGGTGCTTACAGAAGGAAGATTTCTTCAAGTGCCTTTCCCGGTGGAAGCGTTCCTAGCATCGCTGCTACGTTCCCTCTTTGCACAGCCATATTTAAGAGGCCTCATCACTGCGAAATTAAAATACCGCTAATTTTACAGTAATTATATGATATCTTTAAATAGATAAAAGATAATCGAAAAGTGGAACAAGGTCTCTCTAGACAATATTATTTTGCGTGAGATACCGTTATTACGACTCATTTATCTGCTTTCGATTTCCAGCCATTTAGAAAATCGGCATTTATTTTCGCGTTTCTAAATAACTGCAAACGGAAAGCTACTAGGTGACTCGTGATAACGGTACCTCATGCAAAATAACATCGTCTAGGGAGGTCTTGATGCACTTTTCGATTATCTTTTTTCTATTTGAAGATATCACATAACTACTGTAAAATTAGCGGTATTTTAATTTCGCAGTGATAGGGACTCTGAAAGGCTGAAGCTCGAGTGTCGCCTGTGTTAAGAGTTACTCGGCGCCCAACTTCTTTAATCAAGTTTAGTCCTTCATATATCTACCTATTATATGTTTAAAAATACAGTGTTCTAAATCAGTTAACTTTTGTAAGTTACACGCGATTTCCTTTAAAATTCTTTAATTCTGGTGCAAAGTAACGGTGTATCATGATTTTACAATTTTTCCTGAGTCCTGCAGAAGTTTTCAACATAACGCTCTCCCGATAAATATTATGGCTAGATTGGACGTTAACATTGTGGACCTCAGGTACTGTTTTATACATTCCATAACAGCAAAACTGCAACTGAAAACTATATCTAATGTTCCAAAAATTTTGCAATAAAGAATGAAAAGCAACGCTCACTATAAACTTTAAAAAATATATAAATAATAGATTCAAATAATATTTTCGGCACTCAAAAAAAATTATGGGCCTAGACTTCCCTCGTCCCAGGTTTAATCTGCCACTGTTGTTCTAGCTCGGAAAATACTCTGATAACTTCTAGAGAAAATTAAGAAAAAAATATCATGGCATAAATATTGTATATAATTTTTTAAAAAAAGCCGAAAATTTGTGCGAGATGATACGAAAGAAACTTTTTAAGAATCGAAACGAGACGTGTAAATAATTTACCACACGAGACGAGAGAAGTTTTCTCAAGGATCGAGACGAGATTTGTACACAATTTACGAGACAAAGCGAGAAAAGATTTTTTTAAAGAATCGAGTCGACTTGTAAATAATTTACAAGACGAGAAACGTTAGTCAAGCATCGAGACGAGACTTGTAAATAATATACGAGACGAGAAAAGTTATTCAATTATCGAGACGAGACTTGTAAACAATATACGAGACGAGAAAAGTTATTCAAGCATCGAGACGAGACTTGTAAACAATATACGAGACGAGAAAAGTTATTCAAGCATCGAGACGAGACTTGTAAACAATATACGAGACGAGAAAAGTTATTCTAGCATCGAGACGAGACTTGTACACAATTTGCGAGACGAGATGACGGAAGTTTTTTCAAGAATCAAGACGAAACTTGTAAATAATTTAAAGACGAGAAATTTTTTTAAGATTCTAGACAAGACGAGAAAAAACTATCTTTAATCGTCATATTGTTGAATATGGTAAAAATTTACATTTCCCTTATGTTACCTCGGGGGATTCGCTTGTAAAAATATACGCGTATTGTTGTTCTCTCACTAGAGTCAATCGTATTACCCAACAATTCAAGGTCATAACAATAATCACGATAATAATAACAATATTCAGCCTTGAATTTCGCTTTCCTGGTGCAAGCAGAACAATACTATAATCCAAGCAGAGAAAATTGTAGTTCATGCATGTCAATTTAAGACAAGAAAGGAGATTGTACATTATATTGTTCATGCTCAAAACAAATCAAAGAGGAATCTAATAATAAGTTTTCTGTTGTCCTTGATAGTATAATTGGAAAAGGGTCAAGAGAATATAGCTATATTGTTGAGTTTCCGAAATGTTAGCGAACGGACATTTCTTAGCAGTGGATACTGGAAACCACACGCTATGATTTTTTTCGGCCTTAACTTGATTTTTCTTCAAATATTTTTTAAAAAATCTATTTACTATAAGGACATCGTACACAATCAAATGAAACTCATTCTAGGGTTGCGTGGTGACTCACTGGTAGAGTACTTATCCTCTGATGTGTGGGAAGCTTTGTTCGACCTACGGATGCGCACGAGACGAGTCGAGACACGGCTCTTCCAATAGAGAAATATACATTTTTCGAGTCGATACATCACTTTTGAATCACCTTTTTGAGACGAGACAGCCACAAATCTTGTCTCGTGCGCATCCCTAGTTCGACCCCGGCCAAGTAAGTTTGTGGCGGTACAACATCATGTCCGTGGGTTTTTCTTGAAGTGTTTCAGTTTCCTTCCACATTCTCATTTCACTAATTGTTCCATCATCATTCATTTGCCTTAATCATCCGTCTCCCTTAGCCCAAAGATCATAATCGTGGGACGTTAAACTGAAAGAAGAGACTCAATCGATTTTGATGAAACTTGGTATAGTGGTACGCATTAACGAGCTTAGTAAGCATAAGAAATATTATAAAGTTATAGTCCTTTGGTTTCCGAGTTATAATTAGAGTTACCTACGAGACGAGACGAGACGAGACGAGATACAAGGTTTTCACGTCTTGTCTTCTATTTATTTTTAAAAGTCGACTCGATTCTCGAAATATTATTTGTCTCGTCTCCATTTTCGAGAACCTTTTCGGAGATACGATGGCTCAGTGGTTGAGCTCTTACTTTTGATGCGTAAGGTCCCTAGTTCGACAACCGCCCAAGTAAGTTTGTGGTGAACAACAAACCGTGCCAGTGAGTTTTATACCCGTTTCCTCGCACTTTTTCATTCCACCAATTCGTCCATCATCATTCACTTGCCTTTTATCATCGTCTCCCTCAGCCTAAAGCTGCGTTTCTCAAACGTTGCGCCGCGAATACATGTCAGGTATGTCGCGAGATTTTTTTTTCCAATAACAAATATCTCATTAAGTTTGATGCCTTCTTATATTCCTGATGATAATATTTCTTTCTCATGTTCCTGCTTAACAGTATTAAGTTTCTTTTATGTTAATATTTTTCTATTTAGAGTCTTATGTAATTTGCTTGTGAGATTTGTATCTCATAGCCGTTTCATATTTTTTCTTTATAAGTATTACATGTATTTTTATGTGTTTGCTTTTTTGCATCAAGAAAAAAGTCACAGGTAGGGATGTCGCGAATGTTTGAAACGTACTTTGGTGTGCCCAAAGGAAAAAAAAGGTTGAGAAACGCTGGCCTAAAGGGCATAATCATAGAATGTTAAACTGAAAGATTCCAATTTTCGACAGATTTTTCTCTTCTGATCAAGTATTTTAAATGTCTGTAGGCTATGAAACTTATGTTCTGATTTTTTCCTTAAGAGTCTTCATCCTGGCGAAATTAAAATACCACTAATTTTACATTAATTATGTTATATCTTCAAATAGATAAAAAGATAATCGAAATGTGGAACAAGAGCGCCCTAGACAATATCATTTTACATGAGAAACCGTTATCACGACTCACTTATCTGCTTTCGATTTCGAGCCATTTTGAAAATCGGCATTTATTTTCGCGTTTCTAAACAGCTGAAAACATAAAGCCACTAGGTGACTTGTGATAACGGTACCTCACGCAAAATAATATTGTCTAGGGCGCTCTTGTTTCACATTTCAATTATATATCTTTTATCTATTTGAAGATATCACATAATTACTGTAAAATTAGCGGTATTTTAATTTCGCCGGGATGAAGAGACTTAATTTCATCTAGTCTAGAAGTTACCAAATCCCACGTCACTATAAGTCCATGAAGGAAGTGATGCAACAACATTTATATTTGTAATTAAAGTACATTGTGCGTAAAGACTTGCATATCTTCAATACTTGTTGATAAATGCTCTTCGTTATGTTTTTACAGACACTTTATCCATGTGTACCTTTTACACTATGAATGATGTAACACTAGAACGATGTTCGAGTTCTAAGACAAGTAAACTAGTGTTACTCATGGGACTCGTGAAATTTCTCGTCTCGAAAATGAGACGAGATGTGTCATATTTCTCATCTTTCTCGAATTTCAAAAATATAATTGTTATCCTGTGAACACTAAGTTTGACATTTTTTCGATGCTGCCTACATATTCGACTAGAGCAGGCCAGGCTCCACCATATGTGCAACATGTTCATATGCACAGGGCGGCAAAATCTGTTATAACTGTATTATTTAAAATAAATATTTCTGGTTGGAAACATACTTCATGATGATTGTAGTTAAATTTACTAAGCTGATCTTCTATTTGAATTCTACATAGACAAGTCGTGTTTAGGTCGCATTAATTTAAGGTCACATGGACAGTGCTAAAGTAAATGATCAAACAAATCCCAGCATGAATTGCTAGATTGTTGTCAAATACAAGAACTCAATTCTCGAACAGTAGCGAACACCTGTTCCATTTAGTTAGTTATCACAGTTTTGATATAAAAACTAGTTTAGTCTTTGTCATAAACAAGTTCCTTATCACTGAAGGTGGAAACGAGTTTTTTTTTTTTTTTTTTTTTTTTAATGTGTTAACAGATGTAGAAGGAAAATCTAGAAATAAAGATAAAAGAGCTAGTTGCACTGGAATTGTAAACGGATATATTGATATTGAAGCTCGATATTCAATTCTAAAAAAGGATTACCATCTTTCCCTTGCAGGTGTGTTTGCTTTATCTTTCACTAGCGTAATAGATTATTATTTAAAGGAAAAAACAGATACAACGATTTTGTATTTGTAGTATTTAATCTTTTCTGAGTGTGAGTGCACTTTCCTTCCCCTTCCTTGTTTATGATTGGGTAGTATGCTTTAAATCGTGGCTTTTAAGATTTGTTTTGTCCGGAGAAAGGGGCGAAAATGATGCCATTGTATGGGGCGGCAAATTGCCTAGGGCCAGCTCTGGACTATGGTATATCCATATTTTATCTTTGTAAACTTTTGACATTGTTCTTAACGAAGTTATACAACATCAGTTTAAACTCAGAAGTTTCTATAAACACAATGAATACCGTATGAAAAGAATTGAAAGAAGTTTCAGACAACGTTGTGCACATGTCGTTTTCTTTCTGTGCAACGAAGCCCTCACTAAAACCTAATGAAGCATAATCAAAGAGTGTGCTAACGACATAAAAAGAAGAAAAAGAAAACCAAAAAAGTTCTTCCACGAAAACGAAACTTTAAAAAAGAAAAAGGACACTCACAATGAAAGGATAAAGGAACTTCCATTTTTTGTTTATTTTTTAAAAAGTATGCCTCAGGCAAGCAAGTACTGAAGTAAACTTGTGTGTTTTGTCTTTCCAGGAGTGAGTACCTTGGTTTTAGATACAGTTCTTGCTTCCCTGTGAAAGTTGACGTTTTGGTTCGGTGTTCGACCGTCACCGTGGGTTGGGAGAAAAGGCTGGTTTGGTTGCTGCTGTAAAGAAAACTTTTGTGTGTTATAGTAAAGTCGCCTCGCCTGAGCTAGGACAACTCAAACTCAAAGCCTGTCAGGCTATGACATGAAAAGGGAAGAGAGAGAGTTAAAAAAAACCGTACAGAGAGAGAAAGAAAGAGAGAGAGAGAGAGAGAGAATGAGAATACTAGGAGGTTAAGGGCGGGGACTTTTGATTGACAGCTTAGTCTGCCCAATCACGAGTACGGAATGCTGATGAGGTAAACGTCAATCAAACATCTACTCTCTCTCCTTTCTTTCTTTCGTTCTCTACGTCATTTTCTTTTACTTTTTTTTTGTTACGTTTCTTTCCTCGTGTTTCTGATGCTCAAAGAGAGAACAGGAGAACCTTGGAGGGCTCACGTGTTGAAGCCAGCAACTCCGCCTATTAAAATATGATAATATCAGAGAGAGCAAAACTGCTGGGTGAATCTGTTTTCAACAAAAGACACAGTGAGTGCGATGGATGGTTGTTCTGAGGGTTTTTTCCTTTGGGTGTGGGGGGGGGGTGGATTTAAGGGAGGGGGAGCACGAACACAGACAAGAAAACTTTCGTAGATAGTTTCAACCAGAAGAGAAAGAGAAAGAGGAAGTTGGCTTACTTTAGCAGACGACATCACGAACATGCAATGTTGCCAAATTGCACCCATAGTATAGCATAGGCATGCTCACCTATCCAGACACGCACAATGAACATTTACTTGCTATACAGATACATATATGTCCATACGAAGAGAAAACATTGCGTGAATATTCTTGTGATCAAGAAGTCGTTCTTAATATATATATATTTTTTAAACTTTCGTGAATCTTATACTTGCATACTTAAATTTGTTATTTTATACTCAGAGCCTACAAAGTGAATGAATGAACAATTGATACACCACATGACTTCACTGCATCTACTTTGTCATGGGTTCCATTTCCGGTGGGAGCTCATATGATTCGAATCCCACTTCCCACGTTAAAACTGTACGTTGCATGTCTCATGTAGCCTGGCTGTTGAAAGAGACTCTAAACTCTGAATAAACAACTTCGTTGCAAATAACCCTGTAGTATAGGCAATGGTGGATCTTAGGGATGTCACACTGGTAAAAGTTTAATGGTAATTGCTACAATCTAAGGGAAGATAACTTCATACAGCTCCTGAGAGTTGTTTGCAAGAATTATTACATATATTACGTAAGCTTATACCCTTAGCTTGTAGCCAGGGCCATCCCTAGGGAACCTTTGACAACCCGTGCAATTGTATCATTTGCCGCCCCCTTTCTCCAGAAAGAACAAATCTTAAGCCACGATTTTAAGTGGATAACGAAAGGGAGGGAAAGTGCACTTACACTCAGGAAGGCCTAAACACTACAAATACAATCTCTTTATGTCCGTTTTTTTCTTTAAATTATAATCTATTATGTTAGTGAAAGATAAAACAAACACACCTGAAGAGGAAAGATAGTAATCCTTTTTTAGAATTCAATATTGAGCTTCAATCCCAATATTCTATATCAGTTTGCAAATCCACTGCAACTAGCTTTTTTATCTTTATATCTTGATTTTCCTTCTATGTTTGTTAAAAGATAAAAAAAAACTTGTTTCCACCTACAATGATAAAGAACTTGTTTGTGACAAAAACAAAACTAGTTTTCATATCAAAACTGTGATAACTAACTAAATGGAACAGGTGTTCGCTGCTGTTCGAGAATTGAGTTTTTGTATTTGGCAACAATCAATCAATTCATGCTGGAATTTGTTTGACCATTTGCTTTAGCAGTGTCCATGTGACTATAAACTAATGCGACCTAAACATGATTTATGAATGTAGTATTCAAATAGAAGGTCAGCTTAGTAAATTTAACTACCATCATCATGAAGTCTGTTTCCAACGAGAAATGTTTATTTTAAATAATATAGCTATGATTGATTTTGCCGCCCCTTGAAACTCGCGCCCCGTGCAAATGCAAGTATTACACATATGGTAGAGCCGGCCCTGTTTGTAGCGATAAAATATTAATTATGTTAATTCTTATCGATGTAAGTTCCAGTAGCGAGTATCGTAACTAACGGACCTGTAGGGCCCTCAATGCGGGTGGCCCACGGCAAAAGAACGCCCATTTGAATTTCGAAATTTAACTTTATTACGTTAGAATGTTAAAAGTTCATTTTTCAGGTTTCATAATATTACATAGCTTTCCTCAATAATGTTCAGTTGCAGACTTGCCAACCATACGATAATTTATCGTGATATACGATAATACCGTTCCGTTAATAGGTGAATATATATGGTAATTTTAGAACGCAAACTTTTAGAGGAGCTTTTGAATGTGCAAATAAATTGTAGATGTGCATTAAATAGTTATAAAAAAAACACAAACTGAGATTTGTAACAGCCATTCCCGCTAAAATAAATCAATAACTATTTGAAAATTGGCAAATGGAAACCCTGTATCCATTCTTTAAATTCAATTATGTTTACTGGGGGATCGAAATAGCTGTTCAAAATAGTTATATTTTTAAAAAAAAAAAATAAATTGTAAGAACAGTGACGCCGATTTGGAGCTCGAAATTGGAGATTACTATATAAGTTTATATATATATTATTTCTATTAGTAGTAGTATTAGTAGTATTATACCTGTTTCTATAATTATCACGTGTATAACAACTATATACGGTAATTTTAGATAAAAATCGGTAATTTTGCTCTCTGAGGTTAGCAACTCTGTTCTGTAGTTAGTCTTTTAATATTTTCAGGTTTGTGCTTTAAAAAAGATTTAATTTACCGCAAATAATCCCTAAGTTGCGGGGATGAATTTGGACTTAAGCACCATCGGAAGTGTCACTGTTCATCTCAGCGACACCGAAAACTATGTAATATTTTCCATACGTAGAAGCTTTGCTTTGTATATACTTAAACACAAAACAAACTATTTTCTGACAAAACAATACGGTATATTCACATAAAAAAAACTACATACGTGTTACAGTTTCGCCAACTAACACTTTGGCTTCATCAGACACTATCAATCAGACGAATAGTGTTTGATGAAGCCAGAGTGTTAGTTGGCGAAACTGTAACACGTATGTAGTTTTTTATGTGAATATATTGTTTTGCTCAGTAAATAGTTTGTTTTGTGTTTACGAAAACTATGGATTCGACACTAATATCGGTCTTTCTTCAATCATTTTAAAATATCTCCCACTTCTCCCCTCCCGTATGTTGTATCGTGAAAGTGAAATATTAAAATCCATCCCAGTCTTGAACCTCATCTATGTCGAAAATTTGATCGAGATTGATTGGCTGGTTCAAGAGTTACTAAATCACAAACATAGCCACATTTCATTTTTATTTATATGGGTTTAAAATTGATTCTTATACTGAAGTTAACGTACAGAACTTTTATGCTCAAAATGAGCGTAGTATTTTGGTTGTTCAGATCTCAAAGTTATCGTTTATGGGAAAAAGAGTATTCACACTACATGTATATATGGGTATATAATGGAAAGGTAAATAAAATAGCTCATGAACACACACACACACATTTACGTAGTCACACATGTGTGTTTCACATGTAAAAGTTTGCCTATTTCTCTGTCTATATAACACAAAACCACACACACAAAGGTACCAGCTTCCATAGAAAACGTGCGAACGTGGATCAACGCAAAACTCCATCCAAAGCTGCGTGACATCTACATAGTGACGTCACACATCACGGATCACAACAAAACACAATGGTGCCGGTTTTCTCTTCTTTCGTTTGCCGACGCTCATGAACGGGCCTAGCTGGTCTATTCGTATGAATTGTTGCCGCCTGGACAACAATACGTTAGCCCCGCAATACTCCGCGCTACCCCTCCATTTATAGAAGACGAACAATCATTCAACACTCCCCTTCCTACCACATAATTTCTGCTTGTAGATCTCTATCATTTCACTTCCTACACAAACACGAATTCTACACTGTTTATAGCCGAGAATAGAGCAGTAAATGCACAATTAAGACGAACCTGCAAAGCATTTTAAAAATCAAATTAGAAATACATTACATTTTTGTTGGATTGATACTCCACATTCCTGTAAAAAAAAAAAAAAAAAAATACTGTATTGAAGCTTTCGCTTTCTGCTTCATCAGAATAAGACTATCAGGCTTTCGTTCGAATTTCAAGTCTCTTTCAGGAAAGAACTTTTTAGCTTTCATTTTAAGTTTTTTCTAGAACTGCTCAACATCTCGTTCTGAACTCTGAAATTACTTCAGAAAGAGGTTACCAAGTTTTCCTTTTAGACTTCAGATATCCTCAGGAAAAGAATCTTTTGTTTCAAAAAAATTTTTTTTTCAGAAAAAAAACAGGTGCATCTTTTCTTTTATACTCCAAACTTTTTCAGAAGATTCACAAGCTTTCGTTACAAAATTCGTTTTTTCAGGAACATGTCACAATCTTTTATTTCAAGGGTTGCACACGAGACTAGGGATGCGCACGAGACGAGTCGAGAAAGGATTTTCCTGACAAAATTCGAGTCGAGACACAGCTCTTCCAATAGAAAAATATACATTTTTCGAGTCGAGACATCACTTTTACAGTACATTTTTGAGACGAGACAGCCACAAATCTTGTCTCGTGCGCATTCCTACACGAGACAACACAGAACTCTTCCAATAAAAACAAATACAGAAGACGAGATGCTTCTTTCATGGCACATTTAACCATTTCGGCCCTGGTGCTAAAACATGTGTACATTGTATTTCAAGGTTAACATAATAACTCTGGAGGAATCAAAATGGCTGATTATTATGTCTTTGTATTCTTTGAATTTGTTTATAAATGATTTTAAACTGTTTTTCTAGTGATTTCATCTGTTGGCGGGTTTACTACCTACGCAACAGTACTTGTAGGCAGTGTTCAAGTTTCCCTAAGAAAGTTTCCCTCGATTGAAACAAAATTTTCCCTTTTCTTACCAAATTTTCCCTAGTTTTTTGAGTGTAAAATTCTTGTGACAGAAATTATGTAAAATTCTTGTGACAAGATCATCCATTTACTTTTTGTTTATAACCGCCACCAGGTTATAGAAGTATTTTTTGTGGACGCCCTGTATATTTCGTGAAGACAGTGATTATTATTTTCGATTTATACTTTATTCTACAACGCACATAAGTTCTTTCTTTGGTGGGAATTGCTTCTTTCCCACACAATTGGACAAAGAAGTCTTTCATCATTTTTTCATATATATATTTAAAACGTTGCTTTCGCTGAGAACATTTCAGTTAGTGACTAACCATTTCAGTGTTTCTCCCTGACTCATTATATGCACAGTATATATTCTATAGTTAATGGGAACTGAATTAAGTGTTTTCTTTAATCGCTTATGGAAACATTATAATAGATTGGAGAAATACGGGCTGACCAGATGTTTCAGTAACCAAAGTGGCACCAACTGTGTTGTTTCGTAGCCCGTTATCTGTACTTTCTCACGCCAGTGTTATCGCCGTGTCTAGTGCATTATGGGCAGTTAACTAAAATTAACAGAAATTGTTTTCTATATTCTGTTTGTATGTGCATACAGGTGAGTTAACTAAGTAATTTTTGAAATGAACTGCCAACACTATTCCGTTGACCATTGCAACCCGTAGCTTGAGCTTGGACGCTCGAAGAGTTTGACTACAGGTCTGGAAGATGCAACCACGCATCTCGCGTTGAACTTCAAACATAAGTTGTGTTAAGGGGCACAAGCTATTTAGCCGATGAAGGACGATTACTTACGGCTAGCCCCAATCAGTGAAATCCCAGGTCCTCAGACCTTGTGCGTTTCAAAAGTTATATTCGCGCCCTCCAATATCAGAATTCAACTGTGAAGACCTTCTTTTCGTTTATTTACTCAAGATTTACTTTTACGCTGCAGGACTGTTCAGCGTAACAATTGGGTTCATCGTGGGACGATCCAGACAACTTTTCCCCAGTGCGAATCCCCCAAGTGTGTTCATGGTGTGAGCAAAGTGTTTCTAGTGATACCCGAATTATAATCATATATATATAGAAAGGGCTATATTTCCCGAATAGGGCAAAACGTAATTTCAGCAGCAAAATTTATTAGTGTCCAGTGTTGTATTCATTTCTCTTCGTTATTTTTTTTTTTTTTTTCAAAATAGTGTTCTAATAAATAAGTATAGTGTCAATTAATCCAGTGTGTTTTCGTTGTGTGTATGAGTGATGTTTGTGTGCGTTATGGTCTGGATGACCGTCTGATCGTCCGTGAGGTTTTCGAGACGAGACACCCGAACCTCTCGGCGCCTAATGCTCATCTCATTATTGAGACCGACGAGCTTTTTTGTGGGAAACAGTTTGTAACCTTTCTTGGAGAGGTCTTCGTCGTCCTGTCCAGGTAAGTTAAAGTATCAGGAGTATACTTATTGGTAATACCACGAGCCAAGGACAGCGAACAGAACTACAGCCGGTTACAAATAAATAGCTGCCCGAACATGGACCACGACCTCTAGTTGGTTACATATAAATGACGCCCGAACTAACGACCCGAATCGAGACCGTTGGTGCTCGAATATACTTGTAAAATCAATATTTTAATATATCACTTCTTTTCCAGCTTAGAACCAGTAATCTGAAGAAAAAAAAAACTTCTCTTGCAGGTGATTTTAATAATATGTTTTGTGATAGCATATTTTATTCTAATTGTATGTTTTAAGCTTTATCTTGTTTAAGATGGCATATAACGAAGCAGATTTGTTTATTAAGATAGCTTCAGTTTTTCAAAAGCATTTAGATAGGTTAGAACGAAAGCTAGATAAAAATAATGAAAAAATTGAGAGATACATAAAGGAAAGTAAAGTTGATTTTAAAGAGAGCTGTGTTGAGTTTAAAGAGAATTGTGCTCGCTTGAAAGAGAATCTCGTTGAGTCAAAGAGTGGATTAGGTCAGAAGGTAGACGCTTTACGGGATGTGTTTCGTGAAAATAGTCAGCAAATAAATACAGAAAACAAAACACCGGAATGTGAACCCCAGTTACAGTCAGATGTTCCTACTGGATACGAAACACCGGAATTTGAGCCTCAGTTAGTGACTGATATTCCTAGTGTAAATAAAACATTGGAATTGGAACCTGAGCTAGACACTAACATTCCTAATGAAAAGGAAACGCAGGAATCTGAATTCCAACCAGAGACAGGTAGTCTAAACCAACCTCGTAACAAATCTGGCAACGATTTTATTCATTCAGTATCTAGCAACACCACTTGTAGTATCAGAAGTAGTGAAATCCACGAACATATGATTGTAGACGACAGAGGTCGTAAGCGCACAAAACAAACTACCACAAACTACAGAGAGAAAAAGCGTAAACGAGGTTACCGTTATAGCAATAAGCAAAGATACGCAGACCGGAGCGTAAACAATACGAAATTTAAAGGGAATCAGAACCAAACCTGCACTCGAAAAGGCAGTAATAGAAACAGAAGGAGTCGTAAATCACGGCCACGAAATATGAGTTATCACAAACGAGATTGGAAACGCAACTTGAGTGAGAACATTAAGAGTATTTTTGTACATAGAGGTAACCGCTGTAGGAATAGACGAACAAACCGTAATTATCAAAGTAGAAACAGTAATCATAGGAAAAGAAAAAAAAGAGGGGCAACCAAGACTTTGGGTGTTGATACAAATTTTTCTTTCAGAAAAGCGACGCATTTCTAAGCGATAAACATGTATTCATTTTCTTTCTTTTTGCTTTTAGTTTTTGATAGAACACCTGGACACGAAAAGAAGAACTACGCATTTCTTTTAAACTCATTTTTGTCTCCGGCTTTTAACTGTTCAGCAAAGAGCAGATAACACGTTTTTCTTTCTTTATTTTGATAAGATAGTCGCTGCATTCTCGACCACCTGTGCTTATGGTTATGAATGACGGACGGTATACAGCTGATTCATTCTTTTCTTTTTCTGTCTTTGCTCCGTGTAGCAGTTCACACCTCAGTCAGCTGTGTATGAGTGTTGCAAACCTTATCATTGACTTATTATTAGTTTAATGTCATTAATTTTTTTCTTGTTTTCATTTCAGATGTTTGAATTTAGATCTTTTAGTAAATAATTAACGTATCATATACGTAGGGAGATTGCATTTATCCAAAAGCAATTTGAACTAGTGGCGCAGTTCCGTATTCCTAGCTAGTGGGAAGATATTTTGGCCTTATAACATATTTTTATTAAATGTTTTAAATTTTAAATCCCTTTTTAGGATCCTTTCCCACTTTCGAAATTCTTAAATATGTTATTACATGTTATTTAGAATTAATGTTTGATTTTCTTTTAGAAAAAAAAATGTATCGAGATGCCCAGGATAAGAAAATGTTTAGTTGTTAGTTACGTATATATTTCTGTATTTGTAAATGAAACTTAGTATGTAATCTCATGCGTAGAATATGAAACTTTACATTTATAATCAATGTTAAATTTCTTTTTAGTTTTAATCTTAGATTTTCGTTTTCATTTTGAAGTGTTTACTGTAATTTTATTGAACCTCATTTACGTCATTTACCCGATTTTGACTTATTTGAATTTCCAGGATGTGACATGATATATTTGGTTCGAAGAGAAAAGTTTAGAACGGAAAGTAGGCTAAGCCTTAAACAAGTGATAACAGACATTTCCTTGTCGGTAATAGAGTGTGCAGGAATGTCGTGTGAATAGTATAATTCTCCGAACGAAAGCAGTAATCTTTTTATTGTAGAAGAAACTATATGAACAGATATTCTGATGGTGAACGGTCGTTTTTCCCCTCATATTAATATATATGCGGAAATATGTTTAACTTCTATATTTTCTTGTAATTTCTAATTAACATTTTTTTTCGTCTTCTCTAGACCACTGAACGACCGTAGGGGAACTTCTTCGGGTAGGATATTTTATGGGGATAAATATTTTTTTTTCAGGGAGGCAATTTTTCCTGGAATTGCAGATCTGTTGCAAAAATGGATGTGGCTAATCCATTGGATATTCCATAGCTAACTGTATTTTCGCCATCAATCGCAAAATATAGTTTTTCATTTCTCTTCTACTTTTATAGTAACCCGTAACTAACCATGTGTATTCTTAGGTTAGATTTTTTTTAGTGTATGTTATTGTCTAGTAACATTTCAGTGAATATTTTAACGTTTATGAATCGTAACTATATTGTGTACTTGTATGCTAATGAGTTGTAATGTTTATTTTTCATGTTAATTTTGAGAAAATTATATTTTAGTCACAGTATGTCCCAAAACTATTTGGAATTTTTTAGTAAAATTGTTTTTGTTATGGAGTATTTCCTTCAGAAATCAACATGGCCAAAGGTTTTGGAATACAAACCTTTAGGTTTCAGCCATACTGCCAATGACGGATGATTTTCTTCAAAAATCGACATGGCCCATTATTTATGAGGTTTCAGCCGTCTCTGATATATCGATATAGATCCCGAAAAATAAACTTATTTTCATTCTTTCCAACAGCATGAAGCCATAACATTTTTTTAAAATTACTTTGTTAATTATTTCGTAAGCTCGATGACTTTGAATTTTAATGTGTTAATAAAACCATTTTGAATATTTGTAGCGAAGATGCCTAAGGAAGCTTGTTACAACTGTCTTGTAGGGAATTTAATCTTGATGTTTTAGATTGACCAGAAAGTTGTAATGTCGTTGACTATATTTTGTTTGTATCCCATGTTTTTCTTTAAGTAGGTCTCATGTATTTTGTCTTATAGAGACATATCTTTACGATGCTAGGAGAGCATTTGTATTTCGTGTGTTTACACATCTTTTTCCAGGTGGATGATGTACGTTATGTTCCAGGGAACATACGCGTATTTTACTGAATATAAATGTTTATATTTCAGTTCTGTACAGAAACATTTTGTAAGTGCCTATGGTCGCAGGCCTTTCCTCGTTTCTAGTTTTTTGCCTCACAGGTGTCGATGGCATATTGTGTGTGTAAGTACGTGTAGTATTACACATTTCTCCCACCTATGGTTTTGGTCAATTCATGGCGTAATGACCATTCATTTTCAGGAATGTTTGGACTAGTGAGTCAACTTCCTTGATTCAGACCTTCGAAAAACTTGGATCAATATTGAATAGTTTTCAACATTTTAATTAATAAATTTTTTGCAGATAATACCCATCTATTCTGGTAACCCTACAATGTTTACGTTTTAGAAGTGAACAACAACCATTATTCTAGGCCTAAGCTAATAATAAACATGTTTCAGAACAAAATCATTTGTTGTATTGAGCATTATCGAACTAAAGTCTCGACGAGCAGATGGCATTTGATCTTATGGCGTGCCAAATTTTCTTCATACATGTCAACGAAATCACGATCTTTTCTTTGATATGCAGAATCATGCTTATTTCTTGGAATTACTATGAACGTCAATTTTGACACTTAAGTTTATTTCTTTTTATTTTTGAAAAACGATTTTTCGTTCTTTTCTGCCAAACAACACGAGGCACAGTTAAAAAAAAAAAAAAAAAAAGGGACATACAGATGAAAATCTTATTTTGTTTATATATTGTCAGTTTATCATGTGTTTACATTTCCATTCATTTTACTTTTTCAATGATTTTCATATTTTTCAAATATATTAGAGTGATATCGAAACTTTAACAACAATTTTAATATTTTAGTACCTTTAACATGTTCTGCTATTTGCTTATTCATTCACATTTTGATATTTTAAATACAGATATCAGCATATTTACTAACTTTTATTGAGATATTTGATAATTCTTTAAGTCGATGTTTTCATGAATAGTTATCGTGTGTGTATATTTATTTCATATTACACAAAATAAAGTGATCGAAACGGAACACTTAGACATTTTACAAAAAGTATTTATGTGTTTTTTTTTTTTTTTTTAAAAAAAGTAAGAATTAAATAGCCCTATAAACGCTTTCTGCGAACTTTAAAAAAAAAAAAAAAAAAAAAAAAAAAAAAAAAAAAAAAAAAAAAAAGCATTTAAATAGCCCTATAACGTATTTACTTCATATTATATCAAATAAAGTGATCGAAACGGAACACTTAAACATTTTACGAAAAGAATTTATTAGTGTTTAAAAAAAAAGCATTCAAATAGCCCTATAACGTATTTACCTCATATTATATCAAATAAAGTGATCGAAACGGAACACTTAAACATTTTACGAAAAGTATTTGCGTGTTAAAAAAAAAAAAAAAAAAAAATTTATAGCCCTGCAAACGCTTTCTGCGAACTTTTAAAAAAAAAAAAAGTTATCATACAGGTGTTGTAACCGTACTTCGTTTCTCACACCAGTGTTGAAAAAAAAAAAAAAAATCTCCCCTTCTCCCCTCATCAACTTATCGTTGGAGAATCATGGAGGATACTCACACAGGAAGACAGCATGGTTTCAACATGTGAAGAAACGGAAGATAAGGAAACCCAACTGCACCAATTGTTCAAGAGGATCTTATTACTTCATGGAACATTTGGATTGGACATTGCTCATGCAGGAACCTCATCATGTTGTAGTGAGTGGACAAGTTATTTAACTATTTTAAATAGCCCTTTTTCAGGTGAAAAACCATTCAACGTTCATACACGTAAGTCTCACACCATATGACAGTGTTGCCAACTAACTTATTTTAAATTTTCAGGTGAAAAACCTAATTTTATTCATACTTCGTCAGACGGCCAAGGGTTCTCAACCTGTCTACGTGTGCACTTAACAGGTCGTTCCACTTTCGGACACCAATCTATAACCGCCACCAGGTTATAGAAGTATTTTTTGTGGACGCCCTGTATATTTCGTGAAGACAGTGATTATTATTTTCGATTTATACTTTATTCTACAACGCACATAAGTTCTTTCTTTGGTGGGAATTGCTTCTTTCCCACACAATTGGACAAAGAAGTCTTTCATCATTTTTTCATATATATATTTAAAACGTTGCTTTCGCTGAGAACATTTCAGTTAGTGACTAACCATTTCAGTGTTTCTCCCTGACTCATTATATGCACAGTATATATTCTATAGTTAATGGGAACTGAATTAAGTGTTTTCTTTAATCGCTTATGGAAACATTATAATAGATTGGAGAAATACGGGCTGACCAGATGTTTCAGTAACCAAAGTGGCACCAACTGTGTTGTTTCGTAGCCCGTTATCTGTACTTTCTCACGCCAGTGTTATCGCCGTGTCTAGTGCATTATGGGCAGTTAACTAAAATTAACAGAAATTGTTTTCTATATTCTGTTTGTATGTGCATACAGGTGAGTTAACTAAGTAATTTTTGAAATGAACTGCCAACACTATTCCGTTGACCATTGCAACCCGTAGCTTGAGCTTGGACGCTCGAAGAGTTTGACTACAGGTCTGGAAGATGCAACCACGCATCTCGCGTTGAACTTCAAACATAAGTTGTGTTAAGGGGCACAAGCTATTTAGCCGATGAAGGACGATTACTTACGGCTAGCCCCAATCAGTGAAATCCCAGGTCCTCAGACCTTGTGCGTTTCAAAAGTTATATTCGCGCCCTCCAATATCAGAATTCAACTGTGAAGACCTTCTTTTCGTTTATTTACTCAAGATTTACTTTTACGCTGCAGGACTGTTCAGCGTAACAATTGGGTTCATCGTGGGACGATCCAGACAACTTTTCCCCAGTGCGAATCCCCCAAGTGTGTTCATGGTGTGAGCAAAGTGTTTCTAGTGATACCCGAATTATAATCATATATATATAGAAAGGGCTATATTTCCCGAATAGGGCAAAACGTAATTTCAGCAGCAAAATTTATTAGTGTCCAGTGTTGTATTCATTTCTCTTCGTTATTTTTTTTTTTTTTTTTTTTTCAAAATAGTGTTCTAATAAATAAGTATAGTGTCAATTAATCCAGTGTGTTTTCGTTGTGTGTATGAGTGATGTTTGTGTGCGTTATGGTCTGGATGACCGTCTGATCGTCCGTGAGGTTTTCGAGACGAGACACCCGAACCTCTCGGCGCCTAATGCTCATCTCATTATTGAGACCGACGAGCTTTTTTGTGGGAAACAGTTTGTAACCTTTCTTGGAGAGGTCTTCGTCGTCCTGTCCAGGTAAGTTAAAGTATCAGGAGTATACTTATTGGTAATACCACGAGCCAAGGACAGCGAACAGAACTACAGCCGGTTACAAATAAATAGCTGCCCGAACATGGACCCCGACCTCTAGACGATTACAAATAATTGGTCGCCCGAACAGTGACATGAACACTTAATCGATTACATGTTTTTGTTTTTTTCTTCACTTTTTCCTTCATTTTTTTCTAACAAATACATACAAATACATCTAGCTAAGAACAGATGCAAGTTAAGCTACTTTGAACTATTTCTGTTGTGTTGCTGTTTCTGAAGAACATAGAAAAATTTAATCGTTTATGTTGGTCAATCAGTCAGAGAGAGAATATCCCTGGATTTTGAAGTTATATCGAGAAATTCCCTTTTAGCTAAATTTACCTTTGAAATTTCCCTCGATTAGGGAAATTTCCCTCAAACTACGAATACTGCTTGTAGGGGCTATCGCAATGGACGATGCCCAGTCATTGTTAGCGGAAAAATGAATGTATTTGCAGTAAATCATCCGTCTATTATTGTAATATGTTTCAAGTCTCTGAAGTACGAGATTACAATCATGTTTTCGATTAATACCATTTTGTATTTTATATATACGTTTCAACCCTAATGTACACAAATGTGTACGTCCTATAATTCTGTAAATATGACATTTGCAAACAAGATAGCAATTAAATTTCATTTATTAAGACAAAATGCATAGGTAATAGTGCAAAATAAAAATAGAAATAGATAACTAAACAGTAAATTATTTCCGAAAGGTTTAAACGACAAGACAATATTAAATTTTGTCATGTACGAGACTCTAAAATAACTATCAATCTTTCGCTTCGGACCTCGTTTCTTCTGGAGGCTATCAACCTTAATTTCCAGACTTCGCTTCTGTTAATTAAAAACAAGTTACCTTTGAGAATTTCCTATTGAAGTTTCTTTCCAGACTTTATAAGCTTATTTTGAAGAAAGTTTTCAAGCTTTCGTTATAGACCCCGTTACTTCAGGATAAGGCTCCAATGTTTCGATTCAAACTCGGTTTCTTAAGAGTAGCTTTCGTTATAGACTTCGTTACTTCAGGAAAAGGCTCCAATGCTTCATTTCAAACTCAGTTTCTTAAGAGTAGCTTTCGTTATAGACTCCGTTATTTCAGGAAAAGGCTCCAATGTTTCGATTCAAACTCAGTTTCCTAAGAATAGCTTTCGTTATAGACTCCGTTACTTCAGCTAAAGGCTACAATGTTTCATTTCAAACTCAGTTTCTTAAGAGTAGCTTTCGTTATAGACTCCGTTGCTTCAGAAAAAGGCTACAATGTTTCACTTCAAACTCAGTTTCTTAAAGAGAAAGCTGTCAATCTTTCGTTTCAGACCTCTTTTCTTTAGGAGACTGCCAAGCTTTGTTCTGAGACTTCATTTCTTAAACAGAATTTGAAACTTCGAGACTTCATAAACAGAATTTCACATCAGCAACTTAACAAGTCCCCACATTCGGCATCTTGTAAAGAATGATGGGAAATTTCAATGTTATTAAAGTGGTTCCCCTTTTCTCGTTACAAAAGTAATTTTCGAAACCCCTGAAACATGTATTCCCTTACTTTTATTTAAGGGTTTATATACCAAATTTTACATCTTCAACTTAAGTCAATCCTCAGATTAGACACTTTGCGAATAAATAATGGGAAATTTGAAGTTCTCTTATATTTAATGAAAAATCTGTTTACCAAATTTCATATTTTAATCACCACTTTTGATTAAACTAAAAGAAGTTTGAGAATATTATAAATGTTCTCTTTTTTCCCCTTGAGAAAGGAATTATTCGAAAATTTACTTCTAGTGAAGAAAAAGTGAAAAATGAAATGAAATCTTTAAGTTTTACGTCCCACGATTATGCCGGTTAGGCTAAAGGAGACGGTGATGATGAGAAATGAATTGGTGGAATAAAGAAGGTAGGAGGAAACGGGAGAAACCCAAGAAAACCCACGAGCACGGTGTTTGTCTACCACAAACTCCACATGGGCGCGAACTGGGACCGAACCAGGGACCCCAAGCACCGGAGGTGAACGTTCTACCACTGAGTCATCGCATACCCCTTCTAGTGAAGAGTTCATACGCCGAGTTTCATCTCTAATTCCAGGAATTAGTAAGGTACACTATGCTTGGGGAAAATTTCGAACCTCCTCTACCCTCCTTAGGATATCTATTTCCAAAAATCCTTCTTTATCCCTTGCTTTCGTGACAAAAGTAGTATTCTGTGTACGTTTCACGTTAATTCCCTTGGTATGTTATTCTATTGAACTAAAATTATTTTCTATTTTTTTTTAAAAAAAACTTTCTATTCGGACTTAGGAGATATTATAACACAAATAAATTGCTCTTGGAATATAGATGCCGAAGAATAAAAATAAAAGAACAATACAAAAAAAAAAAAAAGTGACTTCGAATGCTTTGCATTTCAAGTTCCCAATTTCAGAAGAAATGTTTGCATGCTGCAGCTCTGTTGTCTTTTTTCAGCAAATCGTGTAATTGTGGTTTCAATCTAACATTGTAACCAGTCATCGAAGTGGAAACAAATTAATTACTGTCGGTATACTTGTATGCAACAACCTGTCTTAGGGAGACCTATACTTCAATATAGCAGAGCTTATTTTTAAGCTTTTACAGGTAGTATGATTTTTGGCATCTTAAATTTATTGCCAGTATGCCATACCGACTCATGGCGTCACAATTACATCACTAATTTGCTTGACGTTCTTCCTTAAAAGAATCAATAAAATGCTTAATAATGCTTAATTTAGTGGTAGAAAACGTTAACCCAACAATAATGATGCTTCATGCTTAAAACATACATGTACCAAGTAAATACTGTTATGTTCTTCCCATTTAATTGAATGGCAAGACACGTTAATCAAACAACAATGGTGACTCATGCTTCAAGCATACATGTACCAAGTACATGTTGTGTTCTTCCCATTTAATTGAATGGCAGGACACATTAATCCAAAAACAATGGAGACTCATGCTTCAAGCACGCATGTACCAGGTAATACTGTTGTGTTCTTGCCACTTAATTGAAGGGCAGGAACGTTAATCCAACAACAATGATGCCTTCATGCTTCAATCGATCCAAGCTCGCGCCGTGTGGACATTTTGGTGGACAAACACCATGCTCGTGGGTTTTCTCGGGGTTCTCCCGTTTCCTCTCACTTTCTTCATTCCAACATTTCATTCATTTCTCATCATCACCGTCTCCTTTAGCCTAACCGGCTTAACCGTGGGACATAAAACTCAAAAATTTTCCATGCTTCAAGCACTCATGTACCAAGTAAATGTTTTGTTCTTCCCATTTAATTGAATGGCAGGAAACGTTAATCCAAAAACAATGGAGACTCATGCTTCAATTACACATGTACCAAGTAAATTTTTTGTTCTTCCCATTTAATTGAATGGCAGGACACGTTAATCAAACAACAATAGTGACTCATGCTTCAAGCACACATGTACCAAGTACATGTTGTGTTCTTCCCATTTAATTGAATGGCAGGACACGTTAATCAAACAACAATAGTGACTCATGCTTCAAGCACACACGTACCAAGTAAATGTTTCGTTCTTCCCATTTAATTGAATGGCAGGACACATTAATCCAAAAACAATGGAGACTCGTGCTTCAAGCACACATGTACCAAGTAAATGCTGTTGTGTTCTTCCCACTTAATTGAATGGCAAGAAATGATAACCCAACAACAATGACTCATGCTTCAAGTGCACATGGACGAAGTAAGTTCTGTGGTTTATCGCAAGTTCGGATTTCTTATTCATATACACACACCCACATTCTCAATTTATTATTATTATTATTATTATTATTATTATTATTATTATTATTATTATTATTATTATTATTATTATTTTAGAAAAATAGGCCATATTATAGACACGAAAATAAAGAAAAGGAAAAACAGAAGTAAAAACACTTCCAAGAATGGAATATTTTTCTAAGACGTTTTTCCACGAGATTTTCCTTTCTCATTTATCTCCTGTTATGAAGTTACGAAAATCTTGTTAAGCGCCTTTTGCAAAATGTTCTGAATGCTTGATACTCTTATCCACGTACTTCAATAAGATTTGTTATGTATCTTAGTCATGTCTTACTGCAAAATGAAACGACGATGGAATGGGGGAAAATTCCTTCTTTTAATATTTGCATGGACCGATGTGCTGAGGAAAATCTCACGTCGTTCAACTTTCTGTGTCTGTCCGGCTGTCTGTCTATCTGTCGTTTCTCTATGACAAAGAACTGTCGCCATGTGACGCCAGGTGAAATTTAATATCCGCCCCGTTCCCTTCCCATCCTTTTCATCTATCTCCCTCTCTCTCCCTTCATTCATCTCATCCCTTCTCTTCCCATTCCATTTTGCCTTGGCACAAGTGCCGGCTGCATCTATTCATTTCATGTCGTTCGGAGTTTAGACTCGCATTTTGACTTTTGACAAATGGACCTCGAACTTCTTCGGAAGGCTTCTCAAGAGGCCTTCTCTGTCTTCTTTTTATTTCTCTTCGTACGGAACAGCATATGTATATCTAATATCTTTAGCGACTCTGTGTTAGTATATATAGGTATGGAATAATACGTATGCCATACGTGAACACGAACTTTTTTTTTAACTATTTGAAAACTTGTATCTCTTGTGACCATATTCTAAATCTATAGTTAACTTCGTAAGAATGATAATAATTTGTGAGAAATTGTCATACATATTTACTAACTAAATTTTGTCTTCAAAATTAGAAAGCACACATGAGAACTGAGTAAACGAATTACGAAAATTATCTTGTGTTGTTTTGCAATATGTATCAACTCTCAAACAAAAGTGAATTCGTCAAGATGTAACTAATCATTGTATAGATAAGCAGATTTTTTTTTTCGTTGAAACCCTAGACAAATTCACTGCTTATCATTATGAGAAACCTTTGTTTGTTATAGAGAATAAATATCCTACGTTCGCATTTCAAAGCCTCTGTATAAGATAAACTTGTTGCAAAATATATATTCTGCATGTATTACACACGTATTATACAGGGTGTTTCAAAACAACACCGACAACGTTTGCGAGCTGATTCCTGACACCAAAATAAGACAAAAAGTATATAGGCCAATCTGGGTGCACAAATGCTTCCTTTCGGAGTTATAGGTTGCCGAAAACACGACAAAAGGAACTTTAAAGGCCCATAGCTTCAAAACTATGAGGCCTACCGTAGGTGGGTCAAGATTTCACTTAAGAGCTAATATATATGTGCTATCCAAAAATACATATTTGAGTACGGTATCCTGCAATACTTACGTAACAATTTTTATAGAGGGAGTTTGGCTACGGGAATATAATTTGAAATATTCACCTATAAAAACTGTTGCGGAAGTGCAGCAGGATTCTGAAACATAGATATTTGAATAGCACACATATTAGCTCTTAAGTGAAATCTTGACCCGCCTACGGTAGGTCCCATAGTTTTGGAGCTATGGACTTTTCAAGTTTATTTTTTCATGTTTTCGGCAGCCTATAACTCCAAAATGACGGATTTCTGGACTCAGGTTGGTCTATACTTTTTGTCTCATCTTGGTGTCAATAATCACCTCCTAAAAGTTGTCGGTGTTGTTTCGAAACACCCTGTACAAGATAGGTTGGTAATATAAAATAAAAGTTCCATATGCGCTTTAAAAGCCTATTTTGAAAAGTAAACTTGTTGAATACGATAAATATTCCTTGTAAACATTACTAACCCGTCCTATGATATATTGGATGTTCCAAAAATGGCTCCCACGAACAACAGAGCGCTATTTTCAGGTCAAAATAAACCGAAAATCTTATATAACGGCATATCCTCCAGAGCCTCTTTCAGCTTCTATAGGGAATCAAAATTTCACTATGTGGCAACGTCGTAGATTAACTTGAAGCCATTAGCATTGCTCATTTGCTCTACGAATCCATCAAGAAATTACATCGATTCTTATGCTAATAAATGGTGTTAGTGTCAACGTATATCGACTTTAACTTCCAGCTAGAAAGAATCGTTGTAATTATTCGATAGACTGGAAAATTTTCCCTGTTCCTTATCTGTGACGTTGCCACATACTGCAATTCGCGTCTCCAAACGAGGACTCGAAAGGTATACAATTATATATATTTTTCGCTTTATTTTGACTTGTACAATGCTCTGTAGTCCGTGGGCTTCCTTTTTAGAACACCCGACATACAAGATAAACTTGATTTATAAAATAAATATTCCTTGTGAGCATTACAAACCCATTCTATAAAATAATCTTGTATAAAACAAATATCCTATATGTGCACGTTACGTTGTATACGATAAACTTGTATAGAATAAATGTCTGATATGCGCATTACAAACCCATTCTCTAAGATGAACTTATTGTCTCTTAAAATAAATGTCTCACGTGCACTGACAACAAATACAACAAACATTGTCTTTTTCTGGTTTCTAGATTATATAAATCCGGGCGCTCATTAGAACTGAGGCAAGTTGTATTTGGGTAAACATATGTGGTGTTATCTCCTGGTTAAATTCAACATTCACGAGAAACAAACTGACTCACAGAAGTGACATACTAACGATATTCCTTTGCGATGGGTCATCAATTAATGATTTAGTATTGATAAGATTCAATGACCTTTGGCACTGATAAGATTTAATGACTTTCTCACTGATAAGATTTAATGATTTTGGCACTGATAAGATTTGATGACCTTTGACACTGATAAGATTTAATGACCTTTGGCACTGATAAGATTTGGCATTTATGCTTTCATTGTTATTTATTTTAGAATTATCAATTTTGATTTGTTATCAGTAATTTCTTTTCTTCATAGTAACTCTTATTCTGTACGGTACTAGCTGAAATATCCATTCTTTGCATAGGGGCTGTATTTGGAAGTCAACGCCTGTGGGAGTATCACCATTCATCACAGCGACCGCGAAAAATATGGATTTGACACTGTAGTCCACGTTGGATTATTTTCACATGTCTCGGTACCCCCCATTCCGCAGGTGAACCCCGGCCTGCATACAATGGTTGCTGAATTTGAAAGTAATCGCTAAAAGAAGTATCACTATTCATCTCAGCGACTGCGAAAACTATAGATTTGACACTATAGTCCGCGTCACCCAAATTGGCGTGTGGTATCAGCCAACAAGCTCGCAGTGTGCTATTACTAAACCTTCAGAGTGTAATTTAATCATTCATAATTTATTTTGTTCGTATTTGTGGACTATTATGAACGATTAGATTCCTCCCTGAAGGTTTAGTAACAGCGCATTACGAGCTTATTGGCTGATGCCACATGCCAATTCGGGTGACGCGGACTATAATATCGGCCATTTTGGATTATTTTCACATGTCTCGGTATCCCCCCCCCCCGGTGACCCCGACTCGCAGCCGAATGAGGTGGATTTAGAAGTTAATGCGATTGGAGTTGCATCATTGATCTCAGCGACCGCAAAAACTATAAATTCGACACTAATATCGGTTATTTTTTACTACTTTTATATGTCTCGGTAAACGTTTCCCCTCAGACACCCTGGTTCGAAATTTGAAAGGAAAAAAAAAACGCCTCGTCTTGGTCAGGGGCCTGGATCAAGGTACCCGTGACCCTAATTTGGTAACTCTCGGTGCACTCGTCTGGTCCCCAGGCCGCACACAGACACACGGACAAACGAACTCTTTATTTTATTTATATTATATTCGTTGCTGTATATCTTTATGAGAATGTTATTCGTATTATACCCTACTTGATGTATGAAATCGCTCCCTATTAAGAAATGTCCCCATATCGTTATACTATGTAAAGTGATGTTATTACCTTTAAAAAGCATAATGATAAATATTATTTCAATTGTTTGATAAATTATGGCAATCCGAAATATTTGTGCCAATATTCATATTTTACGAGGACACCGTAATCTAGATGTTAGACTGGTTGGACTCCCGTCCGCGGCGTCACTGCTTTATTTTCGGCGTCCACGTAGCGTCGTGAGGCAAACTGGGAAGTCATGTGAATAAAAGACGTGACGACCATTAGGTCTAGAAAGTTCTTGATAGGACTGCTAGAGACAGGACTACGCACGTGCTCGTCATTAGGCCGGAATGTAGTTCAGACAGTCGCTAATAGATGGCGTTGGAGCGGCTCAGGGCTACAAAAATGGCTGTTAAACCAAGTGATTTGGTATTAATATTCATATTTTGTAGATCCTAAAATGACAGTTCCATTTTATATAATACGTGCACATGCATTTTCCTAACGAGTTATATTATAGGACCACTTCTTAAAGTAGGAAGAGGATTTAAGTACTATTAATATTTCAAGTAATTTTTCCTCTCTCTCTTTCTTTCTTTTCTTTGTTCCTCCCGAATTTAGCGCCCCGTACTTCGGCACTCGGAGCCGTCGACACGCTCGCCCCTTTCCCCACATGGTACGGCATTGGTTAACGACATTATGATTTTTACGTCTATCAAAAAACATCTACGTACTTACCTACATATATATTTAACAAAGCCTTTCAAAGAAAAATCAAATTTTCAATCGCTTCCAACTTTGTTTCTATTTATTCGAGATAAGTCGTACTGTTATCATAGTATTTAGCCACAAAGGCACTTTAGACATGAATTGCTCCGTCCATCTTACTTCCGTTATTACTGTTGAAGAAGTCTCCAAATTTTGGATGTTTTACATACTGTAACTTTCGTATTTAATTATTCAACCGATTATTTAATATAATATTGCAAGTGGTGTGGGCTGAAGCTTCTCCTCAAAATTTCGTATAGTCTCTAGTTTGTAACTAATTTGGTATAAATATTTGTTATTAGTTTGCTCCACGAATTTTGAATCAACATTTCCTAGCTTCATCTCCTATCAGTCTGGTGTCGGCATTTCCTTCCAGACTGATACTGATGAATTGTTAATATGTTTCCCATGTATGTTGAGTACATGATATTACAAAAAATGTGTACACAATATTTTGTGAACAGATTCCTTACATCAAAATAAGAAAAAAAAAAAAGGTTCATATGGACTTATGCTCAAAAGTGGATAGTTTCGGAGTTATAGGGTGCCGAAAACGTGAAACAAGTAAACTTTAAAAAGTTCTAGCTCCACTAGTATGGGACCTATCGTAATCGGTCATGATATCACTAAAGAGCTGATATGTGAACCATCCATGTTTAACGTTGGTGTAAAGGGACAAGTTTTGCCAATAGATGTCACTACAGTCTTCATATCTCTCTCATGCACATTTTTTACCTTTCACGAAAATTTACAATTTCTCTTACAAATTTTAACGTACAGACTTTAAATTTTTGGAGAAGAAACTTCATAACCTATGGAAGGCAACAATCCGTTCCGATTTCTTATTTAGAATTTTCTTCATTGTTGAAACAGTTATATTGTTAAAGGTTTGGATATCTCTTTCAACAAACAAGCCATTTCAACAGTGAAGAAAATTCTAAATAAAAAATCGGCACGGATTGTTGCCTTCGATAAGTTATGAAATTCCTTCTCTAAAAATTTGAAATCTCTAGGTTGAAATTTGTAAGAGAAATCATGAATTTTCGTGGAAGGTAAAAAATACATGAGAGAGATACGAAGACTGTAGTGACATCTAGCAGCAAAACTTGTCCCTTTAAACTAACCTTAAGAATGCTCCAGTACTTCCACATCAATTTTAACAAAGGTAGGTGGAGAGTGATCAAATATTCCTTAACAGCCTCTCTTAAAATGATTGTGCGAGTACCGAAGGTTCTGAAAGATAGATATTTGGATAGGTCAAATACTAGTTCCTCAGTAAAGTCTTGATCCGACTGCAATCGGCAATATAATTAGTGAAACTATGGACCTTTAAAGTTCATTTTTCTTCACGTTTTCGGCACCCTATAACTACGAAAATATGCACTTCCGACCACAAGTCAATATGAACTTTTTTTCTTATTTTGATTGAGGAATCTATTCGCAAAATATTATGACATTTTTAATACCCTATATATATTAATGGTAATAGTGTAGTATGTCTTGAATTATACATACGTATGTATACAGTCTCTCATCAAAATAATAACCAACATATTTAATGCTATTATATTATCAACTAGATCAGCTATTATCAGCTAGAATGGAAAAAAAAAGTAGAAACGCTTTCAAAGTCTTGACTGGAAGACCAATCGGAAAACGACCATTAGGAAGACCTACGCGCAGATGGGAGGACAATATTAAGATGGATCTCGCAGAGATTGGAATACAAAGTAGAAACTGGATGCAATTAGCTAAGGATAGAAGTCAGTGGAGAGCTTTTGTGAACGCGGCATTGAACCTCCGGGTTCCATTGGCCATAGAGTTAGTTTTAGTTAGTTAGTTATATTATCAACACGCCTTAGATACTTTGACGCTTGTAGACAAATACAGTATATATATTTATGGATTTCTTACTTTACAATGGATAGTATTATCAAAATTAATATAATAAATTTCAACTATGGGATAAAATGATAAAAAGAGAAAGAAGTGTATTTTTAATTGAAGTAAAATATACCTATGCACAGAAACCAGCGTGTGATTTATTCCAAATGGAGGAAGTGAGACAAAAAAGACTGACACAGATCAGGGAGGTCATGCACAAAAATACTTCATGTAAAACGAATGTTATTGATACACGTTGCATAACTTTGTTAACTACAGTAAATATATTAAATATAGGAAGTAGGTAAGTAAGCAAATCTAATATATTTTGACATGTAATTCGAAAAACTGAACCCTTTTCGAAAATTCAGAGGGTAGTTGCCTTCCCTTGCTACCCGCTGCAAGCATTCACTTAAACTTTAAGCCACTTAAACTATTACAGATGCTAGTGTGAATTGACAAGTTTGATATCGTAAAGATCAAATAAATTTTTAAAAAAGAGAGATATAGTGAGTTAAGAATTTGTAGAGAAACTAGTTTTATATGGTGGAGTAGACGAAAACATATTACACCAAACATTACTATTTAAAAAAAAATATATCATCTAGCTATTCGACAAATAGAACAAAAAACAAAAAAAAAACTTACAAAACAGAAAACCACAACAAAAACAACGAGAAGGAAAGCAGACAATTAAAAGTTATAAGTAAAACTTCACACCAAAGATCACCTTTAGAGACCAAGATCAAATTTACAACTTCAGAATGATTAATTTTATTTTGTAGTTAAATTTAATGTGTATGAGACGTTTAATGTTTGAAATATTTCAAATGTCTTTACCCAGAGTGCAAACAGCTTAAAATAATTGTTAACATCAATCTTCAAGATAATTTAATCATATCATATATCTGCTTAACTACATCCCTAATAAAACATCTATTAATTGCAATAAAATATAACAAGGATTTTAAATTCTACTAGAAACTGCAATAAAATATAACAAGGATTTAAAACATTAGTAGAGACTTCAATAAAATATAACAAGGATTTTAAACCCTAATAGAGAACTGTAATACAATATAACCAGAATTTAAATTCAAGTAGAGAACTGCAATAAAATATAACAAGGATTTTAAACTCTAGCAGAGAACTTCAATAAAATATAGCAAAGATTTTAAATTTTAGTAGAGGCTATAATAAAATATAACAAGGATTTTAAACTCTACTAGAGACTGCAATAAAATATAACAAGGAATTTAAACTCTACTAGAGACTGCAATAAAATGTACCAAGGATTTTAAACTCTAGTAGAGAACTGCAATGCAATATAACCATAAATTTAAATTCAAGCAGAAAACTGCAATAATATATAACAAGAATTTTAAACTGTAGGAGTAACATTTGAAATATTTAATATCTGAAAGACACTGTTAATTTTCTTGATTTCGTTATTCTTTGTTTATTTTTTATTGTTTCAAAAAAAAATCATATACTTCTTATGTTTTTGATCAGTTGAAGGAAAGGTGTAATGTTTAAACTTGTAAAAAACGTGTCATTTTTCTAACTCAATAAAAGTTATATAACTTAAATTGCATAAATAATATTAACATAGTAAGAAAACTCAAATTGTCAATAAACTATAAGCGTTAACATTATAAAATTTTAAATATCTTTAACTTGAATTGCTTAACTCTAACTATCACGTGTCGTGTTGTTAAGACAAATTACTGTCCAATAAGTTAAAAAATGTAAATCTAAAATTTTGATGTTTTTTACGTCAAAATATGAATACAAAAGCTATCAAACCTAATAATCAAACAGATCAAATAATCAGTACTGTCTAGACATATAGTTTGCTTACGAATGATAGTTTGGTTGTTATTAGCTTGTGTTAATGCTTTACATTCAGTTATAGGCTATACACTACCAGAGAATATAATGCCCTGAAATAGAATACTAGGTAGCTTGGACCCACATTCTACAATAATATTTTAAGAATCTGAGGGTACCAAGTGTGCTGTGGGTCCACTTCTTTGAGAAATTTATAAAAATTGGTACATTCAAACCGAATCTAATTTTTTTACATAATGGATAAACCCAATCTAATCTATCATAACTAAGATATATTTTAAGCAGTCACCTAACCTAAGTTCCTTAAAACTAAGTGAAACTTTGTAGGAAGCGGACACATGATACAATAATACTCGAAAATAATACGATTTGTATCCACACTAACATAGTTTTACTGTAAATACTCTTTTCAACTATAAGAAGTCTTCAATAATACCTTCCAATTCAACAGTAAATCTGGGAAAGATGATAAAATAATATTAATAACTATTTCCTTTTCCTTTTCTTATCAAGCTGTGAGAAGTGACCACCTACAGTTGGTACATTCTGCATTTACCCGCAAAAGTAAGACAATTTTGAAATTTCCATTACACGTTAGAGAAGAAGTTCTATTTAATAATTCCAGTAGTAAAACTTGTACTTCTGTTTAAGCTCTTAATTCACACCATCTTCCGTAAGGAGCTAAATGGAAGACTATTGAATATATATCTATATATTTATCTCTCTCTCTCTCTCTCTCTCTCTCTCTCTCTATATATATATATATATATATATATATATATATATATATATATATATATATGCTATTCATTGTGTGACGAAAATTTATGAGCCTGACATACTGAAAATAATACCAAATTTACCAATTTTCTTTTGCTTGTTTTTCATAAGTAAAAGGAGATAGAGATGCAACTTACACAATCATAGATAATATTATTCTACAACAGAAAATACGAACCTGAAGAATGTTCAATGTTTTTATCCATAGAAATTACAGTATTGTAAGAATAACATTTCCCCCAAAATCTAAATTAAGACAGCGACTAGAGGAACGAACTCAACTGCATTTGATTACATATCACGTTGTCTTGGAGTCCTGTGAACTATTTTTTAAATAATAATTGTATTTAGTTTTTAATTATCATAATAGTTTTAACATACAGTTATTAAAATTAAATAATAATGTTATTTAAAAAAGCAGTTCACAGGATTCCAAGACAACATGACACGTAATCAAATGCTGTTGAGTTCGTTCCTCTGGTCGCTACTTAACTTAGATTTTGGGGGAAATGTTATTCTGGCAACACTGTAATTTCTATAGATGACAACACCAAAATATCTTTAGGTACATATTTTCTATTGTAGAATAACATTATCTATGATTGTGGTAAGTTGCATTTCATTATCCCCTTTCACTTATGAAAAACAAGCAAAAGAAAAAATTGTAAATTGTGTATTATTTTTAGTATGTCAGGCTCATAACGTTAAGATATATTTGTACATGGAACCTTAAAATAAGTAAATGCTAATACACTAAATGCTCTTCAATATGGCAATACAAAATCGTTTACAATTTTGTTTCCCTTTATCTTTACAGAGAATGGAATGCCCCGAAGGTTGAGAACGGCCTACACCAATACGCAACTACTAGAGCTGGAGAAGGAATTCCATTTCAACAAGTACCTCTGCAGACCACGTCGCATTGAGATAGCAGCATCGTTGGATCTCACGGAACGGCAAGTAAAAGTGTGGTTTCAAAACAGGAGAATGAAACACAAGAGACAAACGATGAGTAAACAAGGCGAAGAACAAGAAAAAGGTTCGGGTGATAAATGTAAGTTAGAAGGTGGTAAAAGCATTTTAGACGAGAAAAAGAGCTGTCAAAACTGCGATTTACCAACAAGTGGGGACCTTGCAAGGACAAGCAGTAATAATAATAACAATAACACAAACAATAACAACAATAGTAGTAATTTTAGCAACAATAGCAATGCTAGTAGTGCCGGTAGCTGCGCTAGTAGCAATAGTAGTACTTTCGACAAACTCGAAGAAGACTCTCGTTCGAGTGAGAGTGGTGTTTTGACGCCGGTGGTGAAAATTGGTGGTGTTATTGGTGGTGGTGTTGAAGTCAAATTAGAGACAAAAAGTCCGCCAAGTGTTGGTGGTTTGGTGAGTGGGAAAACCCCTGCTCATACACCTCCAAGCAGTGGTGGTGGTGCTTCGGTGGTGGTGAAAACTATTAAAGAACCTGGCAGTGTTGGCAGCACTGGAGTACCAGGCTTGATAGAATCCTCCCAATCTGTTGTTTCTAGTGGAATGTGTTCTGGACCTTCTGCGGCGGGAGGTAGTTTAACGCCGTCAACTCCTGGAACTCCATCGCAACCGAGTCCCGTCGCTGGTGCTGGAAATAGTGGACAGCAAAACTCCAATAGTGGAAATAACAGTGCAATATATAGGCATAATTCTCCCACAGCAGCCACAACAGCTACGGCAGCTTCTGCTCTCAATAGTGCAGCGGCAGCTGCGTTAGCCATTCATGTTAGTCCCCCCAATCCTTCACAACCAATGGGAATGCCTATTAGTTTGGCCAGTCACAGAGGACAAACTCCACCGAATTTTCATTCCCCATCCAATAAGTCATCTCCAGCGCTAAGTCAGGGCCCAACGACAGGTATCACTCACCCTCCATACACTGGTGGTGGTCATTGCGTCAGTGGTGAATACCGTGGTGCGCATCCCCGAGCTGAGTTCCGTGGATCTGGCCCACACATGGGTCCACCGAACCTTGCATGCATGCCTCCAGGGTGTTATAGTCCGCGAGATGTATTTCCAACGCCTCAGCAACAGCAATCTCCTATGCAGAATCATTGTGCTTCACCACGCATGTTTTCCGGACCATATCCATGTCCAGGCAATCCAGCCTCACAGGCGTCACCAACAATGGAATCATACGGACCTGTTCTTCGGCATCATGTTCCTCACACGGGAACAGCTCCCAGTCACAATAGTCATCAACGGATGAATGGAATGCACGGTCCTGTTACACCTCCAAGATCAGCGGTCCAGCAACATTCTCCCCGTCCTCCGTACCATTTTCCCGGTGCATCGACAACAACTAGTTCATCTAGTGCTCACCAATCAACCCCCTACTGTCCAGGACCAGGCCCGTACAACAGCAATTACCATCCAGAGCATTATCCAGGAGGTGGATATGGAAACCCACCTGGACCTCACAGAGCAAACACCTATCCACCATACCATGGAGAAGTCGGTCCCGTTGGTCCAGATAATTACATGCAACATGGAGGTAACCCCAACGCTGCATATGGTGTCAACTATTCTGGTTCGCATAGTGGTTACTCTGGTAGTGGTGGTGGTATGTATCCCGTTCCAAGCAACGACAATATGGGACCGAATATGGGGAATCATGGGCACATGACACAATCCTACTATGAAGGTGTGATGTATGATCCTAACGGGACAGAATACAGTCACCATCCTTCTCAGGCACCTCCTTCGAATAAACATGGTTCTGCGATGGCTCCAAATACTAGCGGTCCACCAGGTGCTCCTCCTTACTACGAGGGACAAACCAACATGGGAGGTGATGCATCCAATATTCCTAGTAATTATGTTTCCTCGCCCGAAACCTTCCCCAACGCTGCGTCAGGGCCAGTTGGACCAGTACCCAACAACACAAACACTACTGGACCTCCAAATAATCCAGCACCTGGTGCTGATGGCGACGTGAATTTTAATTTTAATTTTTATGAACAAAATAATCCGTCTGAAAACAGCAATAGCTCTTCGGACTTCAACTTCCTAACAAATCTTGCTAATGACTTTGCACCAGAATATTATCAGCTTAGCTGAGAATGGTCCACAGCTTGAATATAATTTAAAAAATAAGCGAGGGTTAAACTTTGTTTTTGGTGATAGTGCAATGGTTCACAAATTAAAAAAAAAGTGAATTTGCGTAATGTCTCCTTCTAAGTGTACGTAGTGCTAGCGATACAATCGGCCAAAAGAAGAAACAAGACCAGTGATGAAACAGTGTAAACATAGTGAACATGTTGAAGGGAAGTTCAAGTTGTCAAACGCGAACAAATGAACCAAAAAATATATACATAGAAAAAATTAAAAACAAAATTTTTAGTTAGTGTTTGTTGTTCCAGTTGTTTACTTGTATTTGTCTGTGTAAATACGCTACCTTCAAGGGGACCTTTTATTCACGTAGGTTACAAAAACAACGTATGTGTGTGAGTGTGTGGCCATTAAAGACTGTATATGCGTATGTGTTTGTTAGAGCGTGTATTCTGAATATAGATCTATGTGCACAAGCTTTCGACACGTAAATAGAAAAAAAAATCTCGAAACCCTTGTACATCCATTGATGCATATAGATGTATATCCCTTGTACATAAATATACAAACATATACACATGTAAAAAAAAAACAAAGCAATTGTACATTCGTGTTATCGTACCAAAATAAAGGGGGGAAATCATAGTGTTCAAAGAAAACAAAATGGCCTCCGCCCAAAAAATAAGTTAAAACAAAAAATATATATTGTGATTGGAACGAACATAATAAATTAAAAGAAAAGTAAAATATGTATTATGTTAGAAATTGACGAAAAAAATGAGAAACTGAACACAAAATATGAAATAAAAGTGTTAAAATAAGAATAATTCAAAAAATATATTTGAACAAACATTACCTAACACCAAGAAAGATAAACTTACTGTTTCTTTTTTAAAGGCACAGAAAGTGTAATTTTTTTCGTCAACAGATGGTACAAAAAAATTGATATGCAACTCAGAACTTAATTCTGTCGGGACGAATTTTTATTTAAGGTAACAAACAAATTAAAACGCATTAATGTATATCATAATAACTTTAAAGAGAAAAAAAATGTAATACTTATTTAGTTGGTAATCTTCAAAGACCATTTTAAGATTAAAATCAATTAAAAAGAAAATGTTCTATACTTATGTATCTGTGATGAAAGAAATAGGTATTTTTTCTCAACTTAGGAAACATATATATATAGCTTTAATGTGTGCGGTGGTCTTGAATGTTTTTTTTTTCGTTGGCTATACAAGAAGAATTGCAAAAACAACAAAATAAGTTGTAGCTTTTATTTACTGTATATTTTGTTCTGTTTTGTTCAATTTGGTTGTGTTATTTATCCGATTAAGAAGCCCCATCACAGCGAAATTAAAATACCGCTAATTTTACAGTAATTATGTGATATCTTCAAATAGATAAAACATAATAGAAAAGTGGAACAAGAGCTCGCTAGACAATATTATTATACATGAGATGCCGTTATCACGATTCACTTATTTGCTTTCGATTTCCAGCCATTTAGAAAATCGGCATTTATTTTCGCGTATATAAATGGCTGCAAACGGAAAGCTACTAGGTGACTCGTGATAACGGTACCTCATGTAAAATAATATTGTCTAGTGCGCTCTTGTTCCACATTTCGATTATCTTTTATCTATTTGAAGATATCACATAATTACTGTAAAATTAGCGGTATTTTAATTTCACAGTGATTAGGCAAGTTAAGTTTTTAAAAAATCAGCCAAGCTGATTTCAGTCTGTTAACAATGAACAATAATACTAAATAAGAAAGGAAACAATATTTCAGAGTACTTAATTTCTTGTGTTTTTATTCCTTAAGACTTTTGTGTACAATCAAATTTGAAATTGGTATAAATATCAAGTGATACCAATAATTATGAAAGTAAGAGTTATGGACATCTTAATTATTATTATTAAAGCAATGGAAAAGAAAATCAAAAAAAGTCTCTTGTATAATTTTGTTCTGTTAATAGTAACAAATCATAAGAATAAAAGGTTCTTTTTTTCTAAGAGCAATTGAAAATGGTTCTAACTTTTTAATATATATATAGCTAACAAGAATTTTAAAAATGATCCAAAAATGGATCAAAAGATTGCGATCTTGACCAAGAATTAGTTTTTGAATCAGGGGCCACAAAATTTTTGAACTGCCCGTAAATCGAATTTTCGCTCTTTTTTTGGGGGGGGGATAAACACATCATACTGAGTTAAGTGATAATTTGGGTTTGGCTACACTGTAAGTATTTCTCCAGATATAAGGCCTACAAGAAAATTTTTGACTGAAATATATTGGATCTTTTGATCAAAAAAGAGAGAGAGAGCAAAAAAAAAAAAAAAAAAATTATACTAGGAGTGTCTAATTTATAGTTCGTGAAAGAAGATGAATTCGTTATGAGTAAAGAACAACACATTATTTATTACGGTATTATTAGTCATTTATGTTCCATGATATTTGTTAAAGGTACTGTAATCCTTTCACGACAAAGGTTTGACGCTCCTCCTATATACATACAGTTCTAAATATCTATAGAATACGTTGTAAAAATGCATTTAGTGAGTACACAAATAATGTGTCGTTAATTAATGCCACATAAAATTAATCAGTTTCATTCTCTGTGAAAATCCTACACATAGCAAGGATCCTAGAAACATAGGACTATTTTTGATTTATAAACACATTCATTTCTCCACGTACTGATTTTGAATTATCATGTAAATTGGTAAGTAAAATTTACTATGAGAGTATTACAGTCCAGATCAGGTTATATATTGTGACTGCTAAAAATTAGATACCAATAATTCACCATATCTCACAAATGTTTTAACAGAGGCGGTTATTGAGGTAAGTCACAATTTTATCACTACAAAATAAGGGAGAAAATGCACATAACATTCTGATTATTATATACACCGTAAAAGCGTTCCAGACGTTTAATTAGCCTTACTCAAACCTTCAAGGTTAAGTTTGTAGTCTTGCAGAAGCTTGCATTTACATGGCTGCAGGCCTAACCAAGGCTAGTTCCTCGATTGCAAGTTTGCTTCAAATTTGCCATTAATATGTAATATAAGGCTAGCTTTAAAACTTGCTTAAGTTGATATATTATTTCTTTCCATGCTATAGTACATGATGAAAGAAAGAAACACAGCCGATTTCTTCTTACATGATATCATCTATAGTAGTGGTTTCCAACCTAGAAGGCGCGTCCTTGGAATGTGTGAGTAACGAGTAAGTGACAGAAATAAATAACATTTGTGATTATAAACAGTATAAATGTTGTATCAAAAATCCATTAAATTAAAGTTGGTACCGTAGAAACACAAAGTGAGTGTTGAAAAAGAACTATGATTTAATTAAGAACAAATCTGCAACAAACAATACTGGACTACAATGGTAAACTGAAGTCTTGCTGGAAATAAATATAAATTCGTGATAATGTAGTTATTCTTGTTCTTCTTCTTCTTCTTATTGAAGATTTGATAACTCAATACTGGGTCTGAAATCGCAGAAGGAGTCAGACATGAAGTACTTATAGCCAATGTATGGGAAGTAGTGAGCGGGAGACGCAAAGTAAAAGGTTGGGAACCACTGATCGATCCGTATAAATTCAGTGATTCCAAGAGTGAAAAATGTGCAACTGAGATGGGAATCTAACATCGGTCCTAAAAGCTAAACCCCGATCTTAATAGTGGGGATATGTAATTGGGAACGAACTAGATAGCCTAATTGTTAGCACACTTATGATTTGGTTGAGACACGCGGGCTTTATTCCCGCTCTAGGAAAAGACAAAGATTCAGTGGAGGTAGAGTTTTCCAGGAGAAATTCCGGTTCGATCCTTTGTTCGAGAATGAATGTTCGTGGGTTTGCTCGTTTCCTTTTGTGTGCTTAATCCATAAGTTTTTTCATAATTAATTTATTCGTTAATTATCCATTTCGTTTACCCTACAAGAAAAAACGTAAAACTACATAATTTTGATTCTTGGTCCAGTTGTAAACTTCTCACTCGTTGAATTCAACCAAACTGAAAGTACTTGACTGAGATACAGTTTCATATGTAAATAACACGGATATATAGAACACCTACGGATAGAGAAAAATAGTATGAAAAACTAATCTGATGAAAAATCAAACCTTTATTTACTACTTAAGAGGCTATATCACTGCAAAATTAAAATACAGCTAATTTTACAGTAATTATGTGATATCTTCAAATAGATAAAAGATAATCGAAATGCGGAACAAGAGCGCGTTAGATAATATTATTTTGTATGAGATACCGTTATCACGAGCCACCTAGTAGCTTTCCGTTTTCAGCCATTTATAAACGCGAAAATAAATGCCGATTTTCTAAATGGCTGGAATTTGATAGCAGATAAATGAGTCGTGATAACGGTATCTCATGTAAAATAATATTGTCTAGCAAGCTCTTGTTTCACTTTTCTATTATCTACATAATTACTGTAAAATTAGCGGTATTTTAATTTCGTCGTGATGGAGTCTCTTAAGGGTAGAGTAACGTGCGTCAGCTGACGGCAGTTTGCTGTACTTTCCCCAATCCATGTTTTAGAAGAATGAGAGTTGAAACTTTACCGCAAAATAATTGAATAACAAGCAGAGCTTTATTCGTTCACTTTATATATAATTTTGCTCTACAGTTTAATTATTTACATTGCGAAGATCGTAAATAACATGGCCTGAATAAGCAAGGTAAACAAACACAATCAAAATTTGTACTTGAGAAAACAATCTTTAATATATGCAACGCACCTTGGATTGTACAGTCTCGTTAAAAAAAAACAAATCTTGGTTACCGAACTTGCCTTAAGAAGCAATATTCTGGCAACTTACATACGTAGGAAATTCTAATCCTTTGGGTCTAAATGAAGGTTTCTATTGCTTAAAAAAATCCATATTTGTTTGATTTTAGGTATGTGTACAGGGCTTTTCAAAGAGACGTAAGTGACCAAGATTTTTTTATCTAGGCTGTACATGTGTCTGTATAGTAGGGCTCTTGGGCTAAGTTATATAGCTTAAAGTTACAGTTTTATTGGTACAAGTTACATAAGGTAAGAAAACTTCCGTAATTTGCTGTTACTTGTCTACTGATGTAAGCTCCCTGAAGAGGCGCCACTGTACTCGTCTTACATTCCTCCAGTGATAATTTTCATTCATTGCAAGAGGATATTTTATATTTAAGAAAGGGATTTTCTCCATGTTCCTCAGAAAATACCCTCATTGACTGTAGCCACTAAATGCCGGTTTCAGAAACTGTGTGTATAATCATTATTAAACCCTTGCATAGAAGTGACGTTCATGTGGATGTCATAAAAATGTATCCGTTATTAAGGGTTTTATTAATCCTAGAGATGCTGAAATTTGCTAGTGAATGCAAGGAGAGACTTAGTCCTACTATTTCTCTTTAGGTGGCAGCACCTTACTGACAGAAAAGACAAGAAAAAGTGTTGTCTCAGTAGATGGCAGGTCTAGATGACAAGCCTTAATTACAACACACATGCGTTTATTTTGGCAATAAACAATTCGCAACTTCGAGATCTATTTCGAGATCGGAAAAGGAAAAAGACTTTGTCTTCTATCTCCGGTCAGTGTTGCCAACCTGAAGTAACATAAAATCTCTTCAGAACGCCAGAATTTCCCTTTTTCAGTCCAATGTTCCACAATGAAAATAATTGTTTCTATCAGTAATGTGAATGCTCTCCTTACGCACGCACATTAACTATGCCCTATATAACGGTCTAGACAGTCTTGTAACAGTAAATGAAACCGGTATTACAGCACGCACATAGGAAAATGACACTTGGAATGCAAGGGGTAAAGATGTTAGGTTTAGTCAAAATAATGAATGATTCTTAATAATTTTGTTATCGTCTGGCAACACTTTTCATTGTGATTTAAAATCAGCACTTTATTGATCTCTTATTATAACTAAAGAATCATGGTATCATTTAATGGTATTAAAGAGAATAATTTGTTATATATATACAACATCTAAAGTCTAAACATATAAAATCTTTATGTACACTACTCAATACAAAAACCAATCTATCATAATTTAACGATGATAGGCACAGGTATTGTTCAGAGTTGCAATAAGGAAATATATAAACAAAGTAAGATTAGGTATAACCAATTATTGAGCAATCTTAAACACCTTTGTCGTGGTTGTTGTTGAATTTATCGAACGGTCTCAATGGTTAATGGCGAAATCGATGTCTACAACAACAAACCAAAGTACTTAAAATAAGATTAAAGGTATGTACTCGTACATTAATGTTCATCTTAAGAATTTTGTCGCATAAACTAATTTACCTCATGCTAAGCTTAAACAATAATCTATTTGAAGAGAAGTAACAACTTTTAAAAAGAGAGGTTTATTTGAATTTTCAACAAAATAAATACGTACATATAATGAGATGTATGTATATATATATAGGTTGACCTTTCACAAGTTACGACAGGGAGGGGGGACTTAATAGAATGAGAGTGTGTTTGTATGTGTATATGGATTCATGATATTTGACAGCGCCACTTAAGGTGTGTCAGCACCTAATAAAGTAATACTGATAGCCAGCAGATGGCAGTGAGATCGACAATAAATTATTCTCGCATATTCAGGGAAGTCGACAGCGTATTCATTCTCGGATTATTATTGATGAATGAATTATGACTTTTTTGAGTAATGGGTGCACCTCTCTGTCTCTCTCTTTCTCTACTTCAATGTAAGTGTATATATATATACGTATGTGTGTGTGAGAGAGAGAATGAAAGAAATAGAATACCGTTTGATTGAATTGCTTAATTGTTCGCTTTGGTTACCAATTTAACGCTCAAATTACGGTTAATTCATGAGTTAAGATACCTTACACATTTCTCGATCGTAGTGTATGCAACTCAATATTTTATTATTATCCAAATGCAAACAATCTAAATGATTAAACATGGATCTTAGTAGGCGTATTCTTTGATTTAATTTCTCTTAGTGGTATATATTTTTCATTCTTTACATTTTACATTATTTTACCTTAAAAATGTAAGCCTACTGCAAAAATAAAATATTCTACATTCTCCCGTTTTGTAGATACTACCTGCGTCACTTTTTACATTCTACCGTTATGTAGATACTACTTGCCTCATTTTTTACATTTTATTGTTTTTTAGATACTATCTACCTCACTTTTTATATTCTACCGTTTTCTAGATACTACCTACCTCATTTTTTTTATATCCTACCGTTTTGTAAATACTACCTGACTCTCTTTCTACATTCTACCGTTTTGTAGATACTACCTGGCTCACCTTTTATATTCTATCGTTTTGTAGATACTATTTGACTCACTTTCTACATTCTAATGTTTTGTAGATACTACCTGGCTCACATTTTACATTCTATCGTTTTGTAAATACTACCTGAACCACTTTCTACATTCTACCGTTTTGTATATACTATATGACTCACCTTCTACATCCTACCGTTTTGTAAATATTACCTGGCTCACTTTCTACATTCCACCGTTTTGTAGATACTACCTGGCTCACTTTCTACATTCTACCGTTTTGTAGATACTACCTGACTCTCTTTCTACATTCTACCGTTTTGTAGATACTACCTGACTTACTTTCTACATTTTATTGTTTTGTAGATACTACCTGGCTCACTTTTACATTCTACCGTTTGGCAGATACTACCTGGCTCACTTTTTACATTGTACCGGTTTGTAGATATTACCTGTTTTACTTTCTACATTCTACCGTTTTGTAGATACTACCATTTCCTACAGTTTTGATATCATTCACTGCCTTAAAGGTATTGAATAAAATTTAAAAAGAGGTTGATGATCTTTGCAAAGAGCCTTAATTGATCTTACCTGAGTTTTTGGGACTCGTCTGAATTCCTTGGTCACAATGTCACGAAGATATAATTAAGGGAAAACAATGCATAAAATTTGGGATTTTTAAATAAAATATATGATACATTTTTTTTATTCGAAACCAAAGGAAATATAAAACATATAAGCTATTTAAGAACTTCTCACAAATATATACTTGAAATACCTTAAATTAACAGCCGAATCTAGAAGTACTAAAATTCGATGAAGTAGATTTTATTTCGAAGTTTTCATTGGCTCTCCAGATCAGAGCACACTACCTTTTAATTTGATTGTTCGTTTTTTTAAAAAATATATAATACAGTATAGCTCTGTTTAACAGTTCCTCTACTATAGCAGTACTATAGTTAAGGTTACCTTTGTACATTTGGGCATATAATAGTGGAATACTGTACGATTTAGTTAATGTGCCTTTTTGTTGTATAAATAGATGATCAGCTTTTAAATAATTGTCTAGATAGATTTTCTTTAATTATATGTAACTTCCACTGGAAGAGTGATAGTATAATTACTAGACCAAACAGTAAGCCTAGGAGGAGATTTCCTCAATATGTACTCCAAAAGTTAGTTTCAATCACATTTTTTAAACATATTATCACTTAGTCAGTTTATGTAATGCCGGTAACCTTCTGGTTGATTTATTATCTTTAGTTGAATAGGCAGAAGAATCAAGGGTATACTTTCTAGAGTTAACTAACTAACTCTATTGCCTATGAAACCCGAAAGTTAAATTCCGCGTTCACAAAAGCTTTCCACTGACTTCTATCCTTAGCCAATTGGATCTAGTTTCTACTTTGTATTCCTATTTCTGCGAGATCCATCTTAATATTGTCCTCCCATCTACATGACCTGCCCATCTGAGCCTCCTAAATTTGATGACCCTAACAATGTTTGGTAAACCGTATATATTATTAGTTCTTCGTTATGAAGTTTTCGCCATTCCCTATTCTCGTTCCTCTTAGGCCCAAATATTTATCTTAAAATCTTGTTCTCAAATACTTTCAGTCTACATTCTTCCCACAAAGTAAGCGACCATGTTTCTCAGCCATACAGAGCAATAGGTACCATTATCGTTTTATGTATTTTAAGCTTCAAATTCCTCGACAAAAAAAAAAAAAAAAAGTTTTCAACTCTCGGGTTAACTATTACAGAAATTAGTCTCATAATGCAACTTTTTTAAAAATATATCTAATAATATAGTTTTAATAACCCTTTGATTAAATTTTCTTTAGTTATAACCAGTATTTTGTCTGACTGTATACTATGGGTAAACAGTACCGGCACTTTTTTCTGAATTTTTATAAAAAAGAACATTTTATTTTATTTCATTTCGTAAATAGCAAAAGAAAAAAAAACAAGAGAAATCGAAACTTTTTAAAAAGTCTGAAACAAGCTGCTGGAAAATGTGTGCTCGAACGAAGTGCCGATTAACCTAAATGTAAGAAGATTTTATATTATTCTTACAGGTTAGTTAGAAAATCCTAGACTTTACACATGATGTAGCCGAAATTAGCACGCAAATTCCACTTGAAGGAAAGAAAATTCAGTAGTTCCCATGTAAGTACCTTCAAGAAAATAGAATTCCAGACTTATTACCGTGTGAACTCCTTCGTGGCTACACGGTTAGCGTACGCACCTTTGGCGTGGAAGACCCGAGTTTGATTTCCGGCGGGAGCTCATGTTGTTTGGACTCCACTTTAATCAGAAATTCCCGTCACTTATAGCCTCGCTGCTGAAAGGGACATTAGATCCAATATCAACTCAACATTACCGTATATTTCTGAATCCAAGAGGATCCCTATTGTTTTCTAACAGACATTACAAAAACTATTTTTGCAGCATATATTGGGTAGGCCATACTTTCATAACTTAATGCAAAACTATGCTAAAAATCAAATCAAATACAGTCCTTCCTTAGTCTTCTTCACTATAGTGAGCGCAAGGACTCGTGAAGCTTGACCTAGATTTACCAATTTCAGCACCCAATGGAACGCGAGGATATGTTCCGGTCATCAATCCCCATCCATAAAATTTTGCCCGTGTCGTCTCTTCCGCTATACGAAAAACATCTCCTGAGACTACAGTGTTGTCGGATTGCCTGTTATTGTTTTGGTTGTTATTTTTGTAATTTTTGTTTTTATTATTGTTATCATTTAATTCGAATAATTGTTAGTGTTCGTGGTATAGTCGTTTAAGAGTCTTCATCCCGGCGAAATTAAAATACCACTAATTTTACAGTAATTATGTGATATCTTCAAATAGATAAAAGATAATTGAAATATGGAACAAGACCGCCCTAGACAATATTATTTTGCGTGAGGTACCGTTATCACAAGTCACCTTGTGGCTTTCCATTTTCAGCCGTTTAGAAACGCGAAAATAAATGCCGATTTCAAAATGGCTCGAAATCGAAAGCAGATAAGTGAGTCGTGATAACGGTATCTCATGTAAAATGATATTGCCTAGTGCGTCCTTGTTCCACATTTCGATTATATTTTATCTATTTGATGATATCACATAATTACTGTAAAATTAGCGGTATTTTAATTTCGCCGGGATGAAGACTCTTTAAGTGCTTTTTCTTCGCTCGTTTGCCATTCAATCTAAGTTTAGCGACATTGTTGCTACACTTATGCTTTTTCACTTTTTCTCAAACGTGCGTTCGGAAGGCAGCTCCACGAATTGTACCGAATTCTTCCGATGCACACGTGGGACAAAGCAGTTCTATGATTCGCGTGGGGCCCAGGCTTCACGTGTCGTCGCAATCACTGTAGAAGAGGACATCGAATCTGCTAATGTTCAAAATGAAAGTGGAAGGCGAAGAAAAGGCTAAAGTTTGAACTTAATGGAAGCTCGTAATTCTGTTCAAGACTACCTCACACACAGTTTAACCCTAGCAAAATGAGGCCCCATGGACACTTCGAGGTCATCATTCTGCACTTGATACTAAAATCAAGAAGAGACAACGGGGTATGTCGAAGGATATCTTCTGGTAATATGCAACATTGTGTTAAATTATCTATACATTACAATATAAAAGAGTAAAGGGTAAAATGATTCAACACTCGTCGATGCCCAAGCTAAACTTCTATAGTTGGAAATATTAAATTTCAAAAATACTCCTCCACATTCGTCACGTAAATAAGGAATAATAAAGAATGTCTTTAAAATATTATTCTAAGGGTAAAAGAATTCTAGTTGCTTCCCAGTATGTCAGAAATCGCTGAATTCAGGGATATGAAACTCAGCTGCCTCTATTAGCATTTTCACATGTTTGTCGAATAAGCAGAGTATTAGCTAGAGAGTAAAGAAGAATCATATAGAAGATAAAACTTACTTGCCTTTCACAGTGTAATAGAGGTTTTCTGTATCTGATAGCATTTTTTAAAATTAAATTCTTCTAGTAGGCAAAGCATGAGTTAGAGAGTAAGGAAGGAAAAAGATAGAAGAGAAAGCTTCCTTCTCTTTCACAGTGCAATACAAGTTTTCTATATCTTGTAGTACTTCCGTTAATTATATTCTCTTACAAGGAAAGCTATCCAACTCCTCGGCGAGTATCGCATTAAAATTTGCACAAGTGGAAGGACATATTGAAAGATGGATATATGCTTACTCTTACGATTCGCAACGTCGTAGAACCGAAAGTAGAATGATCGTTCTCTCATAGCCCCTGAAAGTTATGCACTCTGGTCATATATTCCAGAATGTGATACACTGAAACCTGTTTTCTCACGAAGACAAATATTACAAACTCAAGATGATAACAGTCGGTGGTGATTGGGATCTCTAGTACGTCATTAATGCGAATAGATGTCAAATGGAATACGATACACGATCCTAAATTCCAAACTAAGACGTTTACCCGATGGAGAAAAGGGACACGCTGAAACCACAGCGCAAAAATAGCTTTCTATGATTTTTATTATTGTTATTAGTATGACAGTTATTATTATTAGTAGTTGTTGTTGTAGTAGCAGTATTATTATTATTATTATTATTATTAGTAGTAGTAGTAGTATGATTAGTATTATTAATATGAGCAGTATGATTAGTAAAAATAATAATAATGAGGAAAAGAAGGCAACAAATGTTTGTTGGGCCTGTTAAGTAACCAAGATGTTCGGTTGTCTTGAGTGTACTCTAGCACTGCTATAAAGGCTTTAGAATCCACGAGCATCCATGCCCCAGCCGGGATTCGAATTCAGGACCCTTGATTCGCTGGCTTGATGCCTCAACCCACAGGAACAGAGGTGTGCAAGAAGAAGAAATAGTACAGGACAGGGTTTTTCGACCTGGGGGGTCGCGAAGATAAGCGAAAGAGAGAAATATAATTAGAATCTAATATGGGAAAATATTTTAAAATAATTATTATTTTGAATTTTGTTCTGATAGAAAATTTTTACATATTTGTATTCATGCTGTCAAGAAAAAAAATTGGTCTAATAAACATTTTCAACTGGTGCACAATTGGTTAAAAATCAATTTAAATGAAAGACATACGATATGAAACTAATGAGAACTGCATATTGAAACACCAGAAGAATGCAAATGCACTTTTTTTATCATATGACCTGAAATTAATGGAGTTATGAAGTTTTAAAATTTTCAAACGGCCTCCATATTGAAACAGTATGACGGATCGGATTCGATATTTAAAGTATGAATAAACAGACCTAATTTGGTTTTAATTCATTCGCTTTTAGGGAAGTTACTGTATCCACTATATACAAGAAATGGATTCTACAATTATAGAAATAATAGTGAGATCTCCGCGATAGGTATATTAAAAATCAGACCCAAGCTTATTACAAGCCATAAATTATAAGGGGGTCGCTGGCAAGAGGATGTGATAATATAAGGTTCGTGATCGGAATTAGGTTGAGAACCACTGGTATAAGATTATTATTATTATTATTATTATTATTATTATTATTATTATTATTATTATTATTATTATTATTATTATTATTATTTCTTTGTCGTCTTCTCCGTCTTATTGCCGATCTCATGTTCGTGTTGGTTCAGGCGTCAAGCCAGCGATTCAAGGGTCCAGACTTCAAATCCCGGATGGGTATGGTTATTTGTGGATTTTGAAACCTTTATCTCTGTGCTAGAGGACACTCAAGACGGGCCAAAGTGTTCCGTGACTTAATGGACCCAACAATATAGCCTATTTCTTGTCTTCTCATTATTATCTTTACTCATCATACTGCTCATATTAATAATGGTAATCATACTACTACTACTACTACTACTACTACTACTACTACTACTACTACTACTACTAATAATAATAATAATAATAATAATAATAATAATAATAATAATAATAATAATAATAATAATAGAAAGCCATTTTTTCACTGTGGTTTCAGTGTATCCTTTTTCTGCACCGGGTAAAGGTCTTCGTTTGAAATTTAGGACGTGTATCGTATTCCATTTGACATCTATTCGCATTAATGGCGTACTAGAGATCTCAATCATAACCGACTGTTATCATCTTGAGTTTGTAATATCTGTCTTTGTGAGAAAACAGGTTCCAGTTTATCACATTCTGGCATGTATAACCAGAGTACATAACTTAAAGGGGCTATGGAAGAACGGTAATTCTACTTCCGGTTCTACGACGTTGCAAATCGTAAGAGTATAACAGCGTTTGCACACGTCCCCGGCAATGCCGGATCCGGTTCCGACAATGCCGGCGATGGAGTCGGCGGCAATGTAATCAAATGGTAGCTGGCACACGCTTTCCGACCCGGCAAAAAAGCCGGTGGAACTCCCGGCTCCGGCAAATGCAGCCGGACTAGCCGCCGACATGTCGGTGCCGGCTCCGGCTCCGGCTCCGGTTTTGTCGGCGGCAATGTTTTATTATGCGTAGATGCACACGAAGCCGGCAAAGACGGAGCCGGCTTGTTGATAGGTTTCTTCAATCTAGCTACAGTGAGTGAGTGGCAAGGCGTTGTGTATTCTTGTTTCTTTTCTTGTATTTGGATTTTTTGTTTACTTCAGGTTTTTTGTTATTTTCTTTTTTTCACATCATATGAATATATAATGAAGAATGAAATAATAAAAATGGCTGTGAGGTACCACAGATATAGTGGCTTGCTATTTACATAAATTCTCAGCAAGGGAAATTCGGATCTTGTTTAAATTATCCAACTACGGCAACGCGTAAAGTGAGTTTCACACATGTATGTATGTATATTAATTTGTTATCTTCTACAGCTGAAACTTACTTAAACGATTTAAACAAAGGGGTCGTTGGATTCGTTTTGATAGAGAATATGTCTTAGCATATATGAAGTCATAATTTTTAAAAAATCAACTTGGCGGAAATGAACAAAATGGAGATACGAAGAAATTATGAATCTAGGATAGTTGTCCAGTGCTTATCCTGTTAATTATGCAACCCAGTATGTACGGTATAAATATCCATCATAATCGTAGAAGTAGGCATTTTCAAGCATAACAAAGGTTGTAAATAAAATTAAAGTAAATAAAAACTACAACACAGCTACAGAAAGAACTGAAAATGCACAAACAGAACAAGAAAATTTTCTATTCTTGTGGTTGCATACTGTTGAGTTGAGTTGATTTTAGTTTAGCGTCCCTTTCAGCAGCGAGGCTATATGAGACGTGGACCTACTGATTAACATGGAATCCGAACCACATGAGCTCCCTGGTTGCATACTGTTTTACCTTATAGATCGTAATAAAAATATGTACTCTGTCTTGTCTGGTATTTGTTCCATAGAACGATTGTATACTGAGTGAATAGGCAGCCGCAATGTTGCCTTTGTAGAGATTATTATTATTATTATTATTATTATTATTATTATTATTGTTATTATTATTATTATTATTTTAAATAGCTTGATCTCAGCATGTTTCAATTTTGAGAAATTTAAATAGATGTTAAAATTATGGCAACAAAAGTGAAAAAAAGAGAAAGAAACCAAAAGAAGGCCATATACCTCGTGCGCACACATCCACACACACAAAGAGCAAATATACCTTTGTGTACTAAAGAAAAGATATTTGGGGATTTAGACGTTAATGCTCCTACGTCACTTGATTGACGTAATACAATTAACCTTGTTCTTTGCATTGAGCTATTTCTCAGATATTGAACGACCCTTCCATTTATTCAAGTCAGTCTGTAATATTACACGGCTCTTGAAAACAAAAAATCTGAACAGCGCTGAATATGATTACTAATTCGTTGTACTAAGAAATCGAGCGTTTGTTTAGACATGCGAAAGTAATTAATAAAAAAATTTCGAATCATATGTACGCAGCTTTTCATATAATGTATAAAACGGACTCATGTTATCTCCTTCACGTTCAAACTCAAACTACCTTTCGGGACCGGCATTACCGGGATGTGTGTGCAAAGCAGCGCCGGCACCGACATTGCCGGATCCGGCTCCGGTTTTGCCGGCTGCGTGTGCAAAGCAGCCCCGGTTCCGGTTCCGGCATTGTCGGTGCCGGATCCGGCATTGCCGGGGACGTGTGCAAATACTCTAAGCATATATCCATCTTTCAATATGTCCTTCCACTTGTGCAAATTTCAATGCGATACTCGCCGAGGAGTTGGATAGCTTTCCTTGTTAGTAAACAGCGTATGAGTTACAGGCTACGGAAGGAAAAGTTTCCTTATCTTTACAGTGCAATTCAAGTTTCCTATATCTGGTAGTATTTTGTTTAATTATATTCTTGTAGTAAACAGCGTATGAGTTAGAGGGTAAAAGTTAGAAGAGAAAGCTTCCTTGTCTTTCACAGTGCAATATAGGTGTTCTAGTCAAGAAAGTAAATATTTATACTTTCCACTGAAAGTGTATAAGTATTTATATATAATTATCCAACAAAATGACAAAATACTATACACACATTGTCTTTGTTGTTAGATCAGCGTGGTTTTCCAAATATCCATCCATCTATTAATTACAATATAGAAAGATCATAGAAGAAATTTTAACGTTCCGATAACACGATCATGTCACCTGTTCTGAAACAAGAGAGATCGCGATGGGATGAGGCGGGAATCAAACGACAAAAAAAGCATTCCTGGCAAAATAAAACACTTTCTACTATACAACGACCAGCAGTGCACGGTGATCGTGTCACCACAGTAGACAATAACCACAAACGCAGATGACAAAGGACAATCAATATGTGTTGTGCGTGTAATCCGTGTCGCAGGCGTCTAGGAGTCGTCCCTTTTGGCCTTCGACCAATCAATCAAACTGGGCGCTGAGATCGGTTGGCTGTTTGGTCACAATGGGCATTCCATAAGGGCCAGCCTCTCAGCTAGGAATAGCATGGAAGGAGGAGGGAGGCATCCAGATCTACAAACAATACTACAGGAAATAATTTCTGCATAACGCTTAGGGATACAATGTAATCTTTGATTTTCATACTGTACATACGATAATCAAATTGTTAATGATTTTAGAACAAACTCTGTAAATAGTAAAATATATTATTAAATATCAGAACCTAAAATTCAAATTTCACGTTAGACTTGTTGATCTAAGTGCATGATATATAATGTCATTGTTGAAAAGTGACTATAAATCTCCATCAAAAGTAATCTTATAGTGACGTTTGCACAGTGGCGGATTCACGGGAGGGAGCACTTAGTAAATGTCATAACCCATCCTAACCGGGAACTTTAAGCTAACTGTTAAAGTTCATGCTTTGCAGTCGGGAGGTTATGGGTTCGAATCCAATTGCTACCCATCCAAAATAAAGGTTTACTCGAGTTTTCTTAAGTCGACCAAGCGAATGTTGAGTTGGTGCCTTTAAAGTATAGGCTGAAGTCATAAGCCTACCTCCTTCTTTCTCTTTTCCATTTTTTTCCTTTTTTTTAATGTTTCAGTGTTATTAGACCTCACGGGCGTATCTGGAAGTTCATCATATATCTTCTTCTTTCTTTCCTCAACCATACGTTGGTGGGCAACATGGAAATTTTAAAACTTTTCTCTCCGTTCGGAGAGCTGTTTTACACTTTGATAAGGTCTCTTCTTCGTAGCTGCATTTAGATATTCTATCTTTGGTTTCCCTCTTCCTGGTCTTCCTTCTGCTTTTCTCTCTATCAACACTATGATCCAATTGGAGTGCCGAATAAGATGGCCAAGTATACTGTTTCTTCTTCCTATTATCTTCATGATCTTTCGTCCTGTCCTTCATTAGCATCCTTTAGTACGTTTTCATTCCTTTTCCTTTCGATCCATGATATGTGCAGCATTTTGCACCAACACCATTTCTATATAATTTAACTACTTTATATATATATATATATATATATATATATATATATATATATATATATATATATATATATATATATACTGATTTCAAGAGTTGATTATGATATCATATTGTTATCAACTAGTGGAGTTGCGGTGACTCAGTGGTAGATTCCTCATCTCTAGTGCGTAGGGTCTTTGGTTCGTAGTGTTGCCACCGAAACAAGACGAGAAATAAGGTTTTGTCGTCTCGTCTCTTAAGTGTTGTAAATGGCTTATCTCGTCTCGATTTTCGAAGAATTCTTCTTCGCTATGTTTCTAGTCTCGAATTTGAACATGTACTTGTGGTCTCAATTCTCATCTCGTTTTCGAAACGACACGAGAAATGTCTCGTTCCCTGGGCACTACTGCTATTTCACTGAGCACCACTGCTATTGTTTACCAAAGCTATGTTAATTGTGCCCAAATGGAAGAAATAAATTATATAATATGTCAACATACACTGAGTTAATTTGTTAATGAGCTCCCATAATATTGATTTGAAGAATCTATTTTAGAACCCAAATAATTAATAAATTGATCATATTTTTTTGAATTAGTCCTCTTCGACGATAATTTTATACAATTAAAATGGAATTAATTGTTAAAGGAATATAAGAATGAGATAAAATGAAATTAATATATATGTATTGTAATTTATATACACAAGGGCTATTCGGAAAGCAATAACCTTATATGTAAAGATAGGTAACGGTCCAGGATTCTTTCTTAAATTGTAACCAATTTAAGAAGACCTCTTCGGGAGCCATATATACAACGATATTGTATATCTATTTTGTAATTTCTTCTATTTTTATATCTTGATTTTGGGCAACGGTGCATAAAAATACACAATCTGTCTGTCGTGTATACGTCAGCTATATGTTATATACGTCCATCTGTATGTGAGATTCTTACAGCCTATATACAGGAATTTCTTTCATACAGAAATTACGTTTATTTGGAACACTTATACGGAAAAATACGTATAAAGCATATGTTTTCAGTTATACATTTACTACACGATGTTACATATAGTCGTACATTAAGAGTCTTCATCCCGGCGAAATTAAAATACCGCTAATATTACAGTAATTATGTGATATCTTCAAATAGATAAAAGATAATCGAAATGTGGAACAAGAGGGCCCTAGACAATATTATTTTACATGAGAAAACGTTATCACGACTCACTTATCTGCTTTCGATTTCGAGCCATTTTGAAAATCGGCATTTATTTTCGCGTTTCTAAACAGCTGAAAACGGAAAGCCACTAGGTGACTTGTGATAACGGTACCTCACGCAAAATAATATTGTCTAAGTCGCTCTTGTTCCACATTTCGATTATCTTTTATCTATTTGAAGATATCACATAATTACTGTAAAATTAGCGGTATTTTAATTTCGCCGGGATGAAGACTCTTAAGTCCAAAATATACAGGATTTACGCATGTAATCGCATGTACATACGACACGTATTTTTTTCTCTGTGTATAAATGTAAAGCAAACTCAACTCACTCGCTCAAAAATGATAATCCCACCCTCCTCCTGTCTTAATGTCCTGGCTATGAGCTTGAAAGAAAAGCGTAAGAGGCCTTTATGAAATACGAAAGTGTATTTTAAGGGTATCTCAATAGTTAGAGGAAAAAATACCAAATGTAGAGAAAACACATATCAAATGTGCAGTAGACTGTTGATTCATTGATTAAACTGCATTTATGTTCTCTGTCAGCAGCGAGGTTATGAAACATGAGACGAAAAGTTTGAAAGTGAAAAATGAACAACAATAGTGCATTCGATGTTCTTCTACGGGGAACCGAATTCGGGATCTCATGGAGCAAAAGCACACACACTAGCTATTAGACCAGAGAGCACGCTTGTGCAAGTAGACTATTGTACTGAACTGGGTTGAATCCTGGACATCACTGAAGAGCGTTCGAAAGCTATTAGTAGAATGAGTGTGGAGAGGAGTGGAGAAATCCAATTAGGTTGAATAAAAAATTCTATGAGGGAAAAGGTCTAGATATGAAAGATGGTAAAATTTGGTAAAGACTGGAACTAGTTAAAAAGAGAAAAATAAATTGTTTTCTGTATTTATTTGTGTATAAATTTTCTTCTCAGAGATGTAATGGAAGGTATGTTAGAAGCTAAAAGAGGAAGAGGAAGAAGAAAGCCACAATTAATGAACCATATTATAGAGAGCAACTCTTACGTCAAAGCTAAACGAATTAGTGAAACAACGTTGTGCATGAATATTCTTAAATATAGCAAAGAATCTATCAATTATGACATTTGGTCTAGTATGATACATGCCCATCATCATTATCGTCAGAATTTACGGGTCGCTTGCCGCAAAGTTAGAAGTGTCTTAGCACTATGGTTCTCGCGTAACCTTTTCTATTGTTCTTAGTATGGGAATCCTACATGAAAGTAAACATAAATATTAGTATGGTGCTCATTATGAAGTATGGAAGACAAGTAGATTCAAAATCAACGATCTTTGAAATATTAATCACTCCTTGAAATTTGCGTATTAACCTAAAGAATTTGTTGATCTATGTACAGAAAATCAAATACCATTATAAAAATATCTACAAAAGCAAATGGAATATCACACACATATACACATAAAGTTTTGATGAGATCTTACATGGGTACAGATTCGTTTTCTTTTTATTTACAACAGAGATCAGAATAGTGAAATGGGACAATAAATAAACAGATGCATGTAGAAAAAGAAATAACAATCGAAATGGAACCATCTAGAACACTTTTCACATAGCATCCTCGTATTGTTACCTTGACAGACATTTGTTTTAGGCAAGTCCATTGAAGCAGAGAAAAGAATATCATATTCTTAAATAAGGATACAAATCAGGCCAAGAATTGATCAGGAAATAAAGACATCCACAAGTTTCAATGAGCGACTAGCGACATTGCCTGTCAACGTAAAAACGGAAAATATATAGCTTGTCTTGTTGAAGAAGCAAGTCTATGTCATCGGGAAAAAAGAAGACAACCATGCTACTAACTCGTCTGTGAAGAAAACAACCCCCTCCCCAAAGTATGATCTCACTTTCTTTCTTCCTTGTAGATAACCCCCTTTTCCTCGATTATCCGTTCCTCTAGGCTAAAGCACAAACTTCTCTGGGAATCATTTACATAATGGGTTGCCGTGTGTGCACACCGATCAGCCAATAAAATAGCCCGAGGGTTGACTGCATCACCATGGTGACGTGGTTGAAGGGAAAGACTTGGAGTGTGACAGCTCATCGGCACCCCTTCGCCAACACAACCCCCTCCTTCTCCTCTTTTTGTAACCCCCCCAGAAAAAAAGAAAAGGAAGCAGACATCTTTCTGATCCCTTCTTTTAGTACTTTTTTTTTCATGGATTGGGGGAAATAAAGAAAGAAAAGATTCCGCAAACACACATAAATACAGTAAAGAGCATGCAATGGTATTGAATTCTTATGGAAAGTACACAGTTTGAAGTTGGTATATTGTCATCACAGCTCCCACAAGGAGACGTTATAGAATCTCTTTCGAGATGCTGCGAATCACATCACCAGAAGCGACAACTTTTCCTCCCAAAACGCCTTTTTCTTACAGAACTCCTTCGGAATTTGAAATTTGAATTCCTATTTGGATAGTTCGTACCCGTCCACAATTACCCGTAAAATAGAAGACGTCTTCTCCCATCAAAAGAAAGAAAGCGCAAAAGATATGTCGCAAAAACGAAAAGAAAAAAAATATCATCATAGTTGAGACTACAATGTTTCAATGGTGCCGGTAAGTCTAAGGAAAAAAAGTGCAAATATGGTAAGTGCTTTGTTGACGTAAGCAAGAATGTTTTGAGGTTTCTTGTAGACCATAGCATTTGAGGAAGAATTGTTTCTCTTATAATAAAATACATTTTCAAAGAAATATTGTTTTTCTTATTGACAACGTGACTGTTGACTTTTTTAAAAAGTTAGAAGTCTTTTTAACTTGAAAGCAAGACATAATCAACAATGGAAACCAAAATCAATGCAAAATGATAATAGTATTGTACTGTATAAATTATATTTCTGTTTATGCCTAAGGGACCACTATAGTTTAGCGTTAGTGTAGTCACAGGTTCGATTCCCTGCCAATGCTTCCGAATTTTCGGCATCCACAGAGCGTCGTGAGTTAAATTGCGGAGTCACGTGATTACAAAATGTCACGGCTACTACCCCATGCCATAAGCATCGGCGGACCACCGATGGGCAACTAGCGATCTTTCGCCAAAAATTGGCGACCCTGCAGCAACGATTCACGGCGGCCCCACTTCCGTTTTGAAAATTATACCACCAGCGGCCCACAAGTGGAAGAGACGCGACGAAACGCCAATGAACCACAAAATTATTCCCCCAAAATATGTCAAATCGTCTATATGCGCGATTTGTTTACATTAAGGCGAGTCTAAAAAACGCACCCGGGGGTGGGCATGAACCACTAACCTTATGATTACTATGCGTGTTCTTCCAACTTCGTCACGGAGACTACTAAGTAAACCTCGTTTGTAGAGGGATAAATTGTTGAGGTATTTTTCATTTGGCCAATCAGAGTGCTCCTTTAACCGTATATATATTCGACGATAACCGTTTGGGACCAGATAAAATGTATTCTAATGAGATTTTATAACAAAATGACGCGACTCTTTTCTATAGTTCTCCCACATTCACTTTGTAATGATCGGCGACAGTAGCCATCTAAATCCATACAATTATACGCACTCAAGATTTTTCACTTCATGATGTAGAGGCAGGGGTTACTTTAGGAACAATTCGTTAGGAAAAAATAGTATATATTAATAACTGCAGTCACATGACTGGGCGGTAGCTCGTGTTGGTCCCTTCGTGATTCTCCGCTACCAATCGAAGGAGCGCGGACCAAAGTTAAGTCCTCGCTGCTACGTGGTGGTAACTTCAAAACCCCGACTCTAGACATCTGTTTCGACTTGACGAAACCCTGCCGCCAGTGGCACACTAGCGGCAATCCTTCGACGCGTCTCTATATCGACGATCGACATTTACCGACAATTGGACCACTAGGTGTTGGCGACGTTTACACATGGGGATGAGTTACTTTGGTAAATGTGGTTCAAGGATCGATCCCCAGTTTAGTGTCCCTTGTCAGCACCGATAATATATGAGACATGGATCTATAGTTGAAGATGGAATCGAACGTGAGGGCACATGCTCCAAAGGCATGCGCTGTAGTTACGAGGTCAACAGAGAGATTTATGTAAAGAAATCATTTGACTACATAGAGAATACGGTATAGGTTGATACAGGATAATTAATAAAATGTTAACTTCATATAACGCTAATTTCTTGTCTTTTTCGCAGGATTGGATGCTGATAAAATTGTTACTGAATTGAATATGGGACAAAGACGTAAGAATAAATGGTGGTCTATTAGTTTCGAAAGAGACGACGTTTCACATTAATATCAGTGAACCGATAAACAAACAAATAAGTCATCTGGAGAATTGAGAATACGAAAATAAAATCTTAACTTTAGTACGCAAACCTGAAAAAAAAAATCCGAACATAAATCACTGATGTCCAATGAGTGCAAGTAGACTGATAGGCATGCGCGCCAACCACTTGCGTGCTCCGGGGCTCCGGCACCCACACAAATGATCTTATGGATGCGGTGCACCCACAAGCTTTTTAGTTTGGACCTGGGTTTGATCCCGTTCCTCTTGTGTTTAAGTCAGCTGTATTACTGACTGAGCTAAGGCAGCCCCAACTTACCCTTATAGTACCGGCATATTTTACTTTATCACAGCACAGCCCTTTATGGCAGTGTTCATAAAATATTTTAACTAAAAATAAATCAATCAAATATCCAGACTTCAATGAAAACATATAGGCTACTAACACGTCCCGTCATTGATATCACCCACATAAATTTTCGAAAGTTGGTACCATTGCTGATAGGCCATATTTATTTATTTACTTCATAATGACAGTTACTACTAATGACATTGTACGTTTGGCGGAAACCTATACAGAAGGTAATGAAAATCTTGTTCACAGACTTCTATAGTACTCGCGCCGAGTCGTGAAACTTGGGTTCTAAACCAATCATAGAAATATTTTGCTTGAGCTCCGATACATCGGAAAACTTCGGTACAATTCGTGGAGCCGCTTCCCGAGCGCACACTTGGGGAAACGTCAAACAGCTGAAATTCACCAACAATGTTGCCAAACTTCGAAGACATAGTAAATGAATATTTGAAAAAAGCATTTAAATATTACTAATAATAACACCCCCAACCACTAACTACTGTAACAATAACACGAATAGTAACAACGAAAATATAACGCAATAAAAAGAGAAAAAAAACAATTAACAAAACGGAACTTGGCGCCAATCCGACAACACTGTACTCTCGGGAGATGTTTTCCGTGTAGCGCGAGAGAAGACAGAGACAAAATTTGATGGGTGGGGGTTGACGAATGGAACACACCCTCCCGTTCTATTGGGTGGTGAAATCAGTAGATCTACAAGGTCAAGCTTCACGAGTCGACGCGAATACTGTAGTTCAATTGGCAAATCCTCACAACCGTGGTATGAACATTTGAGATATTGGCTTTAAATAAAAGTCTCAATTGGGCACACATAAGTTATATTTCCTGGATAAGAAAACATGGCTTTTCGAATAGAGGAGAGTGGCTAATATTCTTTAACAAAGCTATGCGAATGCAATGTTAGTATAGTTAAGAACCAATTAAGAGGAATTGGCTAGCAAGGGCACCGCGGATAACTCGAAAAAAATTAGGTTCAAACAAGAAAAAATTCAGCATAAAAACTATGCTTTATTATACAAAAAACAATAAAACTTATAAAATACCTTTGCTCTACGTCTAAATCATTAAAATAAAGAACAGTAAACAAAAAACGCTACTGCACTGTAAACCTGTCAGTCATTTTCGACCTCACTGTAGAGCCTATTGTATTTTCCCAGTTGTTCGCTTGGATTTCTATTTTTAAGGTTCGTAATTAACCCTTCAGTGGCCGCCCGCGGACTCTCACTTCGCGGTGAACAATGAATGTAATTTACTACCAACCAAATCACTCTTCCCAATTCCCGTTTTTCATATCTTACAACAATCAGTTTTTAGCTTATCAGAGTCGAGTTGCATATCAAAACGTGCACCAATGTTGGAAATATTGAATTTTACAATGCAATTTATTTTTATGTTTTACAACATAAAGTATGTATTTGTATGAGGAGTGTCAGTTCTTAGCGACTACTTATGAAAAATAATTGAAAGCACGACTGCAGCGTAAGGTTAATTATTTTCGCGGCACTCGCGGATAATCCGCACCGCAGATCATCTGGGCTTAAAGCTATCGCATTTTGTTTGTTATGTCCATATTTATCTTGACGTAATATTTCCAGGGCAAAAGGTGAGAAGAGAAGGACATGTAACCTTGCCAACACGTTCACCGGACTTTGTCCCGTAAGAAACATGGTCAAGAAAAGTATATGTTACTAATTCACACTATATTTACATTTTCCCAGAATGTATTACAGATATCATTGCAATGAATTAGAATTTAGCATCCCTTTCTAGCAGCGAGGCTATACGAAACGTGAACTTATAGCTTAACATGGGATCTGAACCATCTGATCTTTCACCTGGAATCAAACACGGGACTTCCACGCTGAAGGAGTATAGGCTAACCTTATAGTCACGAGAGAGTTATAGTCTGGAGGAAATCTATCGAAACTAAAAATTTCAGTATGTCTAATGTTTCTCGGTGGCTTTTACCTAATTTGAGGGTGCTGAATCTGAATCTGCCGGGTGTACAAATGTACATCTTGAGCGTTTCGAGTAATTCAAGATGGCGGCCAAGATGGCGGCTGTAAAATTGATAGGAATATTTTTGTATATTTTATCAAGATGGGTATCAAATTATATGTTTTTTGGGTTGCAGATTTCAATAATAATGTCAAAAATGTTATGAAATTGATACAAATCGAGGTATTCAATATGGCACCCAGTATGGCGGCCGTAAAATTGACAAGAATATTTTTGGAGTATTGTATCGACATGGGTATCAAATTATATGTTTTTTGGGTTGCAGATTTCAATAGTTACTTCAAAAACCTTATGAAATTGATAGAAATCAATATATTCAATATGGAATATTCAGATTCGCGACCCTCGAGCTAGGTACATACTTAGAACAATATCTGATTCACTGAAATTTTGGATTGGGTGTTGATGCTTTCTTCGTCACCGCAACTCACCTTGTTTGGCGCTCCAGAACAATTTTTCCCACATTTTGGGCTTCTCTATATTTATTTACAAAACCATTCCTTTCTGTGTGCTAAAGAAAACAAACAACACAAGCTTAGGTTTGAAGATTCTCTTATATTTTTTCCTGAACGTTTTCTTAATCAAGAATTATGTTGCTGGCCACATTAATGCGAAATATGTAAATTTACAATACAAAATGCCGATGTTTCTATGTTATTCCGCAACAAAATAATAAATATCACAGATCAGTCACTTGTCAGTCTTCGTCAGAAGAAGTATCCATGTTTTCGTCTTCTAGATTCCTAGTATTTTGACGTGTGAAGATATTCTGGCATCGTTTAGAAGCTCCACAATTGCAGAAGTCAGTGCAACTATTATGATTTGCCACACAGCCACAACGTCCTTTACACATGTTTTCAGAAGAACAGCCACAACTCACCATCTTCAAGATGTCTTTCGGTGCCATCACAGTTCCCGGTGGTACAGTAACTGGTTCCAATATTTTGTTCAACTCATCACGATACCACCCAAAATGTGTCGGATCCATGTCTGGTGGGTCTGGTTTATCTGCTTGTTTCCAAATACAAGCCTGGAAATGAGTTATTTTTACATTTTCAGAGAATGCCTCCGTAGTTGGTGGCAAGCTCTTCAATTTCGGGATATGTAAGGCAGGCTTCTTTGACAATTTCTTCAGCCAGACATCACTTCTGACATCAGACATTGTAGGGCCAGTTATCCTACTACTATAGCAAGAAGCTATAAACTCAGTTGCGTCCTGAATCACATCTTCAAGTAGTGATGTCTTATTTCCTAGCTTTTGAAGCTCCTTCTCACTTTGTAGTACTTTCATTGCCTTCTGCTTTCCAATGCCATAAAGAGTAGGAACTGTATCGCAGCCAGAAAGAGAATGACGTGCTAGTAAGTTTGAAACAATATCACAGTGTTTGGACACAGACAATCCAATGTCAATAACTCCTCTATGATTTTGAGTTGCCTGCATAAAAATGTTACAAGTAAGTTTTTGTGTGTGGTATTGCTGCATCAGGAGGAGAAGAACATCCGTGTTATCACTAATTACATTTATTGTACAATTTCTGTCCAGCTGATTGGCTACCATCACTACTTGTGTGATAATTATGACATCAGCCTCTTCGTGAGTGTTTTTAGTATCTGGACGTTCCTTGATCAGCAGTTATTTCTGTTGTAACATCTTCTGGTCCAGTGATGAATAGGCTCTTGGTGGAATATGATGGCAACTCTTCTGTCATTAGATACTTGCAGATCAGCTGTACTAGTTGTACCTTATTCTTCGTAACATTCGGCACAACTTGTTGGGAGGGCAAGAACGTGTTGAAAGACAATTTATGATACCTGCTACATGTTGATCCTGTTCTGACGCTTCGTATTCCTCCTTTGGTGCTATACTCCTTATATTAGTCAAATATCAGGCACACGTTGCATTTGTTCAATTTTTCAAGCACATATGACCGATACAATTTTATGAAGTCAAGAAAAGTTCCGTTAGATGGCCAGTTGATCACTCACAAAACAGCACAACCATCAAGTGTGATAGCATCTTCGTGCTTGTACGATCTCATAGACTTCTCTACTTGTAATATTTGTTTCAGTTTTGACTTACTTTTGCAGAAACTGGGAGTCCCACATTCATCAAACAAAGATGTGGGGACAGCGGGAAGCTCATATAAAATAACTCCTTTAGCATCAATATCTCTTGTAGATGTGAGACACATTGTACGCGTGTACAAGAGTTCTGTGTCAATGACACCAATACTAGCTGTTCTTTTGACGTCATCGCAGGAAACATTACGAAGCGTTGCTTAGATTGGATCGTGAAAACCAGTTGGTAGTTTTTCTTCGTAAGAACACAACGCCTTCTCACCTATCTCAACAGCATTATCAACATTCACTTTCTGGGAACAAATTTTCCCACTCACAATATTCACAATAGTTTTTGGGTGATCATCGGTCTTCAGAGGATCTATACAATAAGACAGCTTTTCCTTTAACTTAATTCGGTCTGCAGCATCTCCTTTTACTCGAGATGGCATTCCTTCCTTATGCTTAGTTATTTCCATATTTCGTCCAGCATCTCTCATGACATAAATGTCATTTACTAAACGACTGCAGGTGTGAAGGCTGAAAGCCCATCGCTTCATTGCTGATAGATTTAGTGTAAGTCCGATTTTTCCTCCTGGTCCATGGCCATAACACATAAATGTATTCTCAATGAACATGTCTGACCATATAGCATTTCAGATACCTGGTTTGTGACGCAGAACATGTTCGCCTTTCATAAATCGTTCTAGTATTTCACTTGCAAGTATCTCTTATTTTGTTTCGGAGATATTTTTCCTAAATTCTATGAAAATGCTGCCATCTGTGAGCACAAAATTAAGGTTTTATTATTTATTATTACTCATGTCAGTAAATATTTTTTCAAAAATAGGTTTCAGAAATGACAACATAAACTTCTTTTGCAGCCGCCATATTGGGCGCCATATTGAATATCTCGATTTGTATCAATTTCATAACATTTTTGACTTTATTATTGGAATCTGCAACCCAAAAAACATATACTTTGATACCCATCTTGATAAAATATACAAAAATATTCCTGTCACTTTTACAGCCGCCATATTGGCCGCCATCTTGAATTACTCAAAATGCTCAAGGTGTACATTTGTACACCCGGCAGATTCAGCTTCAGCACCCTCAAATGAACTAAAAACCGCTGAAAAACATTAGACATACTGAAATTTTTGGTTTGGTCCAAAAGTAGGGTTTTTCCTCCAGACTATTATCATGGCAATGAAAATGACCAAAAATGTGCTTTGGGGTTAATCAGAGCACATGAAACAGGTTTAAAAATGTATTCTTCTTTGCAACGGGACATACATTCTATTTTCCAATGGCGTGAATCAAAAAATTGCTGTTAAATATTAAAAAATGTAAAGTACTATCATACACTAGGAAAATGAACTATGTGCGCAACGTATATACTATTAATCAAACGCCAATTGAGAGAGTGGATTATGTTAGTGATCTTGGAGTCACTCTGCAATCAAACCTATCATTCGATGTTCATGTCAACAGAGTAGTTTTTGAGGCCTTTAGGAACCTTGGCTTTGTGATGAGATTAGGAAGCGATTTTTTCTAACACTAATGTCCTCAAAACAATATACATTGCCTATGTAAGGTCTAAGGTGGAATATCTAGCAATGATATGGGGTTATAATAGTAAGAAATGTAAACAAAATCGAAGACATTCAAAATTTTGTGCGCTTTTCAACATAGATATAAAAAAAACAGAGAGATATCCGAAGTTTGAGAACTACGAAGGTCTTCGAAGCAAATATTCATTACAATTACTTGAAAGCAGGAGAAGTCATGTCATTTTATCTTTCTTACATAAAATAATTCATAGTACAGTAGATTCAGAATATTTGTTATCAGTAATCAAAATTCACGTCCCAGATGGAGCAACGAGACCCCATAATGGCATATGCCATCTCTCAGCGCAAACAACTAATGCATTGGATGTATCGCGTGTCAGAAAAGTTTGTTTATTGAAAACAAGATGTCATGTTGGTACCCGGAGACATTTTTAGTTATAGACAAAATTTTATTCTCAATAAAAGAAATATATATCGTCTTATGTGTATTTTAAAGTATTTTGCTATTGGATTATTATGCTATCATTTATCAGTATTTTAAAGTACAATATCATGATGGAAAACTGTAATTAGGCATTTGCATTTTGTTTTCTAAAATAAATAAATACATGCCGAAATGATTACAAAATGAAAAACACCAACATCAAACAAGAGACACAGTGAAGTATCATCAGTGTAGCAATACTTGATACAATTTTACCAAATTCAGCCCTTTTTGTCATTTATCGGCCCATTGGTAGCACGCTGTCATTTTTAGTTCTTTTGTGAAAAAGTTCGTACAATTCTACCCAATTCAGCACCTTTAACAAGTACTTGTCACATTTTCAAGAATTTTATATATTTTTTCATGGCAATAATACCATTTTAGTTTATTAGTCACTTTGATATAGATGCGTGTTTGGTTTCCTTACAGTACATACCGAAGATGATAACTGTTTTTCCTTTTAATTTCCAGCTTCTGTTATACTTGCTACGTGCGAGAAAAATTTCATCAACTTCCACGGTTGTTCGGGGTCCTCCAATTTGGTTGGTATTAGAAAATAATTTTTAAACAGAGCGCTTTATTGATTTGGACTCTTGCAAGAAGGGGCGGGGGTGTTCTAGAATTTTATCCCTCTTTTAGTTTTGTGTTATAGAGCCATGTATTACACTGGTATAAAATAATGAATTCAGCCCTTTTTGTTTCACTTTGGTACTATTTTTCAGCCCACTCTACAGCTAGGACTGTGGCAACACTGAGTATCATATAGTACTAACATGTTAGATCACTCTGTATAAAACACTGTTTACAATTGATGGAGAGAGTTGACAATATTGACTACAGTAGGCACTACCCAAGTGGACATTGATTCAATCCCAGATCATGTGAGTTTGTGGTGGACAACACCGTGCTCACGGATTTTCTCCCAGGTCTTCCCTTTCCATCTAATTCATTGCTTTTTTTTCATATTCACTAACTTTCTTTCATCTTTCGTCTTCTGTAGTCTTAAAAAAAATTAGAATAAACTGTATATTTAGCAATATAGAAAAATATTAAATATAACTTTCTAAAGGTAAACTATAAAACCATCATTCCTAAAATATGGATAAATGAAAACATTAGAATGATAAATTATAAATCTAGTTACAAACATACAGTATTTTGATTTTATTGTTAACTGAACATTAACTTTAGTTTTGGTTGCAGGTGCACTGACAAAACTCACACCTCTTTTCTGTTTAAATGTCAAAACATCGAAAACGTCTATGTGAAACACTGCCTCTCCAGTGTGACACAGTTGAGGAAAGAAAAGTAACACCATGCCACACTAGCAAATCAATTCATCGTCAACGTACTTGGTCACACACACACACACACAGAATATGTCTATATACGTGTGTGTATGTGTGTGAATAGATGGATCGGGGATCGGTTTCCATTTACCATCTGACAACATTTAGAGCGCACAAACTGCCACGGGTTTGGTCATTCACTTGTCTGTCACTCTGTCCAGACTCTCGCTAACCTAAGACATTTACATAACTGCCACTCACCCCTCTTACCACCCCGATATAGCGCCCTCAACAGTCTACCCTTCAGGCCATGCCATGTCCGCCGAAAAATAAAAAATCAACGCTGATTCCATCGACACAAACGCAAGCATACATATATATATACATGCATACATATAGGAATTCCAATAAACTGGACGCATTCTATATCCAAGCCCCTATCATCCTGTCTTCCGTGTTGAAATTCAAAATTATGAAACTTGACGTGGAATATGAGCAAAGGGTGCTCTCAAGGAAAAGGGGGACAGAGAGGGTAGAAGCGGGGAAAGGACGAGAACTTTTCATGCACTTACCCTTCTGTTTCAACCCCCCTTGTCTCCTCCCCCTTAAGATTTTTTTTTCAGCTCTCCTGTTTCTATCTCTCGCCGCCCGTCGAAGCTTGGTCACTGTGACTCATGCTAGGCAATACATCAATGTCAGCTTTGTGGTCAAATGGAGTTTGGCTGCCACAGAGAGATGGGGTATAAAAAGGTATTCTTTATATATATATATATATATATATATATATATATATATATATATATATATATATATATCAAGAATACAATTTTGTGTGTGTGTGTGTGCGCGTTCATTCAAATTTGTAACGGAGCTGGAATAGTAGCAAAGGGACGTGGTATATTCTATGTTGCAGATGGTACGATTTTTTTTTCAAGGTTATGTTTTTGTCAGACCATATTTCCTCGTTTCTACCTACACATATGTTGTTTATCGGCTTACTAGCTACGGACGCCCGCTTAACTTTTATGTGTTTGGCGACTCTTCGTGGTAGCATTCTGCCCTTGTGGTGACGTGTTAAATTGTCATTATAAACAAAAGTCTAATAGAAAACTGTAGGCAATTGAAAGCAATGGCGCCGATTTCTGTATAACTTTTTCTGGGGGCGGCGAAGGTATATTCTGATTTATCAATTATCACCTTACAAGACATCAGGAAGGATTTTTTTTTTTTTAACAAATACGCAGCCCAAGCAATTTTCAAGGAGATCTGGCCTCCCTCGACCCTCTCAGAATTGTCGCCCATGTTTGAAAGGACGATAAGTTCAGAAAAAATAAGTGTTTCTTTTGGTACGTGAGCTCTGTTAACCTGAAAATTTCCTAAGACAATAGTAGCTCCAATGACGATCGTCAGGAAATTATTTAAAAAAAAGAAAAGAAAGAAAGAAAGAAAGAAGTGCACTGCTTGTTTTCATTGAAGTTTAATGGACGCTTTAGTGCTCAAAGTTATTGCAAGTGATAATAATTCGATAACTAGTTTGGTGGTCAGCTATCTCAGGTGATAATAATTCAATAACCATTTTGATAGTAAGTTATCTCAGGTTATGATAATTCGATAATCATTTTGGTGGTCAGTTATCTCAAGCGATAATAATTCGATAACCATTTTGGTGGTCAATATCTCAAGTGATGATAATTCGATAACGACTCTCGATATCAATCATCTCAGGTAATAATAATTCGATAACGACTTTTGTGGTTAAGTATCTAGGTGATAATAGCTTAAAAACCACTTTGGTGGTGAATTACTCAGGCGATATAATAATTCGATAACCACTTTTCGTAATGCACTGTCTCACAAGGGAGGTATGCGAACTGTGACAGCTAGATGTTTATGAAAATTGGTACCCTGACTAATTCTGGATCGCTAATCATCGTGGTGATAGTCACTGGGTGTGGAAATGCCTTGTTTATTCGCTACGTATAATATATACGCCAAGCAGTGACCGAGTGGGGCTGTGCCGAGTTATACTCCAACAACGCCGGAAAAAGGCAGAAAATGAAAAATGTATGCAAATAACCTGATACCTATGGAAGGGGGGGGGAACAGGTGACCAAGAACATTGCAGTAGTGTTACACAAAAGTGTTGCCATCCCAACACAAACTTACAATTTAGCAAATAGAACGTGTACCATTTTATAGCATTATAACAATTCGCATAAAACTTGAAAGACAATAAGCAAAAGGTGGATTATCACTGTTGCTAAATAAGGGAGATATGATGCTGTAAAGCTGAGGAATAATAGGGTTTGTACAATGAAACGAACAAATGTACAACAAACAACAAGACTGTAGTAGGAACTAATGTACAGTAGGGAGTAAACTACAGTATGCGCAGCATCCAGTGACTAACAGGCTAAATACAGGATTCACCCAAAAGGGGCACATGTTAGAATAGCCGTTGAAAGAAGCCACATAACGCTGAAATGTGAACAACAAGTCTTCCTGTAACGCAGCAGTTCCAATGGCGTTTGTGTAGAACCCGAGAGCTAGAAAACGAACTGTCCTGGGGTTGCAACACTGCATAAAATTCTGGATGCCTTCCAAACCACAGGAACGATGGTGTAACGCCTGAAAAGAATACAGAAAAGCTGTGGCAGAAAAGATAACAAACCTGTGACAAGAAAGTACGTCAGAAGCGATTCGCATAGATTGATGACCTGTGATGGGTGTCAGTCCACAGAAAAGGAAACGTAAGCATGTGAGACAGAGATGAAAATAAAACACATTGGTTTCAGATTACCAGTAATATACAAGAGTAAAATATTTTAACATAATACGCCAATACATACAACAAAGTAGCCATAGATAGTATGGCAAAATACGTACATTTCTCGCCCTAGCCGCACACTCGATATGACATATAAAACCTGTTAGTCAATGGATGCTGTGTGTGCTGTGGTTTGGTCCCTACTGTACATTTGTTTCTTCTGCAGTCTTGTTGTTGTTGTACATTTGTTCGTTTCATTGTACGGACCCCATAATTTCTCAACTTTAGAGCATTGTATCTCCCTTATTTGGCAACAATGATAACCCACTTTTTGCTGATCTTCTTTTACGTTTTATGCCAATTGTTTTAATGTCATAAAATGGTATACGTTCTATTTGAAAAACTATAAGTTTGTGTTGGGATGGCAACACTGCTTGTGTGACTACTGCCGTGTTCTTGGTCACCTGTCCCCCTCCCGTAGGTATCAGGTTACCTACATACATTTTTCATTTTTTGCTTTTTTCCGAAATTTTTGGGGTATAGCTGGGCATAGCCTCACCCGGTCACTGCTTGGTATATGTATTATACGTACTGGGTAAACAAGGCATTTCCGCACCGACTGACTATCACCACGATGATTAGCTATCCAAAATTAGTCAGCGTACCAATTTTCATAAATATCTAGCTGTCATGGTTTGCATACGTCCCTTGTCAGTCGATGATAATTCCATAGCCAAAGTGCCACAATTCTAGGAGTAATGGAAAAGTGTTGTATTTGTAAGTATTTTAATTTCTCTAATTATTATTGACTTCAGAGCCTTTTGTTTCAATGCCCTTTCAAAGTAATGGGGCAAGAGATTAAAAAAATGGTTCTGGCTAAAGGATACAGATGAATGCAAGTGAACGATCGTACAAAAATCCATAGGGTGTCCAAGCCAGAGATTGCAGCGTGTACTTGGACTTTTCCTTGTAATGATTTGGAGAGAAGCAATAATTCACTACATAGGCCTATGTAAGTTGAATGCAAACACATCAACAAACTTATTTTGTCTTCAGAAAAGTTCTTTTATTCATTTGACTAAAGGTTACATATATTGATTCTTTTTGACTCTTATTGTTATATACCTATTATCTTAGCAACCATTATAACAAAAATTAAATTTCGCCTGGTGCTGAAAATATAACATTCATAGACAATATCAAGCAAAGTTGGCCATTTTCGAATCGAGGCTTACACAGTCTGGCATGGGCTCTTGATCACTATATTTAATATAATCAATTAGAGCGTGATCAATCTCACTATAATCAATGACCGTGTGATCAGTCTCACTATAATCAATGAGCGTGTGATCAGTCTCGTTATAATCAATGAGCGCGTGATCAGTCTCACTATAACCAATGAGCGCGTGATCAGTCTCACTATAATTAATGATCGCATGATCAGTCTGACTTTAATCAACGAGCAGGTGATCAATCTCACTATAATCAATGTGTATATGATTAGTCTCACTATAATCAATGAGAACGTGATCAGCCTCACTATAATCAATGAGCACGTGATCAGTCTCACTATAACCAATGAGCGCGTGATCAGTCTCACTATAACCAATGAGCGCGTGATCAGTCTCACTATAACCAATGAGCGCGTGATCAGTCTCACTATAACCAATGAGCGCGTGATCAGTCTTACTATAATTAATGAGCGTGTAATCAACCTCACTATAATCAATGAGAGTGTGATCAATCTTACTACAATCAATGAGTACGTGATTAGTCTCACTAAATTAATGAGCGTGTGATCAGTTTTACTATAAGCAATGAGAACGTGATTAGTCCCATTATAATCAATGAGCATGTGCTCAGTCTCATTATAATCAATTAGCGTGTTTCCAGTTTCATTATAATCAATAAGCGCATGATCAGTCTCATTATAATCAATGAGCATATGATCAATCTCACTATAATCAATGAGCAGTTATCAATTTCACTATAATCAATGAGCGTGTTTCCAGTTTCATTATAATCAATAAACGCATGATCAGTCTCATTATAATCAATGAGCATATGATCAATCTCACTATAATCAATGAGCGGTTATCAATTTCATTATAATCAATGAGCGTGTGATCAATTTCACTATAATCAATGAGCGTGTGATCAATTTCACTATAATCAATGAGCGTGTGGTCAATTTCACTATAATCAATGAGGTTCAAGTTTACTAGTCTCAATGGGGCTCGCGCCGTTCAATCTCGCTTGATCTCGAACTCTCTAGCCTCCACGATCTTGAGCTTAAAACGTTATTAAGATCTCGCTCGCTATGAGCTCATACCCGCTCTAAACTCGGGAAAAATTTATCAAGAGAAGATTAGTTACTTTCCTTGAACAAAACCAATCCTTTACTTTTAATTAATATGATTCTCTTTCAAATGAAATGTAATGAAATCTTTCAGTTTAACGTCCCCAAATTATGCCCTTTAGGCTAAGGGAAATTATGATTAAGGCAAGTGAATAATGACAGATTAATTGGTGGAATGAGAAGGTGGAAGATAACATAAGTATCCCGAGAAAACTCACGGATACTATGTTGTTCATCACAAACTTCCCTGGCCGGTTATGGAACCAGAGACCCCACACACTAGAGCTATGCACTCTACCACTGAACCATTGTGCCCTCATGCTTGAAAGGGAAAGTAAGACAGGGGTGCCCACAAGGGGGGGGCTATGACGCAAACTGCGTCATTGAAATATTTGGGGGGGGTTAAAATCTATATAAATATGTTTGATGAGGGGAGGTAACATTAATCGAAAAGAAGATTTTTTCATGGAAGAACACCTACGGATAGGCAATTGGGGGGGGGGTGCGTCATAGACATAAGGGGGGGCACTACTGAGTAAGAATATCCCTCTCGTTGATTTTTTCTTTTAAAAAACATCAGTAAATCACATTTTTTTTAAAACGTAAAGACTAATCAACATCCTCTTTTAGCAATTGGAGTTCCTAGGTTCGAATCCCACTTCAGCTATCCTGGTTTAATCACAGTTCCTCGATGAAATTGCTCCATTGGTTAATTTATTATAAGCCTTCATTGTCTCGCTTCGAAAATATAATTTCGTGCTTGTTTTTCTAATATATTATCCTCGTAATTATTTTAATGAAGAAATAAATTGTTACCTCATTTTCAAGTACAACAGCACTGTTGCCAGTTCCTGGAAAACTTCACTTCCTTATGAAAAAAAAATGTGCTAGCGCCTGTGCCAAACATCACACTTTTCTGTCATTTGTGTCTGTTTCTCCTGGGTCATTTCTTTTGTTTTTGAAGAAAGCCGACGTTCCACTACACTCTTCCACCTGTCAAGGTGCATTCGTACGGAGTTAGTTTCGAGTACATCCCTCTTACCTCGTATCCCAATTCCATTTTTCGTTTTTTTTTTTTTTTCAGTTCCACCTGCTCAACAATCTAGAGACACTTTTCCTCCAGTGGTAATCTTTGACCTTCCAGCAATAATTATGTCGCAAACTGAAGTTTCAAAGTAACCCCAATTTACCTTGCGTATCCCCCAATTTAAGTCGACTAAGAGTAATGACTTTGAAGAGACAGCATCGGAGCGGAGAGACTCTTCAGCTACAATACGAAACGTTCTTCCAATAGACCACCCTTACAGCTAACACAATGTTATGCATATATATATTTTTCTCTTTTCCTTAAAAAGAAAAAAAAATACAACATAAACAGAATGTACTTGAAATATATTCTGTTACGAAATATTTTACACTCGTGATTAATTTCAATGGATTTAAAAGTAAAAAAAAACGACAAACTTAATTATTCAGCAAATAGAATCATATGTTTCTAGTTACCATCCGTCGTAGAAAGGCGAATTGGATTAGACATATCTTGCGAAGAAATTGTTTTCTTCTTACCGCTATAGAAGGAAAGATGGAAGGTAAGTGAGGAATAGGAAGAAGAAGAACACAAGTGATCAACGATTTGAAAAATAGAAAAAAATATATTGGGGGTTAAAAGAGGAAGCTGAAAAACGAAAAACGTAGAAGAAACATTTCCAGGCCCAAGATTAAAATCAAGAAAAAAAAAAACTCATTATTCTCAGGACCTGCCAAAAGGCAGAATACTTAATAATAGTGATAATAATAATAATAATAATAATAATAACAATAATAATAATAATAATAATAATAATAATAATAATAATAATAATAAATGAAGTTCCTATGTTACGGTCAGTACTTCATGTATGATATAGGTGTGTATATACCTATAGCCGCTCTTTTAAATATCCTTTTACTATAGGTAACCAACATTTCTTTGCTACTGTGCAGGTTGCATATTAGTTAGGAAGTTCTATAGATTTTAAACATAACATGGATAACCACTCTTCTACATATCGTTTTTATTATAGACAACCAACATTTCTTTGCTAATGTGCAGGTTGCATAAAAGCTAGGGAATGCTATTGATTTTAAACGGGAAATAGATAGACACCAATAGAGTCACGGTTTTCCCTACCAGCGTTAACTGATTGATTCCGTTAACGAATTAGGTCTAGATAATAGCCTAGCTGAAAATGTGAAAAATAGAATTGAAAAATGTGCTTTCAAGCAAGAGTTATTGTGCGGAGTAACGGACGGATTAAGTCACTATTACCCATAACAAAAATTTTAAAGGATTGATTCCGATAAACGAAGTCGGCCGAGGTAACCGTTCTAGCTGTTTATTGAAAGAAACCAATTTTGTAAATTTGCTTTCATTCAAGAGAGATCGTGTGAAGTAATGTAGTGCATACTAACATTACAATCTTATAAGGTCTGCTAGTGTGATCCTAACAACACTACAATCTTATAAGGCCTACTAGCGTTATCCTAATAACATTACAAGCTTATAAGGTCCACTTACGTGATCCTAATAGCATTACATTCTTATAACGCTCACTAGCGTGATCCTAATAACATTACATTCTTATAACGCGCACTAGCGTGATTCAAATAACATTACAATCTTATAAGGCCCACTAGCGTGATCCTAATAACATTACAATCTTTTAATGCCCACTAGCGTGATCCTAATATCCTTACAATCTTATAAGGTCCACTTACGTGATCCTAATAGCATTACATTCTTATAACGCTCACTAGCGTGATCCTAATAACATTACAATCTTATAATGCCCACTAGCGTGATCCTAATAACATTAGAATATTTTAAGTCTACTAGCGTGATCCTAATAACATTATATTCTGATAATGTCCATTAGCGTGATCCTAATAACATTACAATCTTGTGAGGTCTACTAGCGTGATCCTAATAATATTACATTCTGACAATGTCCACTAGCGTGATCCTAATAACATTACAATATTGTGAGGTCTACTAGCGTGTTCCTAATAACATTACAATCCTATATGCTCCCCTATAGTTGAAAAATATTTTTTTTCTAAAAGAATGACTATTCTCATTCAAGATTTCTCCCCAAAATTATTGTTACCCTTCGTTCAAATTGAGAAGCAGTGGACATATTGATTTGCAGTTTCTCACTTATGACAAAGACGCAATTGTTGAGATTTTAAATTTTTCCCCATTGCTATTTGAAGTTATTTTCCTTCCATGTTTTAATGTTCATGTTTTTATGTATGTAAAGCACAATATGAAATTCATATCAATTATATAAAATTTGTTAAATATTCAAATGTTTTTTTTCTCTTAAATGTTAATATGATATTACTGGAAATAAATGGTCGGATAATCTAAATTTTGTAGTACGTAAAGGGTGGGAAAAGCGCCAGTTTCCGATACGGAAATTAAATGTATTCTAATTAAAAGGTACAGTATCACGAACCATTTAATTAAGACTAGAGAGCAAAAATTTTTGCTGTACCAGAATCACAATTAAAGACAATGGTTATAACAGTGTAACACACTTCAAACCTACAATTAGAATTGTAGAGGACTCCAGTTGAATTCAAAAGACACCTTATCATTAAATATAGAAGGTTTTTTTAAATGCCAATGTCGAAATCTTTGTGCTGTAGATATTTAATATTCATTTATGGAAATTATATAGGTGTAATTGCTGATACAGTTTATCTGTAAGGATCAGTGAGACAAATGAAGCTTCACCGAACGCAGTAGAAGGACAGAAGTACCTATAAGTCAATTCTTACCACCATCAGCAGCACTCTTTTCCCATTATGATAAATCGGTGTTGGTAGTGTAACACTTTAATGCAGCTCTCTTGGAGACTAGATAAGTGATGTAGGGATGACCTAAACTAGCCAATTTCAAACGTTGTGCCCCGAAATCACTGGCATGCCGGGAGAAAGTGAATGCTTTATAGATAAGTTTATTACGGGCATTTATATCCTTCTGAACGTAACGATAAGTTTATTACGCGTATTAATATCTTTCAGAATGTAACGATAAGTTTATTACAAGTTTTTATATCTTTGAAAACGTAACGATAAGTTTATTAAGCATATTTATATCTTTCAGAATGTAACGATAAGTTTATTACAAGTTTTTATATCTTTGGAAACGTAACGATAAGTTTATTACGCGTATTTATATCTTTCAAAATGTAACGATAAGTTTGTTACAAGTTTTTATATCTTTGAAAACGTAACGATATGTTTATTACGCGTATTTATATCTTTTAGAATGTAATGATAAGTTTATTACAAGTTTTTATATCTTTGAAAACGTAACGATAAGTTTATTACGCGTATTTATATCTTTCAGAATGTAACGATAAGTTTTTTACAAGTTTTTATATCTTTGAAAACGTAACGATAAGTTTATTACGCGTATTTACCGTATTTTACAGACTATAAGACGCACCATAATTTTTAAGCAAGTTTTACTGTAATAATTTTACAATTTTTATTATTAGATTCCACGTTTGGTGAGAAGTGATGTCTCGTCGTAAGTGAGTTGGCGCTGCCATCGGTTTTCGAGCGTGACGTCATGGGTTGTCGACTAACAGATCGACTGGTTAGTTCCGTCGTCGCATGTTAGAGGCGCTTGGGTTCGCCTTGTTTCCAGTTTTCCGCAGAGTTTATGGTCTGTATATTCTAGTCTGTGGTTCTGGATTTGTGATGGCGGGGCGGGAGGAAGACAGTGTTAGCAAGCTTGTGAATCCCCGCAACTCACGTTCATCGCATCGGTGCACTGCTGCTGCCAGTTGAATCAAATGTTGCAAGATAAAGATAGGTTTCCCACGGCATATATGGCCATTTTAAAAACTGACGGGAATTTTAAATTAAACCTGGACATTTTTATATTAATTTCGAGTATAAGACGCACCTGAATTTTGGAGGCAATTTTTTCGAAGAAAAAAGTGCGTCTTATAATCCGTAACATACGGTATATCTTTTGGAACGTAACAATAAATTTATTATGCGTATTTTTATCTTTCTCAACGTAGCGATACGTTTATTATGCGTATTTACGTCTTTCAGAACATAACAATAAGTTTATTACGCGTATTTATGTTCTTCAGAACGTAACGATAAGTTTATTACGCCTATTTATGTCTTCCAAAAAATGACAATAACTACTGTTCGTTATTTGATACTCAGATAGTTGCAAATTCCGAAGATAATATTTCTTTACGATCATAAATACTCACTGTCAGTAACTTGGCATTATCAATGCAATAGAAACAAGTTAAATAGTTATAGGTGTCTTTAGGGTGTTAAATTACACAGTTAATGGGCCAAAAACTGACATATAGCTACAGTATATAGAAAAAGGCTGGTCTATGCTCTGAAGCATGATGGTCTATCCTGCTGCCAACTCCACTGGATTCAGTCCCGGGGTTCGTTTTCGGAGACCCGTGAATAGTATGTCTCATTCTTTATAACCTTAGTGTCAGGGGCGGATCCAGGACAGACTTGTGGCGGAGCGGTGGATTGTAATACTGCTACTTAGAACTACTTTTAAGAGCCCCAAACTCTGTTTTATTTATATATAAAATAAGAAAATTTCCTCTTGAGGGGGGGAGCGATCGCCCCGATCGCCCCCCTGGATCCGCCACTGCTTCGTGTTGTGTAAGAACGCAAAACAGAAAAAAATAACTTCTGCAAAGCATTGTAATAACAGGCAACAAATGCTTCTGTTGTAGTAAGAACATTTAGTGAATGCACAGCGACAAAATGTCATTCTACTCGTACTAAAAACTAATACATACTCATGTTACAGGTTTAATGCAGCACACATAAGGACTACACGGGTATTGCAGAGGGGACGCGGTGGCTCAGTCGTAGAGCGTTCACCTCCGGTGCTTGGGGTCCCTGGTTCGATCCCAGCTCGCGCCGTGTAAACTTTATGGTGGACAAACATCGTGCTCGTGGGTTTTCTCGGGGTTCTCCCGTTTCCTCCCACTTTCTTCATTCCACCATTTCACTCATCTCTCATCATCACCGTCTTCTTTAGCCTAGCCGGCATAACCGTGGGACGTAAAACTTAAAAGATTTCATTTAATTTCAGATCAAGTAGTATATTTAATCATACTAGTGAGCAGAAACAAACTCAGTGTGCGTACACAACAAGCAAAACAATGACCTCCCAGACAGCACAATGCACGTACAGTATCCGTATAGTACATGTACAATTGCACGGATGCAACATGTGCATCATCTGTATAAATGCACGCCTGTACATGTGATGCACATATACATGCCAGGTCCTATTCAACATCTTCACGTGCACAGAACATGTGCAACGTACACGTCCTGCACAAGTGATTTACACCTACCGCGCAGGTGATTTACAGGTAGCACGTATTCGATTTACATGTAGTTCACAGGTGATTTACATGTAGGACAACGGTGATTTACACGTAGCACATAGGTGATTTACATGTAGCACACAGGTGATTTACACGCAGTAACCAGGTGATTTACATGTAGGACAGAGATGATTTACACGTAACACACAGGTGATTTACGCGCAGTTCCCAGGTGATTTACATGTAGGACAGAGATGATTTACACGTAACACACAGGTGATTTACTCGCAGTATCCAGATGATTTACATGTAGGACAGATATGATTTACACGTAACACACAGGTGATCTACACGCAGTACCCAGATGATTTACATGTACGATAGAGGTGATTTGAAACAGTACCCAGATGACTTACATGTAGTGCACAGGTGATTTCCTCGTAGTACAGAGGTGATGTAAAAGCAAATTCGAGATGCAACGAAAAAAAGAAGTTTATATATTTGGTGTTTTACGCAGTAACACAATCTATAACTGCAAAAGACATCACCTTCAAAGTGTATAAGAAGTAACTAATAATTGTCAGTGAGAATTTTAGTTTTGGAGTTTATTATTTGCAACGAGCAAAGCTTTAGGTAGTATCTTTGACATGTTTGCCAAGTAACAAATAATGCAACATATTCTACTGTAATCGGTCACGATAGGGGTGGACGGTTCCTGGAAACGTAAACCGCGGTTTCGGTTTGTTACTTAAACCGGTTTGGAACGGTTAACCGAAACCGAACCGAACCGTCTCTAAACCGAACCGAACCGTTTCCAAACCGAACCGAACCGTTTCCAAACCGAACGAACCGTTTCCAAACCGAACCGAACTGTTTCCAAACCGAACCGTTCCCAAACCGAACCGAACCGTACAGACTGAACCGAAACCGAACCGAACTGTAATACAAATTGTTAAATTTCTGGTAGTTTTAGTACTCATAAAATAGTATAACTGTAATATTTTCATTGTGCGACTCTTCACACTGGTTCTCATACTAAAATATCAACAGATAAGAAACGAGTCAGTCTTTACTCAAAAATATGTATCTTTCTTTTCCTTGTATTATAATATAGCACCACGATATATTTTTTCATAGTACAGTAACATTCGCCATCATGAATATTTACAAGTTACATATTATCATTTAACATTTATAATTTTGAATGCTTAAGGATACCTTGAGTTCTCTTGGATTTCAGGTAAGGGCAAAGTCGATTCACTGAACTATTGAATACAATTGTATACGATATTTATTCCAAGACTGAGACACTTCATCCTTTCTAATTCTAGTATATATCTTCTACATCAAAATTCTTTCCACTATACGACTTTTATTTCTATCTTTCCTTTCTTAATTAACTTTCCCACATAAGAACTTTCAGCCCCAGACAATTTTTTACACAGATTCCATATTCATTATACAGTACAGTAAAACCTATCAACTTGGCCACCTCTCTAAGTTGGCCACCTGCTTATCTTGGCCTGGTTCGTCTTGAACCTGCATTTTCCCATAAGACATTCGTTACTTATTACTCTGTAAGTTGGCCATCTGTCTATCTTGGAAGTTGGCCGCATTAAAGCAATATTTATCCTATGTTGATAATGATAAATTTACCTGCGTATCTTGGCCATGCAAATACGTTTTGTTATTTTTTTTTTTTTTAAACTCTTTCGTATTACCGTATGAGAGCCAAATGTTCTGTATTTGTTACTGGAGACAGAGAAGCATAGATTCCTACGATTTGTTCTTGGAGGTCAATGGCCAGAATACTACCCTGACAAAGGGGTGTTGAAGGAAGATACGAATAAGGAAAAGCACGTACAGGAATTCAGGAAATGGTTGTAAGTATTTGTTTACACTGTCTGTTTTGGTAAAACCATTAGCTATATCGGCTTCTTTTATCACTGGGGAGCTTTAATAACTGCGAAAATTCAAGGTTAAAGCTAACCATCTCAATTGTCATTTATTGGCACGTGACTGCTTGTCGAAAGGTAGCGGAAGTTTGGAAATACGAATTCCCTTAACCCTTTTAAATTATGTCTTTTTTTTTAAGGTATTTTGTAGACTTTAACTCAATCATCTATTGCGTCAAGACTATTTATCGTAGGATCATGGTTCATACCCCGTTTTGTTTCTAGTAAATCAGTGTGTCAACTGCGTCCGTAAAATTTCCCTAAAGTGTACCAAATGCGGTAAATTTTCGCTCAAAGTGGGAAAAAGGGATTTTCTTTTTAAAATATCCCTTTATTATCGCGAATATCTCCCCTTTGGTATAGAATACGATCATGCAAATGCTACTTAAAAAAGAACTTTGCTTTATGGTGAAGAGAATGAGATACAAGGAGTGGCTTTGTGATGAATAGTTTTGATGCTACAGCCAATTTACACATTTCCCTTGATAATACCTTTTTATTGAATTTCTATACTATCATCATCATCATCAAGACTGTTCATTGTGGGAACATGAATTGTACCTCGTTTTCTTTGCCATGAACCACTTTTTCAAACGGTATTACTCGCATGTCTCTAGCATGTACCATAGTGGAGAAAATTTGAAAAAAAGGGAAATTTTTGTCAAAAAATCCCTTTTCCCCCGATTTTGGGCCCCTCTGGCCGGTCCTGTGTCAACCCACACAGCCCCCAAAAATATCAAACATACTACATACTATGTGTAATAACTGTACGAAGTTTCAATGTTATGTCTTGAAAAATAAGAGAGGAAAAAAATATTGCCCCATGTGCAAAATGGGTTATCCATTGCTCACATAGTGGAAAGCTGGTATTGTTTGCATATGGGGCAATATTTTCCCTCCCTTATTTTTCAAGATATAACATTGAAACTTCGTACAGCTATTACACATTGTCTGTAGTATGTTTGAGATTTTTTGGGGCTCTGTGGGTTGACACAAGGGCCGGCCAGAGGGGCCCAAACTCGGGGAAAAAGGAATTTTTTGACAAAAATTTCCTTTTTTGAGAATTTTCTCCACTATGGTACATGCTAGAGACATGCGAGTGGTTTCGTTTGAAATACTGGTTCATGCCAAAGAAAACGAGGTACGTATCATGACCTTAGAACAAATAGTGATAATACTGTAGATACTTTACTAAAGTAATTGACTAAAAATGTGTAAAAAATGAAAAAAAAATCGAGGTTTTTTGACACACGTCTGTTGACTCTAGCAACATGAATCATACCTCATTTTCTTCAGCGTAAGGCAGCTTTTCAAATGGTACTACACAAATTTCGGTATCGTGTACCTGTGAAGAGAAAAATGGGGAAAAGGGAAATTTTTCTTTAAAAAATCTCCTTTTATCCATTTTGGACGAGATTTTCCCGCTTCTGGTACACGATAGGGAAATTTGAGTGGTACATTTCAAAAGCCTGTCTCATAACGAAACCAACGAGGTACAAACCATGATTCTAGGGTAAACAGTAATGTGTCAGAGATTTTTTGAAAAACTTCTGAAATATACCCTTTTTTAAACCATCGTCCATGTTTGTGATGTCACAGTTCCCAGACAGAGCACGCGAGGCTGCAAAATGCCCATAAAATATGTTCTATGATGCTTTCATATTTGAATGAATGCAAAAAAGCCTGTCTAAAAAGCTTTACTAGAGACTTATAAAGCAAATTCCGAAGGTCGACACCATGGCACAGGTGGTTGTGCCATTATAATTTTAAAGGGTTAAGACTTTCTCAAAACGTCTTTCGCTCCAAGGGAAACACTTGTAGCTCATTATGAAGAGGTAGTTACTACAAAATTAGAATGTTCATATATGCAAAAAAAAAAAAAAAAAAAAAAAAAAAAAAAAAAAAAAGACATACGTCTAGAATGAATCACAATGAATAAATTTGTTATTAATAACTGATCTGCTACTCTTCGAAAGGTATCTGCAGAAAATATTTGTCACTGCCGGAAAAAAAATCATATAAACTGCACGTAAATTATTGAATTTATAATTTTCCTTTTCTTGTTTTCAATCTGAATAACTCAGTGTGCCACAATACCAATTTCAATAAACTGCGTGCATATGTTTCAATTTTATGGTTGTTTGTGTGATTGTCTTTTCCATCCGAATAATTCAGTGTACCAGACTAGTTTTCAGGAAGAAAAAGGTGCTGATTACTCAATATACATTATTTAAAAGCAGATGTTGTGGTATTGCTTATTAAAATTTTACAATCAAATAATACTAGAAATTTTATTCTAAAAATACACCGATCACACTTATTTTCTGTAAGTTGACCATCTGTCTAAGTTGGCCACTTTTCAATTGAACGGATGATGGCCAACATATATATACAAATTATTCAGAAAACAAATATCAGAACTGTATAAATCTACATCATATAATAAAGTAGTTTATATCACGGACAAAATACGTACAATAAACGGTATAAGGCATAACCTATCCAACCAAGGAAACTGGAAACACAGAATGAATAAAAAATTGAAGCCACAACCCAGAAAAAAAAGTCAAACATCCCAACCAGAAACCACAAAAGAGAGAAAGAAGCAACCCCCCCACACACACACACAAAAAAGGCTTTAATACAGACTGAAAGATCGAACCAAAAGATCAAACAAACAAGAATTAAAAGCAAGTGAAACAACAATTATAACAGAAGAAAATACCGAGACACGGAAGACGAAACATAATAAAGAAAACAGAAAGAACAACAACAAAATAACGAAACAACAGAAACAATAACCACATTTATAGTGAAACAACCACACGTGTGGCCACATCGGCATAAACCAAACTATTTAATGAATAATAATAATAATAATAATAATAATAATAATAATAATAATAATAATAATAATAATAATAATAATAATAATAATAATAATAGTAACAGTAAAAATACCAATAATAACGAGAAACAGAAGGAAAAAGGGAAAGAAAAAAGGACGATATACTGGAGAAAACTAAAGCCTCCTCTGATTTTATATACTGTACATCTCACACAAATATATGTATATATAAATCTTTGCACACAAACGCTGGTATAAAGGAGAAACCAAGCTCTCTTGAAGCAAAGGAAAAGAATGCTAGGTGTAAATAGAGGAACCGGGCTATATGTCCCGCCTGCACACTTGTATATAAAGAGAGAAAGTCGAGTCTAGACGATACATCTACAAAAATTACGAGACGAGACGAGAAATAAGGTTTTCTCGACAATGAGTAATATTAAGATACAAAGTATTTAGATATGAACCAAATACATTTTTTTAGAAATTAATACTATGAATGTCGCGAAGTGCAATTATAACATCATTAGGTACATTAAACATATACCTGTGGAAGATAGCCTACGTGACGTTTAACATGGAAGGATTACATTTTATAAAATTCACGTGGAATAGGTATAAATTTCCAGATTTTAAACTTCACGTCTGAATGTCCTATATTCAATAACATAAAACTCTGGGTGTCAAAGGGCTACTACAACTGAATGCACCAATAATAATAATAATAATAATAATAATAATAATAATAATAATAATAATAATAATAATAATAATAATAATAATAATAATAATAATAATAATAATAACAATTGTTTTAAATATTTAATGAAATATCCCTATCAGTGATCACAAAGTAATTTTTTCATGCTTGGCGTGGAACTCACCTCATCATTGGTTCAGAAATTTACTTTATCTCCAGGCCCAGCACTTTGCAGGAATTGCTCTGGTAGCACACATATTTATCTGTAACTTTACATACATACATTCACAGTAGCACTTCAAATATAAATTAATTTAAAATATAGTTGTGATACAAAAATTACCTAGCTCATTGAAAAATAAATAACTATCATACAATATACATTGTTAATTTTCCATGATGGAAATTACATTAAAATATGTTTTCTTTGTTGCTGACTTATTTATTTATTTACTTATTTATTCGTAGTTTGTATGTAGGAGAGACTCGCGATAGGAAAAATGTTGTGCATAAAGAAATAAAAAAAAGACATATTTTGCCTGCTTCGTACGTTTGAATACATACTTGCATCTCGCAAAACGAAGAGCGAGGCGTTTGCGCGTATAGCCCAACCTTTCTTTTAAGTAACCTTGGCTTAAACTTCAATTATTTACCAGCCTACAACAATGCTTTTGCTCTGGCGCCTTTGTTCAAGTATAAAAAATACAGTTTGTTGTTATGTTGTATCTCCTTCTTGAAGATGAAGGGCCAAGTGAAAACTTCTTTCTTTGTTTTTAAGAACAAAAGACAATGTCAATTGTTTTAATTATTCTTAAGTTAAAGGCTAATATGACTAATATATGTTCACCTCTACTTTTTCGTTGCAAGAATTAATAATAGACCCCCTATTAATATAATAACAGCAAAAGTTGCCGAAGATATTTTATTTTGCCCATTTTATACAAAAGCAACGTCTGGCCGGAAACAACGTATCAAAACAGGCACGAGAAAAATCAGGCATGTGCACTGCTCTGTATTTGATTTCACCATACAGGTCGCAAACCATTGGCCACTCAGTCATTTCAGGATGAGTTTAATTTTCATTCTAAACGAAGCTTCCCCTGGAATAACATCCATCTTTCAAGTAATTGTCCCCCCTTCCAGGGTATCTATTCTAAATCTGCATATGCTGTAAAGTTGTCTTCCAACTGATATTAAGAGTTTTATTTCAATTTCCAAAGCATCAGTAAAAGTATCCCCACAGTATAAACCCTCAATTGTTTCAGTAATATCGAAATAATTTTACATCTGAATAAAGTTATACCGAAAACATAACATTACACACTAATTGTAATCTCAGGTTGGACGATTCCTAATAACGCAAACTGCATTTCCATCGATTTCGAATATTGAACTGAAACTGAACAAAATAGTCCACAAACAGGCTCCAACAGTTCTTAAACCGAACCGAACCATTCTACAAACCGAACCGAACCGTTCCCAAACCGAACCGAACCGAACTGTTCCAAAACCGAACCGTTCCCAAACCGAACCGAACCGAACCGTTCCCAAACCGAACCGAACCGTTCCCAAACCGAACCGAACCGAACCGAAACGGTTTGAAGTCCAAACCGACTGATTCGGTTTAAGGTACAAACCGAACCGAAACCGGTTAACCGGTTTTTGGAACACCCCTAGGTCACGAAAATAATTTTGTAAACCTACGAACTGTCTTACAGTAGTTACATCAGTACAATGCTGCCACCTGTTGATATTGTATCCTAGCTCAGTAGACGTTATGAAGTTTTTACAATCATTCAGCTGTTATTCGTCGAAAAGTCTCTATAACACCGCCTGGAGGAAAAACGACACCTACCAAAAATGGAGGTTACTTTCTGTTGATGAAAATGAGAGTAAAAGCATGAAAGTAAAAGTATACACTTGCACGGTATTATGGACGTCTCATACACACGTGCAGTAGCCGTGCAAATACCCATGTGCACACAACGGCTTAAGCACCGGTAATTTAAATGTGCTTCATCCACGCAAATGCACATGCGTACATAACGGCTTAAGAACGGGTTATATAAATATGTGCTTCATCCATGCAAATGCACATGTGCACATAACGGATTAAGTGCGGGTTCCGTACGTGCGCTCCATCCACGCAAATGCACATGTGTACATAACGGCTTAAGCATGGGTTATATAAATGTGTGCTTCATCCATGCAAATGCATATGTGCACATAACGGCTTAAGCACGGATTACGTACGTGCGCTGCATCCATGCAAATGCACATGCGTACATAACGGCTTAAGCACGGGTTATATAAATATGTGCTTCATCCATGCAAATGCACATATGCACATAACGGCTTAAGTACGGGTTCCGTACGTGCGCTGCATCCACGCAAATGCACATGTGTACATAACGGCTTAAGCACGGGTTACGTGCGTGCGCTGCATCCACACAAATGCACATGTGTATATAACGGCTACAGCACGGGTTATATAAATGTGTACTTCATCCATGAAAATGCACATGTGCACATAGCGGCTTTAAGCACGGGTTCTGTACTTGTGCTCCATCCACGCAAATGCACATGTGTATATAACGGCTTAGGCACGGGTTATGTAAATGTGTACTTTATCCATGCAAATGCACATGTGCACATGCACGAGTTAATCACTGGTTATGTACGTGTGCATAACCCACGTATTGCACATGTGCACATACACGGGTTATGTATGTGTGCTTTATCCACGCAAATTCACGTGTACGGCTTAAGCACGGGTTATGTATGTGTTCATCATCCACACAAATGCACATGTGCAAATGTACGGCTTATGCATGGAGAGTGCACATGTGTCGTACACGTACGTGTTGTCTGGGCTATTCTTTCTCTCATGTTCCTTGGATATTTGATGAGCTCCGAAATACAAAGAAACATTTTTTTGTTATTTATGTAGCCAGCAGAGCAATTTTTGATTTAAAAAATGAACATACATATTTTCAAGAATCGAGACGAGATTATTTTTAACGATACTTCTCGTCTCATCTCTAAAACGAGACGAGAATTGTAATATACCTCGTCTCGTCTCGAATACGAAAATATATTCTATTTCTCGTCTCGTCTCTAAAGCGAAACAAGAATTGTAATATATCTCGTCTCGTCTCGAATACGAAAATATATTCTATTTCTCGTCTCGTCTCTAAAGCGAAACAAGAATTGTAATATACCTCGTCTCGTCTCGAATACGAAAATATATTCTATTTCTCGTCTCGTCTCTAAAGCGAAACAAGAAATGTAATATACCTCGCCTCGTCTCGAATACGAAAATATATTCTATTTTTCGTCTCGTCTCTAAAGCGAAACAAGAATTGTAATATACCTCGTCTCGTCTCGAAAACGAAAATATATTCTATTTCTCGTCTCGTCTCTAAAGCGAAACAAGAATTGTAATATATCTCGTCTCGTCTCGAATACAAATATAAATTATATTTCTCGTCTCATCTCTGAAACGAGACGATGAATATATCTCGTCTCGTCTCGAATACGAAAATATACCCCTCGAATCGTCTCTAAAACGACACGAGAATTATAATGTATCTCGTCTACTCTCGAATACGAAAATATATTCCTCGCCTAGTCTCTAAAACTAGACGAGAATTGTAATATATATCTCGTCTCATCTCAAATATGAAAATATAGTTCTCGTCTCGATTTTCGTCTCACTTGCGAGACTAGACGAGAAATTTCTTGTCTCGAAGGCCACACTAGAGGAAAAAGCTTTTTTCTTCTTTCTTTCTGTGGTGACGGCTAATATATAGGAATAATCTACTCTCTCACTCTCTTTATCTATCTAGAGAGAGAGAAAAAGATTATAGAAATACGTGGGTCGTTCAATAAATAAGTTTCCCTAAGCAGTAAAAGCTTTTTTAATACATGTGTAGGTGGGTGCTTCCATACCTCTTCTCATAGGTCTAATTTCCATTGAGATTCAGTCATTTGTCTCCCCACTGCACCAATTTGTTCAAACCCTTTGTAAAAACTCAGGCCTCTGACTGTTTAACACTCTCTTCATATTCCGCTTTACTTGACCGGAGACGAAGTCGCTTATGTCAAATCTGAACTCTTCTTCAGAGAAACACAATTCGACAAAAGCGACATCTGTTCTCTTCTTCTTGACGATAACGCTCAGCACGCAACACGACACAAAATTGAAGAATTAGGGTGGGAACAGTTGTCTCACTCACCATACAGCCTCAATTTAGCGCCGAGTTACTTCCATATTTTTTTTTGTTGTTAAAGTTTGCGTTACAAGGTAAACGTTTCGAAACAGATGAAAAAGTGAAGCAGAATCTAGGAAAATGCTAAATAGCCGGAGTTCTGTTTTTTTTTTTTTTTTTTTTTTTAAAGGGTTTGACTAATTAGCGTTGACACAAATGCCTGAATCTCCATGGGGATTTTTAGAGGGGTGAGTAAGGACCCACCCACACATGTCTATACAGGGGTTACAAATGTATGTATCTTTTTTTTTTTACAGCTTAGGGAATCCTATATATATTGTACGACCCACCTAGTTCGTATTATCTGGTTTGCGATTAAAAATGAATTGTAATGTTTCAGGTTTACGTCTCACGGTTATACTGGCTAGGGTAAAGGAGACGGTGATGATGAGAAACTAATGGAATAGTGGAATGAATAAAGTGGGAGGAAACGGAGAAAACCCGCGCACACAGTGTTTGTCCACCACAGAGTTTACTTGGCGTGAGCTGAGATCGAACCAGGGACCCCATGCACCAGAGGTGAACGCTCTACCACTGAGCCACCGCGGTCCTCGTTTTCGATTAGAAAAAAGAGTAGTCGCCAGAGCATTTTAGTGAAATAGCACCGCATTTATACCAATTGTTTTGACTTATAAGAATATTTAGCATCTTTTCCCTCTTTTCCTTGCTATGAAAACTGCACCTATAAAATTCTTACCCTGATTTCCAACCTTTAAGAGTGAATTATTGATATAACTTCGAAATTTTATTAACACGTAAATTCAATTAAATTAAATGTAGCCTGTGGTGTCCGAAGTCTTTTAATTCTTTTGTTTCTTCAGAGACTACTGTAGTGAAAAATACTACAAGATTTTTGTTTTCATTTTTATATACTTTTTTTTTTTTTTTTTTTTTTTTTTACTTTTTTAAATTTTTCATTCGGTCTGTATAGTCAGTTCTTCTTTCATATTTCAAGTTGACCTGCAGCTTGAAGACTTGTCCTGGGCGTCATTAATTTTCTTGCTTTTCTAATTAAATTCTCTGATTGGACATGTGAGTTTCTTCAGACTCAAATATGGCGTGTGCTTTCCTTCCTTTACCGTGTATTGCTTATATTTTATTTTTTTTAAAAAAATATTTTCTTTTAGACAAAAAAAAAAAAAAGAAAGAAAAGAAAAGAAAGAAAGAAGGAAAAGACGAAAAGGTACTCCGAAGACAAATTGTTCCCTTTTTGGCCTGCATATCTCTTTCTCCTCTTAAGAAAAATATGAAAAGTCTGCAAGAAAGACCTCACAGGACTTAAAGATATTGCTGTAACACGTACGTAGGGTCTTGTTCAAAAAAATTGGCCACCCAACTTCTCTTTAAAGAAAAATGTCAATCTTTATTGGTAAATTAAAATCTTTACTTCAAGACAAATTGTTAAAAAAAAAATTCTACATGTGATTACGAGATCATGCTTGGTCTTTAACCCCTTCAAAATGCATATTTTTTAAAAAATAAAAGAGAGAATTTTTAAAAAATAAAATCTTTCAGTTTAACGTCCCAAAATTATGTCCTTTAGGCTAAGGGAGACCATGGTTAAGGTAAATGAATGATGATGGAAGAATTGGTGGAATGAGACAGTGGGAGGAAATGTAATTACCACACTGACACACTAAACCCACGGACAAGATGCTGTCCACCACAATCTTACTTGGTCGGGAATCGAACCGGCACCAGAGGTAATCGCTCTACCACGGACCCCGGTGTCCCCCAAAAGAGAATTTCGGATTTTTCCTTGGGAAGCTACTGCTCATACCGTAATTACCTTACATTAGATTTATGGTTTTGTTTGAAATAATTCGGAATTTCTAATGATAATACATAACTCTTACACAGAGAAAACTCCGTTCTTCGGGCAGCGGTATATTGTACAAATATACGGTATCCTAATCCTTACTATAGAAATCAATACGGAGCATACGTTATCCGTATCCTACATAGGCACCGCCCTTAGATGTTACATCATGTCGTTGCAGGATGTCTAACATCTAACAGTTTTCCGTATATCACATTCATATACTTATGTTACCTTTGTCAGCTACATGTTATATACGTCCATTTGTATGTGAGATCCTGACCGCCTATATTGTTTCATACGGAAAGTAGGTATAGATGGAACACTTATACAGAAAGTATTATAAAACATGCGTTTTCAGTTATACGTCTGCTGTACGTTAAGTCCAAAAACTACAGGAATTACGCATGTAACCTATCTCTTTAAGTACGCCACCTACATTTTTTTCTCAGTGTGGGTACAAAATTCGGGAGATTTTCAGATTTTTTAAAAACATGTACTTTCGGGCAAAATATTTCGACCACATTTGCAGATAGCTCCTAAAAAACCGTATCTAAGAATTCACACTTCGTTTCCTCGAGACTTCTATCGAGTTATTCAAATACTGGTAATTGGTATAAAAATATAACAAAAATTTCGAACTATATATGTACTCGTAGTGAATTGATTAAAAATACTTAAGAAATATTCTGGTTTTGGCTTTAGCGTCTCTTTCAACAGCGAGGCTATATGAGTCGTGAACCTACAGCTTAACGTGGGATTCGAACCAATTGAGCTCCCGCCAGGAATCGAACCCGGGCCGTCAAGTTAAAGATGCGTACGTCAACCGCTTAGCCATGAGGGAGCTCGGGAACGTCTCCTTGGCTGTATACTTTTAATTCATGGTTTTAATTAGTTGTATTTAGAAATAAGCATATGTTTAAATAATGCTGTACACATGCTTCCCGGATGTAAAATCTGTAAAATTTTCGCGAAGGAAATGTTATTTTGTGGTTATTGAGTCCCTGAAGAAGCCCCAAAGAGAGGTATCTAGATAGGAAAAACGTACCTTAAGAGTGTTTACATTACATATTCTAGGTTATATATTTGTCAAGTTCCATTGGTGTACGTTTATAAAGTCTTTTTGGACATTTTCTAAAATAATATAATAATTGGTATCGTTTCGCATGCATCCTAATCATCTTGGGTTTGTGGTTTCTACATAATTGTCTTCGGAATATGCCTCACATATTCAAAATTTGGGAAAATTCTGGAATTTCCCGGAAAAATAAGTTGTTTGGTTGTTACTTGAATAAGGTACCCACAAAAAATGTACCCAGAGAAAGTCAACGTATCTCAGTGTACATTCTACTCAAGTTTCGTTCAAATACCGTTACTAGTTATCTCAGTCTACATTCTACTTAAATACCGTTCAAATACTGTTACTACTTGGGAAGATATGGAAGGTTTTGAACCAAGGAGACAGAGAGAGAGGGGGGAGCGAGAGAGCGTGTTTTCGAATATATTAGTCCTCATTACCTATTGTGTAAGATGGGTTGCATAACACCCAGTTAGAATGTGATGATGCGTAGGTGTTACCAGTCAAATGACGATTATACCTCTCCATGATACAAATGCTGGGTCGCTGATTTTACTTACCATGAACTTTCATGATCTTGTCTTATCGTATGGAATAATTAAATTTATCTTAAAATGTTCCTTCTCGAGGAGCGGGAACCTTAAATCGACTTACAGTTGTTTCCTTGCCCTCTCACAAATAATTATGATACTGATTTTCATTGTTAATTTTGGATTAAAGTATCTTCTCTCATTACATTCGCCTTCAATTAGCTAAAATTATCCCAGTGGTGATTGTTACCTACCACTCAACATGCTCATGAGAAGTCATTATTAAGGTACTTACGTCATGAAAAGTACTTTTTCAGTGTTTTAACATAACTTGAAATTCATTTCATAGAGAATGCTTTGTTTCACGAATACTTATGTAATTGTGTTCTATAAAACATATGGATTTAGAACCTATTCGATACGCTTCGTGAAATGAAATGTCTATTTTACTGTCTTATATTAATAAACCGAGCTTAACGGAGTGGATAATGAACAAAATGATGGAATGTAGAATGTGGGAGGAAACTAAAGAACCCCGAGAAAACCCTCACAGATATTGTTTCTCCACCCTACAGTACATTTGCCCTACAGAGCTCGATACAATTCATATTCTGCTGTTCTTTTCTTAAGTAAAACACGTTTTCAAAGCAATAGTATTTTAATAATAATAATAGTAATAATAATAATAATAATAATAATAATAATAATAATAATAATAATAATAATATAATAATAATAATAATAATAATAATAATAATAATAATAATAATAATAATAATAATAATAATAATAATAATAATAATAACTATAGACAGTACCAACCAATTGTCTCTCACGACTAGACATCGGATTTTTATGCGAATGCATATTTTGTTTGCTTATATGCATGTCTGTCAAATTTAGTAGCGGTTTCTAACAACAAAAACACTGCTCGAATTTGAAGTTTTATAGTGCATATTGTAAAACTTTGTGTAATTTCGTCTCATATAAGGAAGAGGTAGAGCAGTTAATAAAAAGAGTGTCCGGAATCGACTCCCACTTCCAGTTTTTATTATAAAAATCCACTATAAGAGTATTTGTACAAAAATACTATACAATTTGGTCTCTATTTAAAAAAGGTAAGTAAAAGGTAGTCTTTGACCGAGTGGTCGCAGACAGGATCTCCAACAGAGCCCCGAAGCAGGCAAAGTGGAGTGGAATTAGGTTCCCAAAGCTCCAAAGCAAGCAGTGGGTAGGTTAGATGGCCAACAGAGCCCCGAAGCAGGCAAAGTGGCTGAGGTTTGGATTCCCAGACAGAGCCCCGAAGCAGGCAAAGCCAGGAGAAAGGATAGGCGTAGTCCCGTAGCAGACTAGAGGCCCTGGGATAGGTTACTCCTAAAGTCCCGAAGCAGACAGTAGGAGGGTCACCAGAAAACTGGTACTGAGCTGGATTCTTCTGCTCAATTTATAGCGTCCCTTGGGTGGCGGTGGCGCTTCTGCTTCGATTTCGTCTTCTGCTCCGTGGGAGGAACTAAATGTCGTCTGCAGGTGATTGCTGGTCCCCCTGGTGGAAGTTCCTCGTGATGAAGCACGTGGTGTTGTTTATAAACACTTGATGCATGTATTTGTTTTTAAACAACTTCACATGGGATATTACAATATAAATGCGTATTTCAAAGGTTAGAGCGTATATTAGTGCTCAAAAGCATATTCAGCATATAAGTTTTATTCGAAACATAAACTTATAGACAGTAGCGTACGCAGGAATTTATTTCGGGGGGTCCAAACTCAATATAACGGTATTTTATATTAAAATTTGTAAAATTGCCCCTAAAATTAGGCTAAATTTGCACAAAAGTCAAAATTTCGGGGGAGGTCCGGACCCCCAGGACCCACCCCTTGCGTACGTCCTTGCTTATAGAATACAATAAATCCAGTTTTGGTTTGTATTTTCTACGCATTTAATTAAATGTCTATGCAGTAGGATCACTTCTTGCATGGAAGAATGAAAGAATGTCTAGTTTATGGAGGACTAACATTATTAGCAACTGATCAGCAGTGGTGGAGCGTTCACCTCTGGTGCTTGGGGTCCCGGGTTCGATCCCAGCCCCGCCAAGTGAACTTTGTAGAGGGCAAACACCGTGTGCGTGGGTTTTCTCGTGGTTCTCCCGTTTCCTCCCACTTTCTTCATTCCATCATTTCATTCATTACTCATCATCACCGCCTCCTTTAGCCTCACCGGCATAACCGTGGGACGTAAAACTCAAAGATTTCATTTCATTTGATCAGCAGAGCAAAAACACTTATAATTGCCGAACGTTGAAATAAATCTAATGGTTAAAACTCCTTGTAATATTGTGTCAATCTATCCATTCAGAAACAAGAGACGCGAGGAATACTGCTCGGTGAATGTTGTTAGCTCTAGTTGATGAAGTTCGGCACGAGCTCCAATCAGTTCCTGGTAAATTCGGACGCTCTGTAGAAAAGAAATTGATGAATATTCTTGCCAGAAACTCCGACCACAAAACAATTGAAGCAATGAGAAAATACCTTCAAGGGCTAAATTTCAACTTGCCAGAAAATATAGATACTACACTTGCTTCTGACTATAAATATTGTCCTCTTGATGTTGAGAGGTTATTTTCTAGCTACAAACGTCACAAACTGACATAAAAAAAATTAGAGAAGCATCTCGTGATTTAATGTAAGACTAATTAGGGGAGGGAGTAAATCCTTAAAAACGAATGTTTTTTTTTGTGTGTGTGTGTGTGTGTGTGTGTGTGTGTGTGTGTGTGTGTACAGTGAAAACATGTAGAAAAATAAGGTTCGTATTACTTCGTTTAAAGTAAATACACTCTGAAATACAATTGTGAAGAGAAACTAGAGATCATGTTCTCATATCAGTGTGTTCATTTTAATCTTACAATCTGTGTGTGTTTAAAAAAGTTAAAAGTATATAAACTGTAAATACTATAAAAATATAATTGTGAAGAAAAGTTTCTGAAAGGTAAAGTACACTTTAGATGTTACAATTCACCTACAAAACTTTGAAACAACCAGCGTTGAATTCAGACTTTTGTTCAAAGGGGGGGGGGATAAAAATTTAAGGGGAGGGCTCTGTTCTAGATAGCAGCAGGGCAGCAGGAATCTGTCGCAAAAAAACTCGCGACTTGCTATTGTTTGGTCGGTTTTAATAACCAACATATTGTCATTTTCCCCTTATTAACGTTGTAAAGCATTTGTCTGCGTCTGTATCTAATTTCCAAGTTTTTATTTAACTTCAAATTTATACGAGAACGTAGTTTGTTAATTAGAACAATTAGGTTGGGCAAAAGAAGAAACTAATTTTCTTTTTAAAAAGCAAAAAGACTTTTATTTCCAAAAAATAAATAAATAAATAAATAAATAAACAGAAGAAAGCTAATATTTCAATGTACGCGTATGTGTATAAATAGTCTAAGAGGAGGGTGCAAATATATTTTAGAGGGGACTCAGCCTCTGAAATCTTGTGTTTTACGTCCCACGGTTATGCCGGTTAGGCTAAAGGAGACGGTGATAATGAGTAATGAATGAAATGGTGGAATGAAGAAAGTGGGAGGAAACGGAAGAATCCCGAGGAAACCCACGCACACGGTGTTTGTCCACCACAAAGTTCACTTGGCGGGGCTGGGATTGAACCCGGGACCCCAAGCACCAGAGGTGAGAACATACCTGAATTCAACACTGGTCATAACTTTGCTGTATGTTTGAAAATGCTTTCTTTTATTGCATTGTTAGTGCATTTACTAAGTGCATATTGTAACATATTTGACAGTATAGTTGCATGCATATTTCATGAATTTTAAGTGAATAAAATAACCCCTGGTTTAACACCTTACATCCAACAGGAATCAAAATCAGAGTCTTATCATTCAAAGACTATTGGTTTATCATTTCACAACTCGACGATTATAGTAATAATAAAAATAACAATTTTTGCAAGCTGTCTACTCAAATGTTACACATCCTATTCCATACTGTATATGTATAGAACTAGCTGCCCACGAACAATCGTGAATAACAAACTAAAAATCCAACTTGCTGTTCGTCACTTTGAAGTCTCCATAGCAACTGTCCCCGCCCCCTGGCGTTATGACAACTCGCAGTCACGAATGCAACTTTCACCAGTTCAATTTCCTGCGGCCAAAACATCACGAAAATTACAACTTTGTACAACACCAAAAAGTTTTCAAGAAGACATGCCTTCATGACTTTTTAGATATCAAACTCTTACTTTCCTTTACTTTAGCTTTTTTTTTTATTAATAAAGCAAAAAAAAAAAAGGAATAAAAAACAACTAAAAATAAAAGTACTAAATTGTATGTAAGAATATTTCATGTCAGTACATTATTAAGTTTTTTTATGAGATATTAGTGTTAGTATGTAACATAATAGTGTTTTCGTGCAGATAAAGATTATAGAGTTGTAACTTTTCACCATAACAACTTTTAGTTAACGATATCCATAGTAAGAATAACAATCTTGTTCGTTTTTTTTAAAAAAAATAAAACTAGGAACATACACCTTTTCGAAAAGGTCTGTTATCTTACCCATAAAATCAAACATAGTATCACAGGGCACTCTGTCTTAGCCTAGAAAGACGACTGATTCAAACCCCGTCCATGTGAATATGTAATAGAAATACGGTACCCGTGGAGGATTACTGGTATTTTTCTGTTATCTTCCACATCTTCATTCCCCCAGTCCTTTCATAATCTTTCACCTAACCCAGCGCTATGCCATGCGGGGGGCACGAGCGGGGCGACGGTCCCAGTAGTATTGATTTAGTATTGTAAACCTGAAAAAAATGTGGATTGCAACCATGATAAATATAGACTACAGAAATTGATGTTGTTTTATTTGATTTACCATTACAGGGGTTTGACATCAAAGACTCACCGTTTGCAACCCTGATAAATATACTTTAGATTAATTGATATTGTGTTATTTAATGTGGTTGAACATGTTTCACAATTATGAGAAACTTTTTTAATGGATGATGAAAGTAGGTGAAGGTTTTCCTGTTAAGGGTGAATAACATTATGATGAGGTTGATGACATGTCTAAGATATTGTTGCTGTTGCCATTACTGTTGGAAACCGTCGCGTATTACCTTTATACTTTTACCGCTTGCTTTGTATATCTTATCACGTATGTGTGAGCTTTCCGCTGGCGCCCTTACTGTTTGGTTATGCTGCGACTTTGCTTTATATTTTTACCGAATGCTTTGTATATTTTATTACATATGTGTGACATTTCCGCTGGCGCCCTTAATGTTTGGTTATGCTGCGACCTTGCTTTTTACTTTTACCGCTTACTTTGTATATCTTATTACGTATGTGTGACCTTTGCGCTGGCGCCATTATCGTCGCGAGTTTTTTCGCCCGCCCGCTTTGTATATCCGCCGCCCGGCAGCCATGGACGCTAATGGTATTTTCCTTTATAGATACCGGCACACTTTGTATGTTTATCCAATACTTTAACTTAAGTAAGAAAACAAAGTTCACTTACCTTTGATAACACCTCCGCTGCTGCCTATTTTCTAGTTGCGGTTGATGGTTCATTGATGTTGACAATCTTCTTTATGACGTAGAAGAACTTGTTGCGCGAACCGAAAGCAAACAAATATTGCGATACCGCCGTTGTATTTTCCGGTTTTAGGTATATTTATAACCTCGGTTGACTATTTGATTCAGGCTATTTTTGAATTTATTAAAATAATAATTAATTGGGTGAATATATAAATTTGATATTGTAATTTTATGAAAAACATAATTATTGTGCACTTATGTATTGAAGAAATTTTTAAAAAGTACAAAAACTATACATTATTGCAATATGTAGCCGGATATTTCTATGTTACGTGTTAGACATGTGGATATTATCCGAAACTAACTATGTTTACAAACTCGCGTTGTATGTTGGTACTTTTATGTTGCCTTTTTTCCGGAAGCATGGCTTATTTGACACTGATTGCAGGTACAGCATTTGATTGTAGGATATTTGTTGCACCTTATAAGTTAGAACCATGTTCTTTATAGACAACTCTTTTTGTTATTGTTAATACAGCTTGAATTGGAATTTATTATTATTATTATTATTATTATTATTATTATTAGAATTATGAAAATAATTATTATTGTAAGTAAATAGAATTGGAACTAGGGCTTTTTGAATTACTACACCGTTATGTCAGGATATATATGACTGGAAGAGAGAGAGTTTTGTATGTTGCAGGAAATTATTATAAGAATATGATTGCGTTTTTAGTATATGAAATTGGATATAGAAATAACAGTACATAACATGTAGATGCGATTATTTTTATTGCATACCCCTATTATTATTTAAATGTGAAATTGCACGTTAATTGCGGAGACCATATGATTTTAGTTCACTTTTGGATTGTGATATTTAGATTTTAATGTTTAGTGTGTGTATCCTAGTAGTTATGTAATCGGTAGCAACGAACAATTAATTTGAAATTGCGTAGAAGTCTTGTTTGCCAACCTAATTTGCGCTGTTTAGATTTCATATTATATATGCATAAGAATAGTCATTTCATACATAGGTTGAAACTGAAATTGTATTTTAGATATTTGGAGGGTGGATTTTAAGGATACCCATTTTTTTTGTTTTGTTAGATACTTATTTTTATTTAGGGTGCTGCATTTTTTTATTTACAATATTAATGCATAGACATTCAAGATATAAGACCCGAATTTAATAATTTTATTACTAATTTAATACAGCTTGTATTCAAAATAATGGTGAGATTATGGATTGTCAAGTCAAGCGTGAATTTTACTAATTAAACTATATTTATTACGTATGGCACTAATTTTACTAGAACCTGCAGTGGTTTTAAGCTGTTTTGCTTGCATGAAATTAGCATTAACGGTTTGATTTACATTGGAGTTATTTGAATTAAGCTTTGAAATTAGATTTTTTTTATAACTGGAAACTTTATAGTTGAATTTACTTAGAAATCCTGTTACAGTGTTTGAATGGTATATACGTTTATTGCATGATGATTATTGTTTTTGTAGGTGAAATGAATATCTGTTTACTGAATGAAGATATGATTACAGAAATATTTGATGTTGATAGTCTTATTAGGAATTGAACTAAAAATTTTACGCTCCAGAGGTTACAATCGAACACTAAATAATTTTATCGTCTTACGATTATACATGTTAAGGTAACTTGTATTAGAACACTTTGTGGTGACTTTCTCTTTTAAGATGAATGAAACGTTGCAATGAAAATGTAGGAGGAAACGGGAGAACCCCGAGAAAATTTCATATGTACGATGTTTGTTTATTACAAACATACATGGTCCAGAATTGAACCAAGAGTATTGACGATACTAACTATGAAGTGTGTTGACTATAAGTAAGAATAGAGGGTATTCCATTGTTTGAAGCGAATTTAATGGGAAATTGTTGATAATTGTAGGGGTAAAAGTTATTCACTTTATGTGATAGATAATGTTGCAGAACTATTTATATATTATGTGGACTTAAGACTTACAATGAATACAGTACCGAGACTATTGATTTAGCCGAAGATTATAGTTGAGGCCTTTTATAGGGAGTTTTTAGTTTAAGCTTGTTGAGGAATGTATTATTATACTTTGAAGTAAATATACTAAGGATATTTAATCTTGCACTTACAAGTGGGATTGATTCACAAGCCTTTTGGTTTTCACTTGGATGTGCTAGCTGATTATTTATTTTTTATGCTGCACAACAATATTTTATGTATATGCTTTATTTGACTTAATTTATATACATTTAAATTACTGACAGAATCATTATAGGTAAAAATTGTTTTTTGTCTTGAAATTTTATGTTAAGTGTTTTGATTGTTTACCGTAAAAAATATTTTTATGGAGTATATGTGAATTTGATTATATCTAAGACTAGAATATATTGTTATTGACAGAGTATTTGACATAGGTTTAATTGAAGTTGGGTTATCAGAGATTCACAAATTGACATGTGATCCATATATGACACATTGATATTTAGTATAGTGTAGATATATTTAAATTTATAATGCATGATAATATTAGAATTTGACATAACTTGTATTGTGATACCATACAGAACCATCATATGAAGATATGGCTGATTACACTTTGTATTATGCTGAACTAGGTCCTTTAGGAGTTTATTTTTGTATAGAGATACAGATTAACTACACGCTGTTACTGTATGATGGTGAAAATGATTGATACTTTATTGTTTGGATATTAGATATATGGGTTAATGGTTTCTAGAAAAGAATTTACGGAAACTTGTATGCATTAAGATTTGGAAATTTAGATTGCAAGATAGAACTTTGTTTGATGTTACTTGGTTTATTTATGGATGTTGATTTAAATTGTTGAATTATAATTACACTATTTAAACTTGAAACCTGATTAATGTATTATATTTATGTAACATTACCAGAAACAACTACAAATTACTGTGTTATATCACATTAGGCCATATTAGAAACTATTTATCAGAATTGGTAACTATATTTGAAATAAGATTGAAGACAAAGAACTATGCTTGAATTTAGCGATGAATAATATTTACTTATTATACTGATTAGAACTTTAATTATGTGTCCACTGATTTACTACTTTATTGTTTATATATTGCATACATTTTAGGATAAATTAGTTTTCTACGACTATTTGTAGATATTACAGTAGGATTAGAATTTATTTTATATTGAAATATGACACAAAATTAAGTATGAACTATTGATAACTAATACTAACTACGGTTTACTAGGAACACAAGTTCAGACTAAACTTTGTAGGTTTGAAATTACTAGTCTTTTAAGAAGTAGATGGTTACTATGTTTTAAGAGCAAGGACAATTGATTTGTACAATAGTGACAGCTATTATACTGGATTGGAGATACTTTATTTATATAACTTTAGTTTATTAGTATTGCAATTAGCAGATAGAAGTACATTATTTATAAATATTGATGATAACGACTCTTTTAATTATCTATAAATGGTATGTTTATTAATGTCATTTAGATTTGTTTAACTGGAATCAACTAAAGTAACAATCTTAACTATGACCAATATTAAGATCCATTGGAGAATGTTTTGAGTTGATATCAGTGAAAATGTACGGTAGAGACTTATATTCTTGGAATTATAGTTTTTACTAAGAAATGCTTTGATTATGAATTATTATGATTTTGAGAGATATAATGATATGTATTGCTTTAATAATAAGAATTAATTGATTTAGAATATTAGGATTGACAGATGATTCCTGGAATATTGTTATTTATTTATTTATTTTAGATACAAAGCACCACACCTAGTGACAAGTATCATCCTCTTGAACTATTCAATACTAAACACATAATTGACAGATTGCCAAATAGTACTTTATAACATAAATGCATTGCAATTACATGTAATGCTAACTGAAGAGTGCACTATTGACATTTAATTAATAGATAGCCAGGCCACCACAAATAGTGACAACTATTGTTTTGTTTAAAGCTATTTAAATATAATTGACAGATGGGTATGTTTTCCTTTTATAATAAGATATATTTGGTGACAGTTTTGTTTTGGCATTAGTCACTTATTTTAGATATGAGGCAGCGCAACTAACGACAGCTATTATTTTATTTGAAGTATTAAATACGTGAATGTTAGCGTGATTTGTCTTTTTGTCATAAGATGTATTTGCTTTACATTAAAGTTGGATATTGTGATTATTACAATACTGAAATTTATATATGTTAGATAGAAGGCAATACAACTAGCGACATCTATTAACTTATTTGAATTATTAGAATGTGTGAATGCCAGTTTGATTTGTTTCCTTTTCATTATAAGATATATCAGGTTTACATTTAAGGATTGATTAGTATAATACCAAGATTACTCATGTTAGATAGGAGGTAGCACAACTAGCGACATCTGTTGACTTACCTGAATTATTAATTGCATGAATGCCAGATTGAATTGTTTTTTTTTCAAATAATCATTTATTAAACATAAATATTTTAAAATGCCTGTATAGTAACAAGGTATATTGACGTTAAATACGGCTCAGTATACGTCATTACCATGTACTACATCGTATTTAAATTATTAGATTTTTGAATGACAGACTAGGACTTTTGCTGTTATACCAAAAGACTAATTATTTTCAATATTTATTCATTCAATCAATACATACTAATTAATGGATATGCATTATATTTTCTTTTACATAACTTTATATTTCATTTATTTTGCTGGTTATATTATCTTGTTATTGTAGATATTTTCTTTGTTAAAGAAATTTGATAAGATAAATATAATTGTATAAACGCAGGTAAATTGAAATTATATATTTATAGCCTAAATATTGAATAAATACCGGTTTGATTTATGAGTTGATGATGAAGAGTTGAACAAACACACTATGAGTTTTATATTTGTATATCAGTAAGCATAACATTAAGTATAACTTTCTATGAATATGGACTAATTTTCTTGTACTGAAGAACACTGTATCCTTATTGAACAGAAATTTTTCAAATACATGAAGTTTAAAGAATTATAAGGAATATTTACAAGTAACTGACAAAACACTAAAACGATGAGACCTGACTTTATGATGTGGAGATATATTAGGAGAATATGATGGATAAGAAAATAGCATTTTTACTTATGAAGACTTTATGTATTTTTGTTTAATAGTGACATTAAGTATTTTTATTTTAGATTGATTACAGATAAAAAAACTATACACTATTTTCACTACTGATGAATTACATGATAATTTAATTGTATTATAGATTATGACATTTACAGTATTAAGTGCTTTGAAGGTTTGAAATTCTCCCAATACAATGTTTGTGAATAGATGAATGTTATGTCCATTTATAAATGTTTTAATAAACGTATTAATCAGGGGATCATTACATTGTAGGATTTGTTCATAGTTTCAGCACATACAAAGAATAATTTAATTATTAGTAACTATAAGCGCTTGTTCATCTTAGGTGACAGTTTGAGACTATATTGACTTTAATAATTGCATAGATTGTTTTCATTATAATGATTCCATTATTTTTTGCAAAATATGTTTTATGTTACGTTTGTTGAGCCTATTTCTTCAGTATAGTGAAAAATGTTTTAACTGTATTGTGATATTTGAATGAAAATGATAAAATGATAGCAACCAATTTGTTTATTATTAGAGGTTCATTTTGCCGAAGAGTACGAAGGATATGAGGCTGTAATGAAGGAGAAGATGGATTGATTGTGTCGGCTGAATGTCTATAGAAATATGTGCGAGTGAGTTGTGTGAAGATGTCTTGAAGGAAATCAGCAAAAGCACCAGCTTTGGAGGAGTCTGTTTATATAGGTAAGGCATTATTTGATAATTGATATGGTGTTTTACTAGGGTTGTCCGCAAAGAACATTGCAATGTTTTCAGCACTTGTTAGGACGAGTGACGTTAGAGAGTATTACAGATTTTAATCCGACACCGTGGCTTGTAACCACAGATGTAATTTTTGACCATCCTTTGAAGTTGTCGGTGATGACGGAGTGCTTATGGATTTTTGTACGTTGATAGTTACGCTAAAATTGTCGAGAGCGAGTGATAAATGTGAGATATTTTGTTGACAATATTGGTTGATAAGGCGTTGATGTAGTTACTGGTATGTAAAGTGAACTAGGCTCTAGGATTGAAGATATGTTGGTATGAATGTCATGATACAGTGCATCCATTGATGTATGGTTGTAATGGGTCTACTGTTAATGATAAATATGTTTGTATTGTTTACAGTTGAATTTGTCAAAACGGATGCTATCTTTGAAATTTTGTAGATGGACTCGTATGATGAGTACTAAGTTGTAATTTGATCGGAAGAGGCTCACTTCCTAATGGATCGAGAACATTAATTTGGATTTGTGAAACATGATTAACAGAAGTAATGACAACATCTGGTATGCTTTGTGATACAGGCCTAGGGGTTTGGAAGATCATGAATGATACCAGGTATGTAAGTTATGATAAAGGTTTGAAAGGTAGATCTGTCTTTTTCTGATCTGCTGTACATTTTGAACTTCTTCATAATTATGAATTTATTATAATTATCGGAAATGTGTTGCACGATTACAGTAGGTAGAGGTTTTACAGGTCTGATATAAACTGTAGCAACGATTATAGTTATATTACGGAAGTATGAATTAATGACGGGATATTCAGGAAGATTTGGCAGCCTACAAAAGTGTTGCCGTGATGGAATACGTGGAGAAAATTCCACAACTGTTCATCCATTTGTGCGTCTCCTAGGAAGGTGCTAGCCTGTAGAATTATTGTATATCCAGAAAAATGACAAATGATGGACGGAGTGAGAAAGGTTTCGCTAAGGATAAACACTACAGCTCTTTTTTTCCCACCAACAGCGCTTCGAATAAAACTTTATTCTGATGAATGGATCTAATATTGATAAATATAAAGAATATATCCATGACCAGTAGGTTAGACACTAGTTTCCAAAGATAGTGTATAAAAATAGACATTTTGACCAGAATAAGTAGTATGAAATGTAACATGGAATATTTCTTTTGCTGCATGGGTGATTTGTTTTAAGTTATGTGAACGATGAATTGGTTGAATGTTTTTGAAGAGTAAGCGTTAGAAAGCCAACAATATATTGCGTATTGTTATAGAAGAGTCCTCTGATTGTAGAACGTTTGCAGAATAGTTGTATATACCTAGTGGTACCACATACTCAGGGTGGACTTTGGTATGGATGGATTTGCCTTTACACTTGTAACTATATGTCGGGTGTTGTTCATGGCAAGTGTAACAATTTTGGAGGGTTGTAGATTGGGGATATGAATGACTGGAGCGATCACCAGATCAATAGCTGCAGACAGACGTATTTGGACATATTGCGGTAGAGTGTTGATTATATGTATAGCATTTTTGCATTGAAGTGTTAGGGGAAAATGAAAAAATGAAATCTTTGAGTTTTACGTCCCACGGTTATGCCGGTTAGGCTAAAGGAGATGGTGATGATGAATAATGGATGAAATGGTGGAATGAAGAAAGTGGGAGGAAACGGGAGAACCCCGAGAAAACCCACGCACATGGTGTTTGTTCATCACAAAGTTTACTTGGTGGGGGCTGGGATCGAACCCGGGACCCCAAGCACCAGAGGTGAACGCTCTGCCACTGAGCCACCACGGCCCCAGAAGTGTTAGGGGATGTTGATGACCGTGAAAGTTTAACTCTGTTTTTTTTTTTTTTTTTTTTTGTTATAAATGTATGCCCCCAATAGTTAGAAGAGAATCATTAGTGGTTTGAGAAGGTGTTAGTACTTGAACAATGTACATGGGATATTAAACATTTGCATAACCTTCAGGAGTGTGTGTCCTTCGTAGCTAAGTTTCTCCTGAATTTCTTTATTGGTATAAGGATCATCACACCGATATATCACGGAAAGGAGAGGAGAACGGCGAGGTGGTGGCATTTGTTTGCCTTGAGATGCATTATGGTTAGTAAGTTTAGCATTTTGTCGAAGGTTTCTATATGTACTTTGTTTTTATAATGCTGACCAAGTTTACATTTTTTTGTTTGAAAATAAAGCCGTTCCTAGTTTGACTATTTCTTTGAGTGACGCACGAGGGAGGTACTTGTACAGTTGTAGAACAACTTGTTTCGCAGTTGAGAAACATGATTTCAAAAGGGTTAACAGAAACGAATACATTGATTGAGATAAAGTTCAGGGTAAAGTTGGAGCTATAGTAGAATTTGTTTCCATGTCAATAGTATTGTCCACTATATTTGGTGTAACGTGTGCTTTCTTTACAGATGGTGAGAATTGCAAGCGGTTAGAATAAGTTTGCATGATTGAAACACGGGAACCAATAGACATAACAGAACTTTTGGTACTACCAGATATTGTTTGTGACTGCACCTGCATTTCTTCCACTTTAGTGGAGCAACCAGAAAGTTTACGCTAATTATTGCTAGCGAGTAAGCTTACGATTGATACTTTAATACATTTTGGCAGTTTATACTTGGGAGTTGGCATCAAGAAAGATATGGTAGAGAATTTTTATTATCGATAGATGCACCATATTATAATGAACAATAAACATTGATATGTTAAGAAATATGGAGAGTTTAATTGATACGTTAATATGTTTTAGGTTCTGATAAGAACTATTTGATTTATAATATCATAGAACAATATTTGATTGGTATATTAGTGTTATTCATATGCAATAGATACACCATATCGTATCTAGTATCAATAAGTATATTATTTGAAATATGACAACCACACATAATAGTTGCTAATTTAACTTCTAAAATAAGATATGGTTTACGAATTCTTGTGGATTAATGAAAAAATGAAACGAAATCTTTGAGTTTTACGTCCCACGCTTATGCCGGTTAGGCTAAAGGAGACGGTGACGATGAATAATGAATGAAAAAAGTGGAATGAAGAAAGTGGGAGGAAACGGGAGAACCCGGAGAAAACCCACGCACACGGTGATTGTTCACCACAAAGTTCTTGTGGATTTGATTAATACAGAACCGTTATGTATCAACATTAAATATGAACCATCATACCAATTGACAACTATTATAATATTCGAAATTTTAACTGCATGATTGTCAGACTGAAATGTTTAGTTTCACAAAAGTTACGTACATTACAATATTAAATCAAGAGTAATCAATATTATACAAATTTAAAACAAACAAAAAAATTAAAACTGAAAATGAAAAGTGTAGAAGTAAAATCAAAACTGCAACTTGAAAACAAAAAAAAAAGTAAAACTGAAAATTTTTGCAATTTTATTTTCAGTTTTACTTTTTTTTGTTTTTCAAGTTGCAGTTTTGATTTTACTTCTACACTTTTCATTTTCAGTTTTAATTTTTTTGTTTGTTTTAAATTTGTATAATATTGATTACTCTTGATTTAATATTGTAATGTACGTAACTTTTGTGAAACTAAACATTTCAGTCTGACAATCATGCAGTTAAAATTTCGAATATTATAATAGTTGTCAATTGGTATGATGGTTCATATTTAATGTTGATACATAACGGTTCTGTATTAATCAAATCCAGAAGAACTTTGTGGTGGACAATCACCGTGTGTGGGGGTTTTCTCGGGGTTTTCCCGTTTCCTCCCACTTTCTTCATTCCACCTTTTTCATTCATTACTCATCATCACCGTCTCCTTTATCCTAACCGGCATAAGCGTGGGACGTAAAACTCAAAGATTTCGTTTCATTTTTTCATTAATCCACAAGAATTCGTAAACCATATCTTATTTTAGAAGTTAAATTAGCAACTATTATGTGTGGTTGTCATATTTCAAATAATATACTTATTGATACTAGATACGATATGGTGTATCTATTGCATATGAATAACACTAATATACCAATCAAATATTGTTCTATGATATTATAAATCAAATAGTTCTTATCAGAACCTAAAACATATTAACGTATCAATTAAACTCTCCATATTTCTTAACATATCAATGTTTATTGTTCATTATAATATGGTGCATCTATCGATAATAAAAATTCTCTACCATATCTTTCTTGATGCCAACTCCCAAGTATAAACTGCCAAAATGTATTAAAGTATCAATCGTAAGCTTACTCGCTAGCAATAATTAGCGTAAACTTTCTGGTTGCTCCACTAAAGTGGAAGAAATGCAGGTGCAGTCACAAACAATATCTGGTAGTACCAAAAGTTCTGTTATGTCTATTGGTTCCCGTGTTTCAATCATGCAAACTTATTCTAACCGCTTGCAATTCTCACCATCTGTAAAGAAAGCACACGTTACACCAAATATAGTGGACAATACTATTGACATGGAAACAAATTCTACTATAGCTCCAACTTTACCCTGAACTTTATCTCAATCAATGTATTCGTTTCTGTTAACCCTTTTGAAATCATGTTTCTCAACTGCGAAACAAGTTGTTCTACAACTGTACAAGTACCTCCCTCGTGCGTCACTCAAAGAAATAGTCAAACTAGGAACGGCTTTATTTTCAAACAAAAAAATGTAAACTTGGTGAGCATTATAAAAACAAAGTACATATAGAAACCTTCGACAAAATGCTAAACTTACTAACCATAATGCATCTCAAGGCAAACAAATGCCACCACCTCGCCGTTCTCCTCTCCTTTCCGTGATATATCGGTGTGATGATCCTTATACCAATAAAGAAATTCAGGAGAAACTTAGCTACGAAGGACACACACTCCTGAAGGTTATGCAAATGTTTAATATCCCATGTACATTGTTCAAGTACTAACACCTTCTCAAACCACTAATGATTCTCTTCTAACTATTGGGGGCATACATTTATAACAAAAAAAAAAAAAAAAAAACAGAGTTAAACTTTCACGGTCATCAACATCCCCTAACACTTCTGGGGCCGTGGTGGCTCAGTGGCAGAGCGTTCACCTCTGGTGCTTGGGGTCCCGGGTTCGATCCCAGCCCCCACCAAGTAAACTTTGTGATGAACAAACACCATGTGCGTGGGTTTTCTCGGGGTTCTCCCGTTTCCTCCCACTTTCTTCATTCCACCATTTCATCCATTATTCATCATCACCATCTCCTTTAGCCTAACCGGCATAACCGTGGGACGTAAAACTCAAAGATTTCATTTTTTCATTTTCCCCTAACACTTCAATGCAAAAATGCTATACATATAATCAACACTCTACCGCAATATGTCCAAATACGTCTGTCTGCAGCTATTGATCTGGTGATCGCTCCAGTCATTCATATCCCCAATCTACAACCCTCCAAAATTGTTACACTTGCCATGAACAACACCCGACATATAGTTACAAGTGTAAAGGCAAATCCATCCATACCAAAGTCCACCCTGAGTATGTGGTACCACTAGGTATATACAACTATTCTGCAAACGTTCTACAATCAGAGGACTCTTCTATAACAATACGCAATATATTGTTGGCTTTCTAACGCTTACTCTTCAAAAACATTCAACCAATTCATCGTTCACATAACTTAAAACAAATCACCCATGCAGCAAAAGAAATATTCCATGTTACATTTCATACTACTTATTCTGGTCAAAATGTCTATTTTTATACACTATCTTTGGAAACTAGTGTCTAACCTACTGGTCATGGATATATTCTTTATATTTATCAATATTAGATCCATTCATCAGAATAAAGTTTTATTCGAAGCGCTGTTGGTGGGAAAAAAAGAGCTGTAGTGTTTATCCTTAGCGAAACCTTTCTCACTCCGTCCATCATTTGTCATTTTTCTGGATATACAATAATTCTACAGGCTAGCACCTTCCTAGGAGACGCACAAATGGATGAACAGTTGTGGAATTTTCTCCACGTATTCCATCACGGCAACACTTTTGTAGGCTGCCAAATCTTCCTGAATATCCCGTCATTAATTCATACTTCCGTAATATAACTATAATCGTTGCTACAGTTTATATCAGACCTGTAAAACCTCTACCTACTGTAATCGTGCAACACATTTCCGATAATTATAATAAATTCATAATTATGAAGAAGTTCAAAATGTACAGCAGATCAGAAAAAGACAGATCTACCTTTCAAACCTTTATCATAACTTACATACCTGGTATCATTCATGATCTTCCAAACCCCTAGGCCTGTATCACAAAGCATACCAGATGTTGTCATTACTTCTGTTAATCATGTTTCACAAATCCAAATTAATGTTCTCGATCCATTAGGAAGTGAGCCTCTTCCGATCAAATTACAACTTAGTACTCATCATACGAGTCCATCTACAAAATTTCAAAGATAGCATCCGTTTTGACAAATTCAACTGTAAACAATACAAACATATTTATCATTAACAGTAGACCCATTACAACCATACATCAATGGATGCACTGTATCATGACATTCATACCAACATATCTTCAATCCTAGAGCCTAGTTCACTTTACATACCAGTAACTACATCAACGCCTTATCAACCAATATTGTCAACAAAATATCTCACATTTATCACTCGCTCTCGACAATTTTAGCGTAACTATCAACGTACAAAAATCCATAAGCACTCCGTCATCACCGACAACTTCAAAGGATGGTCAAAAATTACATCTGTGGTTACAAGCCACGGTGTCGGATTAAAATCTGTAATACTCTCTAACGTCACTCGTCCTAACAAGTGCTGAAAACATTGCAATGTTCTTTGCGGACAACCCTAGTAAAACACCATATCAATTATCAAATAATGCCTTACCTATATAAACAGACTCCTCCAAAGCTGGTGCTTTTGCTGATTTCCTTCAAGACATCTTCACACAACTCACTCGCACATATTTCTATAGACATTCAGCCGACACAATCAATCCATCTTCTCCTTCATTACAGCCTCATATCCTTCGTACTCTTCGGCAAAATGAACCTCTAATAATAAACAAATTGGTTGCTATCATTTTATCATTTTCATTCAAATATCACAATACAGTTAAAACATTTTTTCACTATACTGAAGAAATAGGCTCAACAAACGTAACATAAAACATATTTTGCAAAAAATAATGGAATCATTATAATGAAAACAATCTATGCAATTATTAAAGTCAATATAGTCTCAAACTGTCACCTAAGATGAACAAGCGCTTATAGTTACTAATAATTAAATTATTCTTTGTATGTGCTGAAACTATGAACAAATCCTACAATGTAATGATCCCCTGATTAATACGTTTATTAAAACATTTATAAATGGACATAACATTCATCTATTCACAAACATTGTATTGGGAGAATTTCAAACCTTCAAAGCACTTAATACTGTAAATGTCATAATCTATAATACAATTAAATTATCATGTAATTCATCAGTAGTGAAAATAGTGTATAGTTTTTTTTATCTGTAATCAATCTAAAATAAAAATACTTAATGTCACTATTAAACAAAAATACATAAAGTCTTCATAAGTAAAAATGCTATTTTCTTATCCATCATATTCTCCTAATATATCTCCACATCATAAAGTCAGGTC